>NC_086287.1:77769557-78087557 GCF_963924245.1 Chroicocephalus ridibundus
AAAATGATAACTAAGAGAAACACAAGCCAAAAGAGAAAGCAACAGATTTTGTGTCAACAAACCTTAGCCACAGTTCTTGCTTCTTTCTTTCAATGGGAAAACCTTAGTGTGTGAGCTCAGCTGCTCAAGTAAATGAACTCAATTTAATTTTCTTTTTTTAATCCTCTACACTTGAGACATTGAGACTCACTCTTGGAGTATGACAGCTTTGTTCATTATGATCTTAGTATAATGCCACTACTAGAATATAGTACATTTGAATATACATATGGAAAAGCATAGCAGGAAGACAGATGTCATGCCTAAAACTGGTGACAAATAAAACAAATCTACAGATTGGTACAGCAGTTGACACTTCAAGAACCATGGTACCAAAAAAACTTTAAGACTGCTACAGTCACAGTTTACATAATATGTGACCAGTCTATAAGTCAGACCCAAGAAGAGGAATTATTTTGGTTGAACGTAACAGACACAGGTGCTCACAGTTACTCAGTAAAACTGCATTAAGAATAGAAAGAGGGATACGCATCTACAAATACAATGACGGGACAGACACAGCTCAACTTCTCACAAGATCTGGGGAAATTCTGCTTATGGCCCGAAGCCTGACTGGGACTAGCAATTATGACTGCACAACAGACAGAAAAGGCTCAAAAAGAATATTTTCCTCTTTTAGCTGTGAGGTGAAAGCAACATTAGGGAAAAAAGTCCCCCACAATACACTGGAAGCGGGCAAGGTAGGAGGAATTTATTATATACTCTAGCCAGATCTTAGGTCTTTCTAAATAAGTAAAGTCCTAACTGAAAGTTATAGTAATTTATATTAAAATAAGTGTCATTTTCTCTCTTTTCAACAGAAAGTTCATCATCTTAGCCCTTGAAAATTACCAAGCATCAAGTAGAAGTCTCCTTGGTGAAGTGGTATTGCTAATCCAGGGGTCTCTATGTCCCATGCAACCTTCAAGCCTACATGCCAAACAGCTGGGTCTCGTCCCTTCAGTTTTTGTTCATTACTTTCTTCCGCAGCTGAACCTTTAAAGAGAGGGAGGAAAAAACACCACAAAGATGACAGACAAGGTGAGAACCATAAAATACAAAATCTGGTCTAACAATAGAGACTTAATGATAACCCACATTGGTACAACCTTAATAGGCTTAAGTTTTCTATAATCTACCTTTGGTATAATCCCCATCTCCAAATTCAGTACATAATAGGTAAAAAAAGCCATATGAGATCAAGAATTTTTTGCAACCAGCTTTACCAAGATGAAAACTTCACGTTAAGTACAAAGTAAAGGCGAATTAAGGCAAAACCTGTAACGGACTCAAGTTTTTCTGAAGTTCTCAAGTAAACTTATGGGAATTTTAGTTAATCTTCACTCATTTTATTATTTTTTTTTCTTTACACTACTGAAACTATAAGCATAGAAGATAAAAAGAAAAATATGCAGCAACACTGATATAAAAATAGATAACTTCCGAAAGAATTTCAAGTCATAAACTGCCAAAGCATTTTATGAACAATTTCACTTTTTTACATACTTGCAATTTCACCAAATCATAAACCAAGGCAAAGTAAGGTGAAATAACAGGCACGAAACACAATCTAGACAAACAAAGTTGACTGAATCTTGGAATCGTATCTGTCACTCTTTTCTCAAAATTATTAGTCAAACATGCTAGATAACATGCGCAAGAGCCAACAAAGCTTCAATACATTTGTCACAACATTTTTCTTATCATTAAGCAACATGAATGTGTTGAGCTCGGGGAAAAAATAATCCACTGCATAGAAATAGTATTTAGAGCTTAATCCCTCAGAACTATTTTCATAAGCTTACTTCACTGCAGTATAAATTGAAAGATACAGTCAGCATTTATAACAAGGTATTTGGGAGCTATGGTATAACAGTTTTATGGCTAAAGTAACAGAGCATTTTGACAGAGGGAGGATGAAGTTTTAATAAGCAGTTGGCACAGAACAGCAGTGAACGGTTAGAAATCACCAACTACGTAGCACGCCTCATTACTGCTTATAACATCAGTAAATGCGTGTGTCCACTTCACTGTCCATTTCAAGTGTGCTTTCATCTAATAATTTTTAAAACTTTTGTCTTCATTTAATTCCAGAATGAAAATACTAAAGTAAACTTATAACTCTTATTATAATATGCACACATAAAAAGTGACCTTGAACTCACATTTTCAAAAATATTCAAGTCATCCATCTGACATGGTTACTGCAATGTTTGTTTAGTTGGGAGCAGCCTTTAAGGATTAATAAATTGACTTCATTTCCTATGTCAATTAAATATTGCCTAAATTCAGAAAGCAAGAGAGCCAAAATCTTTTAAAAAGCCAATCTAAAGTTCTTAGTTAAAACTCCTACTGTAAATTCAGTCCCCATATTCCCTCCCTCCCCTGCTGCAGTTGCCATCCAGCTGAAGCTTTGGCTCAGGAGCAGCTCTAGGCCTTTCTATCAAGGAGCACACAAATGAGAAAACAAGAGCTAGCAAATACTCAGAAAAATCAATACTAAAGTCTTCAAGGGGCTTTCATATTTTCTGCCCTGTTCAGATAAATCGTAACTTAATTTAAGAAAAATGTTTTCTGAAAACTGCAAATAGGATGGCTTTCAAGGCATTTTTAATGCAATACATCATGGATATTATAAAAAGAGGTAACCTTTCTGGGTTAACTCTCTCTGTTATGCTGCTTTCCCATTCACTTTGGCAGCAGCACTGTTCACAATATGGCACCAATAAAATATAGAACTACAATCAGAGACAGCAATTTCAATCAAAGTTTCCCGGGGTCTCCTCATAAATCCAGCACCTTTGGAATGTGCTCGTTAAAATGACTTATTTTTTGCAGTTTGATAAATTTTTTATTGCTTAAGTACAGAGTTCAAATGTAGCTCACAGTCTCCTTTTCTCTACAGTCTCAATTATTGCACCTTATAATTATCAGCAGCAATTGAAACTGATTGCTCCTACCATGTTATTTTGGTAACAAATGGAAGCAAGCTGCTACTAGCTTTTAAATGCAAGCTATTCTGAAAGTGAGCGAAAGAAAAAAAAAAAAAAGACACCTTGTCATTTGTGGTATATCTCTAGGTAGCACTGACAAACTTTTACATAAGAAGATGTTATTAAATTCTGTATATCACACCTCAAGCATGACTGAATGCTGTATATTCATTGATATAATTACAGTTCCCATTTAAGTGAAAACATTTGGATGCATCTAAACCATAGGTATTTGAGAGTAAATCATGTGGACCATGCACATACACCGCACCTTAAGAACATGTATTTATTTTGAAGTAGACCATACAGAAATTGTCAAATGTAAAATACTTAATGGAAATATAATAAAACTACCTGCAAATATGAATTCTCTTCGTTAAAGATTTATAGAATTTGACCTGCAAGAACCCTTTACACTTGCATCCCAAATGAAATGGTGCAACCAGGTAACAAGCTTACCACAACATAACAACACCACCTCATCAAACCTGTAATTAAGGTAGAACCATGAAAGAGAGAATGTAGCTGCAGAAAATTGGCCATAACATTATGCTTCCAACTAAACAGCTCAAATTTCAGAGATGTTCCAGCTCTAAGACCCGATCTTATCAGATTAGGTTCAGAACAACATGAAACTTGTTTTCCTGGATCTAGTTTGGTTACTGATCCACAGTACAGAAAGTAGAAGTAGCCTTGAAAGATTTCTTTGCTATCAGCACCAAAATCTTGAAGAGTCTGAGAGTTTTTTGGCACTCTGAAACCCTAAATGTTCTCAATTCAAATTATAATGCCAAACTATATCCTAAATGTACTACTCTTAAATCAAATGTGATTTCTTAGACAATGGAATCACTGCCAACACATTGCTAAAAACTACCAGAACTGTAAACATCTACTTTGTCATTAAATCCAACTGACCGCTGTTCTACAGATACAAAAAAAGAATTCCTTTTTTTTTTTTTTTTTTTTTACAGATTGATTTTTCAAGTTTAAAAGAATTTGAGTACACGTTCAGTGGTTAAATATACACATTATTGGCTTCAATAGCAATTTATATATGTTATATGCAAAAAGTGAAAGAAGCAGGCCATGCTTTGCTTTTCAGCTGCTGGTGGGAAAGAATAAGTATCTACCCAGAGATATTCTTCTGACTTGTTTCTGAAAAGCCATAGCATAAGAGGTTAATTAAACTGTACTAACACTTCAACTTTTGCTTGCAACTGGCATTCATGAAAACAATAAATGGAAGATTTGCCAACATTGTTCTTATCAATTCACATTTGGAATACCATGTCCAAATATATCAAGAACAAAAGCAACAAAATAAGAACAAAGAATATTCTGTCATCCCTTCATTCTTGAAGGGGAGACTTTATTTGATCAAATCAGTGAGAGCATGGCTAAAAAAAAAAACACAAAAGAAAAAAACCAAAATACCATAGCAGTTTTAATTCAAATTATGATTTCTTTTTAGAAAACAAGGATTCAGATCTATTATTATAAGAGTAATCAGATCATTAAAAATTTATGATTCTCTCGGAAAATAATTCCAACTGGGCAGAATCTACAAGTTGCAGATGTGACCATTTAACTCACATATTCATTTCTTAAGTAGTCATATATATTTTTCTACATAACATTTCTATTCTTTCAACAAGCAATATTTCTACTACATTACTGGCATTACAAACCATTTAATGTAATTATTCTCACCCTGTACAAATGTCTACTTTTATCTGTCAAGCAGTATATAAAGAGGATTATTGGTCAATTACAAATTTAGATTGACTTCGATTCTGAACAACTTTCGTAGCTTCAGGATTATTTTTTTTTTTAACCTAGTGAAGAAACATACGTCTGTAGTGCATCTCAATTATTTTTATTTCCAATTACTGTAGAAATTAAATAGCAGTCATTAGGTTTAGTGCTAGAATATCACTTCTAACATCACAGTGTGAAAAATACAAATAGCATTTTACAAAAGAAAGCATAAAAGCTCCTTCAAGATCAGTCATTACTGCAACTTTAAGTTTGTTAAACTTTCAACATTACCTTGTTAGCGAACAGAGCCAGTTGTTTAGTACTTCAGGAGATTTATACAGCAAGTAGGCCTAACAGCAGGATGGCAAACAAGATACTGTAAAGAATTCTAGAGAAAACTACTTATCTAACTGCAAACATAGTCTGTGGGGAATCCAGGCAAGAGAAAGATGGCCACTTCCAGTGATTAGATTATCTTCCATCTCCTTTAAGTTGGTAACTGAAACAAGTCTCTACTTCAAAGAGCATCTTTAGAACCAACTAGTGCTCTGCTAAGCAATAAAAATTCCTACAAAACTTAAAGACCTGAGGGAAAACTGTTCATTAATAAAATTTCATGGATAAAATCCAATTTTTGAAAACGTCCTCATTCCACGAGTATTTGGATTGCAACTCACTTTTATAAATAGAGCAGGAAATAAAAATGGGTTATTAGCTTACTATAGTAAAATCCTGAACAAGTTTTTACCTTAATGGTCTCATGTGATAGGATATTTGTAAGCTAATGTGTTATTAAAAATCCTGAATTGCTCAAAATTTGGAATTCCTGTTCCATGGTAAATTCTGAAAAGTAAATTAATTCTGAATAGTGTTAGTGACAGTATAATTGAACACACATTCCGTTACGTATTCAGTTCTGCACATGCACCATGACTACCACTCATGCACTTTCATGCAGTACACACATTAAAAGAAAGCTTCCCAAATTTTTTTGAGGGCCGATTCTTATCGCTTGATAACTACTTTTAACCTACTGTAATGTAATGCATTTTATTTTAATGTAAATAAAACCAAATACTATTTAGATGAACATTAAACAAAACATCTATCTTATTCTGTTCTTAGAAACGTACTTCACTTGAAGTTGCTTTGAAACAGTTTGACACTGGAAACAAGAAAACAGCGATACTAATTAGAATATCAGCTTCTTCCAATACCTTTATGTTGACTCTCAAGTTTCTTTTCTGGCATATTAAAAACTGCTTCTACTCCAATTAATACTGATCAAAGTTTCAAGCATTAAATTTTCATTATGACATCAAACGCTGAACAAGCGAACAAGAAAATAAAGTTGTTTCAATTACAGTAGTTATCTGTTTTAATGCTATTTAATCAAATACGTGGATACCAAACAATATAAAAATACAAATTAAAGTAAAAAGAAAGCCATATAACCTGAGTTGTGCATCTCTAAGCAGTCTGACAAAGAGCTGCCATAACAGAGTAAGAGTGCTTGACTCCTAGGGCTCCTGCTGTTCAAAACCTGAAAACTGGGAGTTCTGCATTTGTGGCAGGATAGATTGGTACCAGCCATGAAGCTCCAGAAGCCCATGCTTCCCCATGCTAAGGGGCTGCCACAGATTCCTCGGTGTTTGGAGTACCAGAGACACCAGTAGGAATTTGAGGAAGTGGGACTTGACAAAAAAAATGCACAAGACCTAACAGAAAAGAGAATCAAGCAAGTTGTAACAAAAATCAACACACTTAATTTACGTTTGAATTTCCCACATAATCAGTGTTTGCTCTGAGAAAATTACTAATGCATCTAATCAACATCATCTAAGGAAAAATTGTTCCATCAAAATATTTCTGATTACCTCTACTCTTTTTACTATGTAATCTATTACGATTCTGTGACAGTCTTTATACACTGCAGTGAGAATTCAATGCTAACTCAGTACTAAATGAATTTATGGAATAAGTACTAGTAAAAAATACTGGCATAAAGTGTAAATATAATTATGGAAAATGGGAAAAGGAGTCAAGGTACGATTCTACAAAGATTTAACAACAATCTTAAAAAAAAAATGTGGAGCTTCTTCATGCTTCACAGTTATGCAGAGCTTGGTAAGAGATATAGTAAATACTGACAGTCTTTGTGAACTGCAGAAATGACCAACACATTGAAGTGATATGGAACTGGAAAGAATATTATAGGCACTGATAAGTGTATAACCACCACCATTTGAAAGCTATAAACAGGAAATCAGAAGAGCAAAAAAGACTATTTATTTCTAGAAAACCAAGTAGTCTAATTACTCCTCTCGTATACACTGGGAAGAAAACTTCAGCACACACGAGTATTTAATTACAATGCCATATTCATAAACTATAAACAGGTTCCATTTCCTTCAATTTTTGAATAAGTAGGCCAACTAAAAATACAGCTTCACTTCAGGGTCATACAATGACAACCAGAACCTGAATACAGACAGATGCGAATGAACTGTTTTCACATAAAGGTATACGACAGGACATTTCCTTATGATGCTCAGGAGCCACGCTAGACGCCTCAAATTCTCTCTAAAGTTCATTAAACCAACTTGAGCCATGGTCAAGAGCGATCAAATGGAATTCAACCTTGTTCAAGTTCGGATCTGACTTCATAAATCATTTTCTGCCCAGAAAGTGTCTTTTACACTGTCTCCAGCTACACTGAGGTTTTAGTATCACTGTCTCCTGCCAAGAGATTTTTTTCCCTCCCTCAATATATAACCAAACTTCAGTTTGATCAAAAACTTTTGGAATCATTGCAAAAATACAAGAATTTGAAGTAGTAACTTTTTAATTATTTTGTAAATGTAAGTGATAGTACAATTAATTTATTCACTGGAAAGCTCCTAGGTTTTTTAAATTTTCATGTCTATTTTTAAATCCTTTAGAAAAAATACAAACTTTTAAGTATAAGTGTATTTGAAAAATCCTTGTATGTGAGAAAAACATTAATTATATAGAGATACCAAAATAATTTTTGGTCTAAATATATCAAATATTTCTATCCTCATCGATCAAATCTTGCATAGAATTTGCAGTGGTTTTAAAACAGCATAATTTTTACCTAACTTGCTGAACTTGAAGAAACAAAACCAAGTGACAAGTTATAAATAAACATAGCAGCTTTCTTTTTTGTTAATTTATAGCTCTCTGAACTTAAAGGGACTCATTTTTTTGCCCTCCATCAGCAAGTTTTATGTTAAAGTAAAAAGTTTTTAAGCATATTACAATAAATCTTCACACACACCATTATTACTGCAAGTTCATGCTTACGTTTCTTTAAATATTTTTTCAATAACATTTTAAGTTAGCTACAATACTACTGAAAAGACACATATACTGGACATAAAATATCAACATCATTGGTGAATAAGACAGGAAAAAGTTCATGGACGAAATGACATTTCTGCTGGTCATGGAATCTATTCTATTCAGTTTGATAAACCAGCTGATGTTTTATGTCCAGGAAAATGTAAATACAATAATTTTCACTGAACA
Organism: Chroicocephalus ridibundus; assembly: GCF_963924245.1. NCBI lineage: Eukaryota > Metazoa > Chordata > Aves > Charadriiformes > Laridae > Chroicocephalus > Chroicocephalus ridibundus. The sequence goes on from NC_086287.1 coordinate 77,777,903, forward strand.
TTAAATAACAAAGCGTCCCATAGTTTCAAAACTAATAACAAAACTAAGAAAAGAATGCACATTTAAGTATAAGCTATAATTTTTACATCACGGTCTTTAGCCAAAACCTACCGAAGTCAACATGAATTCTTCCCACGTTTTGAAGCAAACATCAAAGGATTTTTGGAAGGACCAAAAATCAGTTCTGAATTAAGAAACATAAGGGAGCATTTGAAAATTCAAATCAAGTGTCTAAATTCTAATCTTATGTTTGCAAAACTGGAAGCCATTATAAAAAATCCAAGGCTTTGTTCAAAAATTGTTAGGAAAAAATAAACAAAAGCCTTCATGTCTGTTTATAAATAAAGATGGGAAAGGTACTTTAAACTAAAAGTGAAATTATTTAATGACTCTTCAACAACACATTTTTCCCCCTAATACTGCACTAAATAACTAAGAGTTCGCAAAGCCTGTCAGACAACAGGTCTTTTAATGGAAAACTTCCACCCTTCCCAAGTACAGAGATGTTGGCAAGTCCTCTGCAAAACACCACTACAGCATACCTAGACGAAATATATATACACACTTCCAAGTAAATACAGTAATACTTCTATACAAAACCAACCTAAAACGATCTTCCCAAAGAAAGAAGAGTAGTAATATCAGCATAAAGCAGAAGCAAGTCTGTATATGATAAATTACACGATAAAGACAGTGATCTCTACTACAGTGAGACATGTTACAGGACAGAAAATATGCACACGCATTAACCTGAAATAGGTATTCGACAGATTTTGATTTCCTGGCTCTTAGTCAGGAAGTTAATTGTACCAATTTTTAAATCTACTTACAGAATGACTGATGAGCCAGCTGCAGTAAACACAGGTATATTTTGTACAGGTTTTAGTAGATATAAAGATAGGGCTTAAACACAACAAGTACCACAATGTATTCAGAAACACATGACAGATCTAGACTAGCATGCAGGTGTGCTTATGTACGTACCACAAGGAAACATAAAAGAGCTTCAGGGATTTAAGATATTTATATCACTAGTCAACTCCTGCCTCCCATCACTCACCTTCACAGCTGTAACTGTACACAGCAACCGTTGACCTTTCAACCAGATTCTCGTCATGGTGCCAGCTCACTGCCATGCTCCCCATTCCAAAATAAGGTTCTTGTTTCAAGTACAGCATTTGTAGGGGATCCATATAATTTAATAAAGTCAAGTTATAAGATGTTCTGTTCTTTAGACTTATGTAGTCATCCTCTGGTACACAACAAATGCTTTGATCTTTTGAAACGGACCCTTTCTCCGTAAGAGAAGTAGCAAAATTTTGCTCCCTATCTATTACAGTAGTATCTTTAGTTTCTTTGGTCTCAAACGAATTTTGTCCTTGCAATGCCTTGACTGCTTCAATATGCAAGTAGTCATTAAGTCTGATTAATGCTTTACAAGCATCCTGTATTTGAGGACTGCAATAATTTATATCATAACCTTCAGTAGGCCAAGGAACTGTAAATAATCTTGTGTTCAAGTACTTGTAAGTGCATCCTGGGTTTCCAATTAATATACGAGACACTGGGGTAACAAAATCTTTTCCTTTGATCCTTACAAGATCTTGAAAGAAACAATCATGTTTTCGCAAGGTCAGAAAGCCTTCTTGTACCATTTGATGTAGCTCTTCAGGTACAGTATCAGATTTTCCAAAAATCAGCTTGGAATATTTGGTCTTCCACTAAAGGAAAAAAAACAAACAAAAACAGCAAAAGAATTATTCTTTTTACATGAACAAAAGTATTCCATATATTCAAGAACAGACAAGGCTGTGTTGATAAGCTACCAAGCATGAGTCTAGAATACGGTGAAGAAATAGATGCCAGTATTTGTTAGTTTATTTTCATATTTCAATATATTGCACCAACTGTGGATATGTAGCAGTGGCCTGTAGCCAGAGACTATAACCGGGTCAAATCTCTAAATAAATAGATCTGAGGATTCTGGCAGAAATCAATAGAACATACAAACTTTCCTGATAAATCTGTAGATAACGCTACCTTTAAGTATACAAACAATGGAATATCAAGCAGTAACAAACTGACTCCTCTTTTGGCAATGCCATGGCGTTGCAAAGACCATTCTGTCTCATTCTGATGTACAGAATTCTAGAGGGCTACATGACAAATTGAAATAGTTATATGTAACAACAATTTTTAGGCTAAAAATAACATAATGAAAATGTAAATTTTCAAAAAAGGCTAACATTCTGCTGCACTGTACCTTTATTTTCAAAATAGCCCTTGACATGTTGGTCCTTTCTATTTTCATATTCCTCAATGCATGCCAATTAGCTCTCCAATTCTATATAAAAGTTCCCCTTTTATATTAAGAAAAAATATGAATAAATATCCAAACCAATTTTCCCCCCCATCTCCCCACCCGTAATACCCTTTTACCCTTTTTCCTTGTATCATCTTCTGACCACACCAGCTCTGGTATCAGCTGGAGTTCAGAGTCCAGCTGTCTGTTGAGGCAACAACTTCCAGCAAGGTACGATGCTGCTAAACAGCAGTATCTTGCTTTGCGTCCAAAATACTGCTTCCCACTCCAGGAAGGCTTGGATAACTTCATTTTGTTATTCTGGTTTTCTAAGGAAATCAGTATCGTATAATCACACCTTTTATCGGCTGCCCATAAATCTGCTTTAACTACTGCCGAGACTGTTTGGCTGGACAAAGGCTAGAGAATAAGTTCTTAAATAGACCAAGTTCCTATGTATTTCATTAAAATGAATAAATAAATAAAAGAAACGGATGCAAACTAGTGCCCTTAGTAAGTGAGCTTATCGGGTGTCAATTAGCATGTGTGAAGCTCCGAACGACTCACAACACCTATTTCCTTCATCCAGAAGTTAGTCACTAGCCTGGGGAAAAAGGTAAATACTGATGGTGTTGTGGGGAAAAAAGTTAAGGTAAACTGAAGTCAGAAGGCATTAGGCAAGGGGGCAAGAGCACATGGATGCCCAAACCTGATCTATCAAAACTTTTACTAACATGATGATTTATGTTCAAAGTGCTTTTAAAAAACAAATAAAAGCCACCAGCACAAAAGCATCACACTGACCTACAATCCCATCTGTGGGCTCCTTCTGGCACAACTCAAAACCACTTTACTAGTACTAGCTACTTCCAAGTCAGATTTGAACCTGCTTTCCAGGAAATTAATTTTGAAATTCAGAAAAGGTGCCTTTAAAAATATAAACCAGGCAGTATGCACATTTTCTACTGCATGAAAACAGTTAGACTTTTGCATCATAACACGTTGTTATCCTACAACACTGAAAAGGTGGCCATACAGGATCATTTGTTTCTACTAAAAAGGGGAATATAAAAGGAAGTCTATTTTAAAGACAATGATTACACATAATAAATCTTAGTTTCCCTATAAACCTTGCCACTATTTCTTGTGGATTTTTACAGTGAAGCTAACTCCCTTTCTTCACACCTTCTTATGGCTTCCAAAAACTAGCTTCCTAGAGAGGGAAAAAACTCCGTAACAGTATCTACAGATAATAACAGTTTCTGGCAACAGTATTTACATGCTTAACTTTAAATACCAAAACTTGAAATTAGTCCCAGATATCTATCTGAAGGTCCCTCTACAATCCCCACCAGACCACTGGATTCCAGCTTTCATTAAAAGAACCAAATATAAATTTGATAAATGCAATTTGCCTGAGCTTGCCAAAAGCCTGAAACGATTTGTTTAGAGGCCCTGAAATGTCCCTTTGTTTCAATCAGTCCTGTCTACCTGTAGCCTTTGAATAATACAGTGAAAAACACCTTATAAAGAATAACTACTGAAGTAAGTAATTGCAAATTTTAAGGATTTACAGCTATAGGCTACAGTCAGATGTGCAGGTATAGGTTGATGGGAATCATAAGTATTCTTTCACAAACATACTTAATCGTGACAGAACATATAAAGATTACTACTGCATGATTTGTTCCATTATGCAAATTATACGCATAAAAGAACAAGCTCTAACAGTTCTATAGCAGTATCACGGTATTTCTTTAAGTCTCTACATTGGACATACTCAGGTCAGATTAAACAATTACCACATTACATATGCTATTATGGCATATTTGAAGAGTCGTTCTTAGTACATATTTTTAAACCATTTAGTATATTGAATTTCTGACATGAATCACACACACGAAACTCCAAACAATTATTACAAACAGAAGGAAGGAAATAACAATACGATGTAAAGCAACTAAATGCCTGAAAACACGCACTAGAAAGGAAGCGCACAGATTTTTACAAAGGTAACAACATTGTATTTCCCTCCTGAACTGCAGAAGTAATGTCTTCCACATTTGATTGCCAGCAAAGTCAGAGGTTGTGCTTTAAGATTACATGCTTAAGAACTATTTTATCATTAAGTTTTACACAGTATGCTTAGGATCCTACCTTAAAAAAAAAAAACCACACACACATCTCAGAAGAAATCAGGAAGTAGAAACATATTTCCAACACATCACATGAAAACAGTTTGGTCTTCTTTAAATCTCCCACCAGTCATTTTGCTGAGTCCCACATAAGGAAAGCATTAAGGCATCAGAACACAGGGTGAATGCTGTTCACACTGGACACCTTGTTGTTTTGGGGGGATGGAGAAGGGGAATAATCATGTACTCTGTGTTGTACCTCTGACAGCAAGTATTTAAAGGTCAATTCACTGTTCACTCTGAAAGAAGCAGGTACGTTACTGGCAACTACAGGACATAAAAGAAAAGCACATTTGATGCTCAACTCTTCATATGTGTGTATTTAAAATCACGTGTGTAATATTCGTGCTTTCCTTTCTAATGGTGGTACTCAACACAGAGAATCACCCTACAGGATGCCTCAAGTGATAGAATAAAGTTAGAAATCAGCAATAAAGACCCTTGATAAAGAAACTGCCACTTACATCATGAAATGATATTTTATACTTCAAGAGATTTGTGAATTGCCTTAACAGACTTTTTTGTTTTCATTAGTGGCTTTAAACATTACATTTTTTGAGCCAATGGTTTGGGGCCCATTTCTAAAATCCTTCATCAGGCAAGACACATTGAAAGAGGATGTTAGTGAAGCTTTGTTTGAGATGGAATTTCCTAGTTTTGTTCAGACTGTACATTTTCATACCTGACAGGATACTGTAGTTTTTTACTTGAATCCTACCTATCCTTTCCAACACATGCAAAGAACACTACTTTACAAGGGGTGTATCCTTAAAGAAGTAAGGCAGCTCTCTCCAGGAAAGGCAGACTATAAAACTAAACTGTACGTGATATTTTATTTTGCCAATTTGTTGTCTTCAAGCTCTCACCCTTCTTCTCCTCTCCATCTGTAGTACATTTAAGCATCACAGAACTTGTAACATCTACATCTGTGATTAAAGTAACATTTCACAACCACCATAAGAATTTAGAAGGTGCTTGTGATGCTTACGATTACACAAACACTACACAAAAAGTGTAATTCTATATGATGCAAAAAGAACGTATCTAAACTCTATTAAGGCCTGAACAGGTCTGATTTCACTCCTTATCTTGTTCCCATTGACTTCTATATTTATGGGTTACTCATACTGAGCAAATGAGATGCCACTTGGGCAACCCCGGCTCCATCTTCTCTTTTCATAGCAGCTTCACGAGACTGTGGATTTACAAAGATGGAAAAAAGAAAGAGATGCTGGGCATAGCAGCTCTTGGCAGCCACAAAACAAGAGAACAAACAGGAGGGAAGCCTCAAAAAGGGAAAGGAGCTTCTTCTTGAACATTAGTTTAAGACTGAAAAGAATGTGTTTGTGGTTGGGTTTTTTTGTAAAGAAAAAATAAATATCATTCTGTTAAGCTCTTCTACACTTCTCCTTGCCCTTATGCACAAAAGTGCTTTTACGGTTAACAGCAACTTATGTGTTGTCATGTTGTTATCCTTACAGCTGTTAAAGATGCCAATCAAGAGCGTACTTGGCTCTATGTTCAGCACTGCAAGAATACAGAGAAAACCCTACCTTCCCTAAGCATCCTATAACCCAAATGAACGAGAAAGGTGAGGGAAGTATATAGTTTGCTCAGTATCACAATTGGAATCCCGTGGCAAACTGGAGTTTGACTTCATGCTTCTGAGTCGCAGTGCAGTACCTGACCTATAAATAAATCTTTCCTTTTCTATAGTGTGGTGTATGCTGAACTTTTCTTGGCCTTAGAATCCTGCAAAAGAGAAATTCATCCTTGCAAAGAAAGAGTCAGACCTATTTTTATGCTACCATATACATCTTTGAGCCATATGTCAATACAAGAAAGGTGACATGCCTGTAGTGTAAGCATGTTTGCTGTAGCTGTTCAAACTACGAGATTCTTTCTTATGTTTTTCATCTTATCGTGTTCCGATTTGATCTGATTGAACCTACAATTCTTGCCATATGTTTTGTAGCTGACCTAGAAAGATCCAAGATAGACACAGAATACTCTACTCATACTCTTCCATACATTCATTTGCTTTACTACTCATGTGGCTACTGGGCCTGCTTTTTACTTTTACTTTGTCTCATTTGAGGCATGCATTCCAGTTTCCACAGTTTGTTTTGCAAGCAAAGTCTTAAGGGTTACTTATTGTTTGAAAGTAGAATTAAGCCAAAAAATTTCAAAATTCTATGCTAATACTTTCCCTATTTTGCCAAACCTGAGCTATAAAGAATAGTTCTCTTCACAACTCAGGAAAAAAAAAATAAGCAAAAACCAAAAAACTTTAAAAGAACGGTGATGTGTACTTTATTTTAACAAAGCACAAGAAACTGCGATTCATTGTTACATGTGTTACCTAGTATTCAGGTACTGATACTCAGAGCAAAATCCTACAAATAAATGGAAGTTCACAAAGTCTTCATTTTGAGTATCTGAATTCTAGAGGTCTTATTTAGCATCACCTGAAAGCACGTTATCAGCCACCAGGATACCTTTTTCATGTCAGATTTCACAGTGTCTCTTTGAAGAAAGATTTATTTGTTGTTCAGTGCAAACTGCCATTTCAGTTTAAATCAAGTACAGTTAAAAGAAATACATTACCAACTGATGGAAATCAGCATCGGCTGGTGTCACATATGGAAGTCTATTCTCTCCAAGTTCTTCAAGAAGCTTTTTTTTCTGTTGTGGAGGGGCAAAATTGAAACAGAAAATTAGACTAAAAACCAAGATAAAAATAGACAAGTATAAAACCAGTTGTATTAAAAAGGCACAAACATGCAATCATTTCCCTTACTACCTTCAATTCTGAAAAATGAAATAAGGATAGAGGGATGCAAAAAAATCAGTGGAGTTTTTCCACTTACAAAGCAGTAATTCAGGTTAGGCAGCTTCAACACATGTATTTTTCCTTCTCAATTCTTTTTTAGATAATCATTCTTGATAAAAATCCATCTTTGTCTAATGTTCTTCAGAACTATGCCTACTTTGTTTCTCAATACTAATTGCTTGTTTCTTTATCATTTTACGTTCTACTTCGATTTCTGGACCCAATGGGTACAAAGCTCATATTCCATTAAATGGCTCAATAATATCATTTATTAAAACAATGAGCCTCAACATTAGGCATAATCTAAAATGGTTCATGAAATAGGTGTATGAATGAAAACGAAAACATCGCCTACTGCACACCAAAGCCTGTACAACCTGGCAATATTTAAAATGTCATACTCAAGACCTGCCATTCCAGCAGACAGCCACAAATCTGGTTTCAGGTTGGGAGCGCACTAAGAACCAGCTGACTGAAGAATAGGTTTTCTCTGTCTCCCTTGTTAACTCCTTTTTTACTTCTGTTTTAGACTGAGAGTATCTCCACTAATGGTCAGTCAACATGACCACTAAGAATTTGCTAAGATAAAAGCCTGATTTTCCCCAAATTGCATTTTCCAGGTTTTTATTAAGAAAACCAGAGTTTCTGTATGCATTATACAATTAATTGTGCAGCTAAAGATTTATCAAGTGCAAGAGAAGCTTGAAACATGCTTTCAGATTTTTGGAATCAAACAATCCCAATCCATGACAAGTGTATCCGCATTCATCTACCCACAGTCTTATTCAACACTAGCTCAACATAAGTACAGATTAACAACAGTGTAAAAATTGATACGGTGGAAGTATTGGCCTAGAAAATTAATACACTGCTTCCTTTATTTCATCCTTGCTTTAGCTTGCAAGGATGGTTTCTTTACAAACTTAGTGCACTAATAAATATTTAGTAATAAAAAAAGCAACTCAAAGATCATAAAACTACTTCTGCCTTAATGCTTGAATATTTCAGGTAATAGGATTCAAATTCTCATTTTTATCGCAATATTTTCAATTACATAAGCACTATGACAAGAAATAATTGCAGCTGCAGCTCACTCAATACTTTTATGTTGTAAGAGCAAGACCAGATGGAAATAGGATACAGCTTTTAAAAGAATAAGGGCGTACTACAAAGGAAAACACAGAATAAGTTTAAAAAGAGTATCACAAGCACTTTCATAAAACCAAGTTATATGTAACAACTACATATTTCATCATGTAGATGTCACTGCAAATTGATTATTCCACAAACAAGAGAATTCTTTATTTAAAAAAGCATTTTTTTCCCCCCCTGTAAATTCCTCTTTTCATAATCTTTTTGGGTTGCATATACAGGTCAAAACAGACAATCCCTATTCTGGCAATCCTATTTAAAAAACAAGGGAAGAAATAGCACATGTAGTAACTAACTCCTGGCTTACAGCAAACACATAAACAAGGAACTATGAAGAGTGTTACTGTGTATTTTATTCTGTGACAGTGAACTTCATTTATTCAAATTTAAGCATCAAAGAAGATGACAGAGGCTTAAAATCATGAGGAAGTGTAGAAGAATTTAAGGTTAATAGCTAACAGATCAGTCAAACTAAAAAAGAGCAGGCAGCTCTCACTTACTCATCTCCACACTCACACTCTGCTGATCACTGACTCCTAACTAGACTGAGAAGAGCAGCACTGAAATTTATGAACTAGCAACGTCATTTCTCTAGGCCTCTAGTTTTCTTTGGGGACAGGTTGTTGGTATGTTGACATGAAGCCATTGGTGAAATGGAGCATAATGTAACTTCAGATTAAGTTCACAAAAAATGACATGCTAATTTGCTGCATATTCTAAAAGAGTAACACTTGTCTATTAGAAAAAGTTTGCTACAATTTTATTACATGAAATCACTGAAAACATTAGATTGGCTTTGTTATCTGTAAGAGAAACCATATTAAACTGCAGAAAAAATATCATATATTTCAATATGGACACATATCTGCGGAAAGGAAAAAAGAGGTGGGAAGAAGAGAGATTCTGACAATTTCTTTGTCAAGTACCAGCCTCTTGGCAAAAAGCACACAACATTAAAATGCACTCTTGTGTATAGGTAGTACTAGTTCACATTTGATTGTCAGATCTGGCTAAGTGCCGCTCTTCAGCTTGATGTACAGACTAATACACACAGCTGGGTGGTATAACAGGCTGCTCATCTCTTATGCAAGAAGCTGTCACACAGATGTCAAAAACATCAAGCTACTCACAAATACCTCCAAAAAGTAAAAAAAGAGAAAAACTGAAGATCTGCCTATACCAGCTGGCTGATGTGTAAGTCTAAGCACTGTTACAAAAGCATTGCTTATAGGCTCTTCCAACATGTAAACCCCTAAATTAAAAAAAACAAATTGGCTTTACTTGAAGGTATCAGACATCTTAAAAAGCATTTTTCTAAATCTGTTTTTTACATTTTAAAAATTATTAGGAGTGTAACAGTCAATTCAGGTACTAGTAAGATGGTTTTTGCACTTTAAAAACCAATGTGATTTTTATGTATACATTAGCGATGCCAGTATGTGAAAGACAATCTTATGTGCGCCATCCCTATAATGTCATCATGTACTGTGCACTGCTCAAGAAACCTTGTTAAGTGTTGTACTTGGGCCTTCAGAAAGGAGAAAATATATGAAAATACGTTATTTTGTAGGCTGCTGTGAGTGTTAACGCATCTATTATATCTAACTCTGATGACTGGAATTAATACCAGAAGCACTAATGCCCAATTTTAGACTCTCCGATGAACTTCCAGCAGACTTTAACAATCTCTGCTCATTTATTAGTAATAAACAGGTTTATTAATGAGATGGTTGGTTGTAAAATTCAGCAAGTGGAATAGTAATAATTGGAATCTCTCAATCACTATACATACAGTTTTTATTTTTTCTATGTTTCTTCATGGCAATAAAAGTAATGCGTTGTATGTTACTGAGCAGAGGTAATAGAAACACAGCTGATGCACATCAAAGTCACAGGCCAAAATGCAGTTACGTTACACACACATGGTTTGTTATTTTCAAATTAAATGGTGTAAGGGAAAGATGGGACTTAATGACATTTTCTGGCCAAGGAGCATGACAGTGTAAAAATTTTTGCAGCTGACATATTTCCCTGCAGGGTGTCAACACCATTCTCAAAAGCTTTCATTTCTTTCTTGATCGTAAGACAAAAGTTCAGTATCTAGGCTATAAAGGCTTGTGAAGACCTTAGAGTCTCAAACATAGAATTCCCACTTAGTTTCATCACACAAGTCAGAAGACAGTAGTCATTTTCCAATTTACAGATCATTGTCCTGGCTGAAACAATGTATTACAAAAATTAATTTTATCGAAATCATATTGAAATATTTTTGAAATTAGTTCTGACAACAAATTTAAGGCTGCAATGTCACAACAATTTCTAACACCTAAAAATACTGAGAACATTAAGAAGCAGAAGTTTGGGGTTTTCCCCCAGCACTTATCATAAAACGCACTGAAGAATGTATTGAAGAAATTGCATTTGTTCACGCAAGGAGACTTAAGTCAATGCAAGTAGTATTCACCTCTAAAAAGATAACCCTGTTTGCTGCCATGCATTTCTCCTGAATTCAGGGAAAATGTCAGCTTCACTACACTAAGTAATCTCTCTAGACCTGGAGCAGCATCCCATACAGGTGTAAAAAGTCAGTCACGAAAGTCCAAGACATGGCCAGATACAAACAGTGCCTATGAAACATTTAAGGATGTTAGCTTTTAGTTAAACAACAAGAACTCACTCTAATGAGCAGTTAAAATATATACTTCATTCAAAATAGTACACTGCCAAAAACCATGACTGTTACTCACTATTCTGGACAAGCCCATCTCGTTATTCCCTAAAAAAAGATTTTTTTCAGAAAAGAGGGTATTTTGAAACGTCTAACATGCACATTTCTGACCTCTGAGGCAATGCAAGCAACCTGTTTTTCAGCCACCGATTACTTACTTTCACTTACAATCAGCATTATGCAGAATGAAGCAAAAAATGAATCATGCTATGGAAAAGATACATAAAAGAAGACAATTCAAACAAAACCTGAATACCTCACTAGTGCATTTAACTTCCTTTTTAAACAATTCTTAGATATTTATTATTTACAAATACTTCATATACACATCACGCTAAGGAACAACCATTTTTAATATTCTGCAGATGGCTGGGAACTGGCTGGACTCTTCAATCCACCTTTCAGGCAAGCTGGTGGTTGCCTGATGCAGAGAAGACACCACAACAAGTAAAACAGTTCTACGTACTCGTATACACCCTTCCCTGCAAAATAACTGAATTTTCTGATTCACTACTTGACTTATGTTACAGTGACCTAAAGTCCCACCTAATGTTACCTTAATTTCATCAGGTCAATGATTTTAAAATTTTTTTTAATAAAGCAAAGACTGAAAACACACCTCATTTTTAACGCCAGCAATCTTACAGCAAAGAGAGGTAAGAGAAAGCCGAACATTTTATCTAGGCTGATCTTTAATTATCTCACGTTTAGATCTGACAAATCATCTTATTGGGACTAAAGGAGGCAACAATATACTGCTGGAGGTGAGAGTGCAAAAGGAAGGCCTACCAGCTTTGAAACAGCATCTCCACTCACAGCTTTCAAAAGCCCTTCTGCCTTAACTCCTTTTATTACAAGTTCTTAAAACATTGGCCCTTTTTTTGTCCTAAAAAGGAGGCTAACTGCCTGCTGCAGTTTTTACTATTTTGAAAATACTGACTCAGGACCAGAACCAGTAAGACACAGGCTCAAGTGTTTTTGTTTTCAGTGTGTTCGCAGAAATTTCTGGGGCAGCTCCCAAAAAAAGGGCCTCTATTCAAAGCATTAGAAAGTATCATTTCCATCTACAATGCTGTTTTTCCCAATAGTCTTCTGTTTTCCAAAAGGTTATCAGGCTTAGCAAGGCACTCTGAAAATGCACATTGTCATGAAAGAAAGATCTGAATCACAGATTCAGATGCAAACCTTTGGTTTTCCAAAAATCACTCCTTTATATTACCTCCTTCCTTACATAAGAATGTGTATTACAGCCTGTGTTTCTCTTTCGTCAATTTTTTTTTTAATCAACTATAATAAAAAGTGGATTTCTTTCAAGTCATGCATGAAGCGGGCTAGTGCTCTGAAGTGAGAGTTCAATGGCTTTATAAAGGAGGAAGATTAAATACTTTATATAGTAAAAATTTTGTGACACAATACTAGGACCCCATCTAGAAGAAAGCCATAACTTTACAGGAACTTCCATAACCTTGCCTCCTAACTTTCTTTCACACGTTTTTAAAAATAAAATTTAAAAAAATTCACACAGAATTTGTGATTGTTTCTTAAGGCAGGAATGGGATTTTGAAGTTGACATTTGTTTAAACTAGAAGGCTTTCCAAGTGTTAGCTATTAAAACTTCATAACAACCAAGATCATTCAAGTGGCTCACTAAAACCTGTTATGTCAGAAATGAACATAGAGTAATAAAAAATACATTCTAAATGCACTATTACAGCTTTTATTTCGCCATTATCACAAATATTAGATTTCAGAAATTTTTTTCTTCAAATTATTTCTGTAAACTCCATTCATGAAAAGATCTTAAGGGACTGGCCAATTTTACAGCACCATTTACTCACATGAAAAAGTTATATTTCCAGGTTACCCTTCATTACACTCAAGTATTACCAAAAGCCATGTGTCCGCTACATTCTTTCTATAATCCAGCATGTCAAAAATACTGGCATACATATGATCATACTGTACCACACTTCGCATACTACAGCTTCCCCCCCATCTCCCCAATACTATATGCCAGAATAATTTTCATATTAAGGAAAAAAATCTTGCATTTTTATTATATAAAATTCATATTAAAGTTATCTATGACTCTCTAACAATATTTAATAGCTGATAAATCAATTACCTAACAATACTTCAATAAAGTATGCTGGTTATTTACTATAACCATTGTGCATCTTGCTCTCCCACTGAACAAATCAGTCCAGTTACAGAAGTAATAGGATGCAGTTCAAGTGATCTGGTCATTAAAAAAAAATAAAAAAAATAAAAAACCCATCTACTGTAATGCAAAGACCTCGGGTCTAACACCTGCATTTGTAACTGAGCAGCTGTCTAAAAGACTGTTTGATATTCCTTCCTGCAAAGGTCCTGTTTGCCTTTGCTTACTAATTTCAACCTCTCTTACCCTTTCTCATAAATCAGCAGGCCCAGATTTGGTTCACATACACACGCAGGCAGTCATGCATATGCACAATATACTTAACTGAATTGAGAGTTAATTTATGCATCGAAGCAGCTTAGCAATGTGTGAGAAATGTCTCTGCTACCAGTATCCCCTCTCTCCCCACCTTGACATGTTAAGGGCCCCTTAATTGTTGTTTTAACCTACAGAAACATTGTTCCTTCGGCCAGTGGCTGCTAATGGAACAGAACTGGCAATTTTCTCACCCAGCTGAGTGTAGATTTGTCACACGTGGATTAGCACTTTAAGTAACCATAATAAAAATCTGAAATGATAAGTTGTTCACACACAGCCGCTTTTTGCTGACAAAATGCCCCCAAGCCTCCTTAGTATACCTGTCAATAAACTTCTACCATCACTGCAAGCATCTTGACACCATCATCCATTTCTTGTTCCCTCTATCACTTGTGCACCCTCTTCCAAGAGGTACCAGATGGTAAATGGATCACTTCTCACCTGACACAGTAAGTACATTCAAACTTTGTTTGAAAATAGTGATTGAGTTGCAGTCAGATCTCCAGTTCTTCAGTTTCCTTCTTACACATATGGACACAAGCATACACGCACATAAGAAAACATTTAAAACAGTGAATACTTTTAGGTCAACATGTCTGTGAATCACAAGGAATAGAGACAGACACTGGGGTGTTTCTGCATGCCCTTCTTTGCACAGTTTCACTGAGAAATAGCCAATAGTTGCCTGAAACCAGATTTCTTAACCTAATAGTTCTTAACCCAGTAGTTCTTAACCAGGTCACCTTCAAAGACCCAGCAAATAGAAACCTTAGCGACTGTCATCAATAGTTGATTCTGCATGAAGTAGCAAAAATACCCCTATATGCTCAGTCACAAAAAACCAAGTGGGTTTATCAGTTGTGAAATACTAAGAACCAATCCTGTAACACAGAAAAGATTCAATAAAGATTTAAAAAAATAAAACAAAACCATAGATTATAACAAGGGTTAGTGTTGAAACAAGGGTATGTTTGGCATTGCTGTCTGTAGACTTCTCACATTCTAATGACACTAAGAAGTTACTGATATTGCCTGACTCCTCCTGAAGTCCATAACCAAGTGTAAGGCACAAGAGCTGTACAGCCTTAGGAGCTGCACACCACGCTTATGAATGGGAAATACACCGACATGGTGCTGCTTGTCCTTGAATGGCCCAAGGAAACTGAAAAAACCATTACGAACCACTACAACATTTTGGAAAGCATCATATATCTGCCATCAGGAATAGTACAACCTTCACTTGGGTGTAATATCTAATCAGTGTAGCAAAGTATGAGCACACACGCTGACCAACAACCAGAGACTGAATCCAGGACCTCCAGAATGAAAACCAAGGGCTGACACAGCTTGAGATGCATATTCAGAACCTTTGCGACAGGCTTATAACTTCTGTAGATGTAGACAGACAAAGAATTTTCAAACACACACACATAAGCAGGTCACGCTAATACAGTTTTCCAGAACCACCAGCAAGATCAAAGATGCAATTAATTTTCTTGCAGCTTTTCATTTCCAGAAAATACTGAGCCTTGCAGGATTTCTGGTCTACATCTATTTTGATAGGTAACGTATCCGATGTGTAATAAGGATATTTAAAAAAAAAAAAACAAACACAATGGGGGGGCAGGGGGGGAGGTGATTTTAGGTGTTAAAACATCACCCAGAAGAAACAACCATCAGAAGTAAAGTGAAAATAAAACGGATACTTGAAAAAAATATAGATATTTCCTAAAATACTTAAGCTTAGCATCAAGTGTGGTTTCCAGAGCCCCCTTGATAACACTCTTGAAGATAGTGTTAATGTAGAAAGAGCAGGTGCTAAGTGCAAATGCTTGTGCCATGCAATCGGCTACAAGGAAGATCAATACAGAGCTAGAGCATTAAATTTCACATACTGTAACTGTCATGCCCATTACATAGTATTTGAACATCTTCGTATGCCATTACAAAATTGTTGACTCTGGATATTTTTTTTAAACAGAATTAAATTATTTTCCAGAGATTTTATTAGCAGAATAAACACTATGAAAGTATAAAAGCACTTCCAAGTTTGGAACACTTGGTGAAATCTGAACACCTCTGCAGCCTTCCACGACATCATATTTGATTATTTAACTGTATTCTTCACTCCAGAATGAAAAGACAGGAAGATGGCTGAAAGCCTTACAGATAAAAGGAAATGTATTCCAGGAACACTCTTTTGTTAGTCACATTTCACCAGATACAGAGCTGATGGATTTTAAAGGAGGTATTTACAAGATAATTCTTGAGAGTATATGCCACAATTAACAACAATACTGCAGAGAGAACACACAGAAGGAAGGGGTAGGCTAGGTCCCCTGAGGTTCAGCTGTAGAAGCAGCACCTTGCTTCCTGCCTCTGCACTTCAATCTTTGTGATGGGTCCTTTTCAAGGACATGATAAACACAGATTTTCCTTCAAACATTTCTCACACTAGAGGAGCCTCTGAGCAGAAGCTTTGTGCAATTTCCTCTCCCCAAAACAATTTAAAGGCAACTATCACTGATTTGTTATCATGGTTACAACAAATTTGCTGTCATATAAATTGTCAACGTATTTCCAAAACAGCACAACCATTGAGATGTTATTTTTGAAGCTACACAGGAGAACAATGTTGATACAGTTGCATCATTTTTTACAAATTATTTCCAAGGACATAAAAATTACAGATCACAGTATGTACATAAATTTAACATATGTACCAACATTTGTACAAGACTTCAGCGGCAAAAAGTGCAATTTGTAACATTTTACACATTTATAGGAGTAACCTGTGTAATAAATGCACTGACATTTTTTGTATTTATAACATAATAATTTCCTAATTTTGCATAAACTACACCATTGGCCAAATGATAACACTCACTTACAAAACCAATAAACTGCAGTAGTTGCCTCAACTGCATAATACGAAAGCTATTAATGAACCACTGTTGAATTTTGGCATCTAAGTTCAAGAAGGATACTGCTATATCAGATCTGCTGAAAGGAGAGGGGTTTTTTTGTAACAAAAATTATTTAAAGAAAAAAGCTTATAGCAAACAATGTAAACAAAGTGAACGATTCAAACAATTAATTTTGTTCAGTTTGAAGGTTTTGTTTTGTTCACAGCCTCTGGAATAAGCCACGTGGAGAAAAGAAAGCTAACATTTGACATTTTAGTTGGCAGACAACTAAAATGTCGATTAGAAAAATTTAGGGTCTGAAAGAAGGTTAGGCAAGTTCAGACCAGAAACAGGGAGCACAACTTAAAAGAAGGGATAATTAACCACTGCAGCAGATGAATTCTTCATCATGGGAATTCTTTTTCACATAAAGTTTGTATGTTTTTCTAAATGATACACTTTAGTTCAGCGGTTCCCAAACTGTTTAGACCAGCAGACTACAGTGAATCATCCATATTTCCTTAAGAAGTTCTGCACATACAGCCTAACCAAATAAACTGGAGGCAGCAGATGCATCTTATTCCTCAGTTTGGTTTTGATTCATCATTTTGCCAGTCACCAGCGGTCAGTGAATCAGGAGACCCTGGTCTACTTCTGTAAGAACATATTTTAGTGACCTCCTAAAGCTGGTGTTAGAAATTCTCTTCAGCCTCACAACTCATACAAACTTAAGACAAGAGTTTGTCAGGATCTGTATTTCATAGTACTTGAACATTTACAGTACTATCATACAGTTAAAGAACAACAGCTAAAGGACTATTCAATTTTCTTTCACCCACATTTTATTCTTAAACTGACTTTGCAAAATTCAAAGAATAAGCTTAGGGTATACTAAGAGGTAAAATACAAGAGAGCACTGATCTGCTATGAAAGAAATATATCTGTTAAGCCATTTCCTTTCTATCACACCAAGGCAAATTTCATAATACAAATCAACATTTTGCTTAAGAACACGTTTGTTGAGCAAAGTTAAGAACTGTTGCTTTTTCAAATAATGCTGTTTTAATAAAGCAATCCTGACTCTTGCAAAGGCTAATACTTATTTTTCCAGTTTTCATTTTTATTACTTGCATACACAGACCTTATTTTGTGTTAACTTTTTCCCTCACTTGCAATGATCAGGTATAATTTTCCAGAGCAGCACTACTCAACTAAAACGGACACGCGCAATAAATATTAAGTCTTCTGCGTACATTTGTTCAGGGAACCTTTTGTCTGTCCTTTCTCCCCATATACTTTTAACTGGTCTAAGAGTCTAAATAGTCCTGCTGCTATCACTGACTGCACTTTGTGAATGTGAAATAGTACAGTAGTGACAAGCCTATTTAAAAATCATCTCTTCCCTTCTCCACACTATTCTCAAATACAGGCTGGACTTCTGAAGATGAAAGAGGTTGGCAGAGAGAGGACCATTCCAGATTTCAACATAACTCTACTTGCTCCCTTCTGCTAAAAAAAAAAAATAAATCCTAGACTTATACTATTATATATTCCTATTGCCAAGTTTAATAAACAAACAATTCCTACAAAGAGTACTAACTCATTCTAGAATGGCTTGGATTTGTTGTCTAAACAAAGGAAGAGAGAGGCAGCCATACTGATCCGTAACAGAAACTAAGGCTGTTAACAGGCTGATAGTTGATTAAATATGTCTGTATTTTCCTGTGTGGTAACATTCAAAATTGAATCCATTAAATGACTCTATAAAGAAGCAGCACCAAGTAGTCTCTGACCATATTTTTAAGTAAATATTTGTATATGATATATAAGAACATCATCAAAAAGCCCACAGGTAACTTAGTAGAAGGGAAGGAACAGGGATGGTGAGGAGACATAAAAACACTTTATAAAAAGATATACGCACACACACACACAAAATAATCCTAATATGGAAGTATCACTTGACAAAGAGAAGGATTGTTCCAAACTACCATCAAATTAAAGATGCGTAGGCAAGTCTCTGTCCAAATGAAAATATTGCAGACACCTTATAATTCCATACTCTCTTGCTTCCTTAGAGCATATGTCAAAGACAAGAATAAATAAATTTAATTTCCTTCAGAACGTCTACAAGGACTCAAGTCAACCATTTGATAATTTGATACAGTGGTTTTATATGTTGGGGTACTCTCAACGTGAAATTCAAAAATCTAGGCCACCTTTTTTGACACATAGCATGCATGTCTGTGTTAAAACCATCTGAGTGACAGCAGCTCAGATGCATTAATAAGGAAGGCTGAGGGCAAGGAACTGACATTAAGAGAAAGCTGCCACAGCCACCTTTGTTCTTATTTGCTGGCTTAACATGCTGTATTACTTCCCCTTCTACAATGGAATTGCTGCAGCGGTAACTAGAATTCAAAGGCTGGGTGAAAAAAGCATGAACAATGTAGGATAAGAAAAAATTACTCTAAGGGAAGATTTTAAAATGAAATAATATCACACAACTGCAAGAGCTTATGATCAACATTTAACACTACATGTACTTCAGTTCCCATCTAAACTAGAAGATTTAAGGTTTAAAGGTTTGATGGTCTCCATGCAGAGCTGAGCCTCCATATGACAAATGCTTCAAATCACTGTTATTTGAATTAATTCATTATATAGGAATTTCATTAGATTTTACTTAAGAGTTTAACTAAAAAAAAGCATACCTTTACCTAATAATTTTGGGAACCCTTAACTCTATTTATACTTGCCACTGCATTTGGAAAGAAACATGACAGGGAACCCTACCACAGCACTTATTCAAGGACCTTTTCTTTTTATTTCCATCAGAATAATTTTCAACATACTCACTCATTTCCAGCTAGTAAAGTGCAAAAAAAAAAAAAAAAAAAAAAGCAAGAGATGTTGAACTCAGGCTTCCCATCTCTATTTTCATACTAAGCAGAGTAACCGCTTGAACATCACGACGGCAGAAAGATCACCTTTAACATGCATATGAGACTTGTTCCTCTAGAACAAAGTACAGCGATCTGTACCAAACTTCATCAAGCATTACAACAGGCTCCTAAAGCATGCCGTTGTTAAAGGACAGTGTATTCTAATTTCTATAGCTCCTCGTTCAATTTCTTGTTCTTTAAGTTGACAGGTTAACTGTTCTGCGCTTACAAGTTTTCAATAGCCTATAACAAAAAGACTCAAATTTGTTTGCATTACACACCACAGGGATTAAAAAGGAGTTAATATATATCTATTCAGAACTATTGTGCAGAAAATAGCTGTGTTGTACAGGGCTTAGGCTGTGACCCGCTTAACTTTATTCATAGAATGCACAATCCATCACGTACAAAAACAGAGGAAAATGTGAGGTGTTAGTAAGTATTGCTGTTAGTGAGAAATTCTGCTAATTATTACACCAAATAAGCATAGTCAACAGGCCAGAGCTGTGAGAGGGCATGTTTCAGGGCATTAAATGGCTGCCTTGGATGGAGATGAATATATTACACTATGCCCTTTAACAATAAAACAATTTCCCTGACACTTACAAATCCAGGCAGCTCTAGTAGCGCAGATGAAGAGCTCAAGACTGTACTTGGCATACAACGATGTTTCAGTGCCACCTAGTGACGTGCACTTTAACTTTATTGTCTCTTAAGATTTATAGTACATGAAAAGTTCAAAAGCTAACTCAGCTCAAGTGTGGAGTCCGCACTGTACCAAAGAGAAGCCTCACTCTTTGCCAAGAAAAGACAAAGAGAGGTCACGATGAGACAAACTCCTCCTCTTTTTTTATAACTAAAACATACGCTTCCTTAAATAGCTGATAAAGCATTACATACATTTTTATTACAGCTTGCTCTTACAGTCAAGCAAAAAAAAAAAAAGAGAAAAGCCTTGCAGAAAATGACAAAACCCAGTATGTTTTAAAGCCTATACTATGCACAAGAAGGTTTAAAGAGAGAAAAGCCTTGCAGAAAATGACAAAACCCGGTACGTTTTAAAGCCTATACTATGCACAAGAAGGTTTAGGTAACTTGGATATTTTATGAAATTGATTTTCCACCAACTTAAGGATTTTCAAAATCCCCCCCTCCCTGCCTCGTTTGAATGGACTTTATTTATTATTATTATTTTTATCTGGAGTGCTTTCACAACTTGTGTTTTAGAGACTGTAAATTTTGCTCATTCATTCCTTGTTTCCATTATCACACTTTGTTTACTTCTGCCACCATGTTTATTATCACTCTAATGGCGATTACAGCCATTTCACATCTCTGTTATCCTGTTGCACTTCTGCTGGTAAGTATTGTAGCTGAATTTTTAGGTTGATGCAAACTAACTAAACTTTGCAGTGCAACCTAGACCAAGAAAAGCTGTGAAAGGGCTGAAATATATTTTATGCTGAACATAAGTTAATGTGGGTATTGAATACCAGCACAAATGTCTAACAATGCAAAAAAAAATAATATAAATTTACATGCTTAGTGTAAATTAAAACCATGGATTGCAAAAAAGATGCTAACATAATCCCTGACATTAGTCTCTGCCTTTTTATTTCACAAGGTTGTTTTTTTTTTTTTTTACAGGAAAAGGCAAGTAAAAGTCTTTATGTTCACTAGCCACTTAGCACGTGGACACCATTTTATTTACGGACATTTTACATATAGCTTAATAAATTAAAAATTCTGCATCTGAACCCCACATCTGTCATCGTGAAATGGATAGCAACATATAAATACTTTATAGTACTAATTTCAGTAAAAAACCCACCCTCAACAAAGCTGCTTCCTATTGCTGGCCACTTCCAGCGTCTCATGATTCTAAATTTCATGTCCTTAGCTTCATTAGGCTAAATGAAACGAATATATTTTTGGGGTATATTTTTGAACCGCATACTACAGAACAAGGAATCAAAACCTGAAAAAAAAAAATCTAAAATCCCCACAAGGCAGGTTTACTACTACTAGAGGACACTAATTGCCTTTTCTGATTGAAATATAACATCTATCACAAATTTTAAAGAAGAAACTGCTTTAAAAATAATTCCTCCAAATTCTGAAGTAGCAAGAAGTGTGAAAGGGAAGAACGAAGAGGAGGAATAATGGCTTTTAAAACATTGCTCATGAAGACATTATACAGGCTGCAACAGAACTACACTTGCAGGAAGAGTTTGTCTAAAGTAATTTCCCTACCCTAAAACCAGTGAAATCAAAATATAAGATTTGTGCAAGGTTTTGCATGTGCTCATATCCTGACTATTACATGGTCTGGACCTTCATGATTATATTATGAACAAAGAATCTTATTCCTTTATGTATCTGCATCAAAAAAAACACTGAAATGATGAGCAATGAAAGAAGATTCTCAAATTAAAATTCTCACCTTGATGGTTAGATTAAGACAACACAACCTTGTGGATCAAACCTTCTATTGTGCTAGGCAAATAGTTATGATGTAAAGTAGACACTGCAGGACTAAAAAGCCCTTAGAAATCCAACTGGGAAAAGCTTCACTCCGTGAGTGGGCAACATACTGTAACTAAGTTTGGAAACATCTACTGCTTTACATACTTAAGATGTTTTAATCTATAACCTGCCTTAGGACCTAAACCACCACAAGAACCGATACTGTTCTTACTTTAAATAGAAAATAAAAAAGGAAGATAATCTTGTTCTTTACATCATATAGAACTTTACTCATGGCTTCTCAGATTACACTTCCAGCTTCAAATAAAGTATTTGTACTTCCTGGAGTACTTTCACTGCTATCACATGTTGGAAGGCTTCAATGAGGAGATGAAGAAAGATGCGCTGATACAAAACAATGAACAATGGTATAACAGTTAAAGAACTGTAGAGTCCACAAAAGACAGTATTAACAGCAAAAACTAACTGTAACTCCCTGTTTACCATTGCGATAAAAAAAAAAGTCCAAAGTTTGATGATCACTGAATTATATTATTATTGTCCAAGCTTTTAAGAATTTGTCATATTTTATTGCTTTTACAAGAACACTTCACTTTATCTGACAGCAGGTGTGTTAGAAAAAGAGGGTTCAAACTATAGCAACTCCTGATCAGCACGTTGCCAGTTTTTATCCAAAAAGATCCAAATACACGTAGATCTTCTAATCCAAAACAGGTATCTTTTCTTAAGAATCCCAAGACGTGCAGCTTTCTGAAAGCCAGGGGTATGCTACTGCACTAGATTCCAGATGCAATCTGAAAGTTAAATGGTGCATAATTTCCAATTCTTGACATCCAAGAAGCAAACAAGGAATATGGGGCAAGTTTTAGACAGTGGAATGAACCCGCTTGGGCTTTTCTTCAGTTCAGTCTCCATTCAAAACATCTCTGCACACATCCACTAGCATCAAGTTATCAACATTCTAGCTCTGCAGCCCACATCAATTTTACAGCCACAGAGGAATGCTTCTCAGAACAGCTATCACCTGAAAAACTTCTTACCTCAAAGTAGAGTCATCCAAGAAGAGAACGTGTCACACTACATTTTTGTTACATTCCTTTTGTAAAACATATCATTCACATATTTGCAGGAATAAAACATTTTCCCCCCTTGCAGTATATCAACTCTTTCCTCCACAGGATTAAGATTCTTTCCTTAAAAGCTGGAAAAATGTATTTGCTCTTATACCTCAAGAGACGCTTGACCGACCAATGCTCAACTGGTCATATACCTTTGATATTCCACATTCAGATTCATTCATATTCTCAAGGATGCCAATTACTTACACTGAATGGCTAGCCATGCTGAAGCCATCTCTAAGACATCAATTGCTAAGCATCTTTCCACAAAAGCAGTAAGCAGGGGAAGAATTCTAAGCACAAAAGTAAAACAAAGTTTCCAGTACCCACTTCCAAGAATTATCTTTGCCACAAAATATTAAAACAAAAACAACCTCAGTGATGACTTAAAGCAACAAAATCTAAAATTGTGGTGTACGTTTTCTTTTGCAATTACAAGGAAATTAATATATGAAAAAGTGGCTTGATAGGGCTCCATTTTACATCATTTTCAATATTAATTTGTTTTAATTACATGACATGACAGATCATTAAATGCAAACAGATTCATCATAGCAATACAAGCATCATGAAGTATTTTTAAAAAATTCCATTTACTGTCACCTTTTTTATTTGTTTCTTATAACTGAAAGCTACTTGGAATGCATTAAAAAGGATAAAAACCTCTAAAAAAATTCATCTACTCTTCAGTGTAAAAATTAAGTTGTTATCCTATGCTTCTGATACAGTAATTTCCTTTTAAAATTATGTGGAAAGTCAAGCATGACCTATTTTAAAAAGTGCAGTGCAAGCAATATCAACTGTTCTACAAGTGCAGGTTCCCCCAAAAAAACCAAAACAAGGGCACATAAACAAACATCATGCACTGCAAGGACTCTGGACATCAATAAAATGGATTTGCTACCATGAAACTGCTCAGCAGTGGAGAGGGCATGAGGGAGAAGGATACTGCTTCTTGCTTTCATGAATTCTGTTGAGTATAGCCACGGTGCAACTTTCTTTTGGACACAATTCTCAAGACAGCTTCTATGTTAGAAAATCCAATGTAAAACTAAGGTAAAGCAAAGCAGAGTGATTCAGAGCTTCTAGTAACATACAGCTCAAAATGTACTTTTGGCTAATATTACACATTTGATTATTATCCAGTTACTGATTCTTATTCCTGAATTTCTGAATTTAGTAATCTTTCTTACATTATAGTAGCTATGGAGTGATATCAATGCCAGGAGATTATACCGATGAATTCTTGAAAATTCTCTTGTATGACAGTAAAGATTTGCAGATTTTAGAATGTCATATAAAATAGGTAGACAAACACAGTAGTTGTCAGTCCCAAACAACTACTTTTATAATATGCGTCTTATAGAGAAATGCTGCTAGTTATTAACTGAAAGTTGTCCTGTAGAAAGGTATACTGTATTACACTGGGTTTTATCCACCTTACTGCAGAGACAGTCTCTTTTCTGCTGTCAAGATGCTTTTGCTGCATGTAAATATTTAATGTTATTACCATCATTCACTCAGTGCTCATATTGTCTGTTCAAGCATCTATTACTGTCTGCTAGATACACTTGAGGATAACATTTATTCATGTCTACTGCTCAGTCACATGCAGGCCCTATTTCTCAAAGATTCTTCAAAGTTCAATAATTTATTAAACACTGCGCACAAAGGTCTGTATCATTTGCAAAAATGCCTAACTGTAGAGTATGCAAGGATTTTACTTGTGCTAGTGTATGCACCGAATGAATGGAATAGGTCATAGCAGTTTATACAATACCAAGACCGTACTTTTACTCAGGGTTCTGTAAGTCACTTAAACTACAGAAATAAATTTTATGTTACCCCAACTCCCAGGTAAGAAATACGGATTTTAACAGGAGCATACTCAGTGCATTTTTAGTTAACATAATTCTGTGGAAACAAATCCAAATCAAAATAAACATCAGCAGTCGGTTTTACACCTACTTGTAGTTGCATGCGTAACAACATTTTCCTATTTACCTAAATTCATAGTTCTGTATATAACAGATACATCATATGTGTAACACAAGATTTTATCATGAATATTATCACTTGATGCACCCTCCAATAAAATACCTTAGAAATCAGATTTCCAAAACACTGAAGTCCTGTTAAGACAGACAAGACAAATTGCCAGAGTCCTCAAAAGGCTTGCCTAGGATTAAAAAGGTTTCTTCAAATCAATCTCTCTGTTCGTATGTAACACAAAAATCTGGATATGAAATATATAAAATGAAGCATATTATTTCATAATCTATAGCCTTAATTTCACCTGCATAGAAAACGTCAAATGAGGACAACACAGGAGCAACTAGGTTTTCAAGGTGCTTAAGGCTGGTCTGCCTGTTCAATCTTTTAAGACTTAAGCACCTAAGCATGGAGAGCTTATAAAAGTCTCATTCAAAAGAAAAGCCTTTGACAAGAAGATATTTGAAATGTAACACTGTCATAATTTTTAAGGAGAATGTTGTTCTTGAAATAAAAGAAAAACATAATTAGCTATATGAGAAGCAGGATGGTCTCTCTAATGGTCCGAAATAAATTTTTGTTTCAAATCTCAGTTTTAGTTTAGACAAAAGGGAATTTTTTTTTTATTTTTAGGAAACAGTAAGCATCACAAACAGACCATCCCAGAAAGTGCAAGACAGCACAATTAT
This sequence comes from Chroicocephalus ridibundus, assembly GCF_963924245.1. Classification (NCBI taxonomy): domain Eukaryota; kingdom Metazoa; phylum Chordata; class Aves; order Charadriiformes; family Laridae; genus Chroicocephalus; species Chroicocephalus ridibundus. Next base: position 77,803,729 of record NC_086287.1, read on the forward strand.
TCCTTCTATCCCAGTGGACCATCACCCTTTATGAACATATGACAAGATCCAGCTATTCATCAATGAGATTAGAAAGAAATGAAAATGTTGAATTCAAAAGATCTGCCTTTCAGTTAACATCCTTAATGTAAATCAGGGTTAAATGTGAATAAAATTAATATTTAATCACTTGAAAAACTTCCATTCCTTTCTTCTCTTTAAACACTAAAACTTAATTATAAAATAATGTAAAACAAGTGTAAATTTAAAAGAATCATTTTGAAGATTTGCATTAATAGTTCAAGACCTATTGACACTGAAGAAAAGAAGGGGAATCCCAACATTATGTTGCTTTAAAGTAACGTGTGATTCTATTCCTTGCCAACAGACACGGGGGAGTGCTGCGGTAGGGAAGGGAGAGCGCAGGATGGAATGGCATTGCAGGAAGACAGCACAGCAAGGCTGACCCAGGTTAAAAAGGCAGCCAAGTATGACTGCAGGAGGGGCAAGTGTTGGGGAGAAGAAACCCAGTGTTCAAACTGCTAGAACAGGGTCTCAGTACATTGCTTCTCATATCACCACGAAATAAATAGTTCATGCCATACAGGGGCGCAATCCAATATCTAATCATGATGCAGCACGATACAAAGAAAATAGTGCAAAATTAGGAAAAAAAAAAAAGCATCTGTCATCAGCACAAAATACTTCTCCAAAGTCTTGTGGCTCCTTTGTAATCCAAACTGCTGCCCTCCCAAACTTACGTTATGAAACACCACACAACATGAATCCTATTTGCGTTATGGCACATAGCGGTTACTGTTAGGCATTCTACATTTACCAGCAGTCACCATGCTGTCATATGGGAAAGCTAACAGCTATTCTCTATTCTAACACAGAACTTAATACATGGTAAAAAAACACCATATAAAAGCTCAAATTTTGATAATTTGTACCTCCACACAGCAATTTGGCTGTAAATAACTGAAGGGGCTCATTCCACCATTCTTCTCTATGGAAACTTTGAACTAAACCCAGGTAAGAAGTTGTTTCCACAAACAGTAATGAAATTCAACATATCTGAAGTTTTCCCCGTTCCTTTCTGGTATGTAACTGAAGCAATTTGTCACTTGCAAAAAACATACATAAATGAAAGACAAGAGTGAGCTTTGATGGGAAACAGCAGTCCCACAGGGTATGCATTTGAATGCTGAAAACCGAAATCCAAGATCTTCTTTCAAATCAGGTTTTGACTACTCCGAGTTGAAATCTTTACCTTCTTCTCTTACACCCTAAAAGTTCCCCCTGCACCTGCTAAACTTCTTTTGACTAGAATTCTCTTGAAGTTATAACCTACTGAAGTTATAACCTATTTTGGCTTCTATGAGGAGGCAGCATCTAATGAATTCTAATTCATTACGTGTAATGTAGTGAATTCCAATATTGCCATCATTCAACAAATAAATCCAGCAGCATTGTTTATGACTGAAGCATACCACTCCCAAAAGTTCTGCTTTACTGAAGTGAACACACCACTAACACATGCCATTGCTCAGTCTCAGAAGCTGTACTTCAACATAATACTACTTTTCCTTCCAAAAGGAAAATTCAAAACCAGTTAAGTATTATGGTTAACATTTCCAAACATGGAGAAACTCAGTTGCACTGTACAACATGTTTCTCCCTGGAACAAGCACACGTAGTCATTTCATTTCTGCCCTGCTCAAGTCAAAGTTAAGACAGGATGGCTTGATAGATAGAGTTGTTTTTAGCAAACGACATCAAAATAAGAAAGAGGAAACTGATTATCTGCAAAATATTTTTTTTTTTTTTGGTACAAAGAACCAAACACTCCACTGAAACTATAAAGGTTTATTAGACTTGACCATCACAATGCTGGTATTTTGTTAAATGCCTTTTTCTAGCTATTTAACTTCTGCTAATTGAACTTTACTAATGCCTAGTAAAAGTAAGCGTTCTTATTTCCTGTCAAATAATAGGTTTTCATGCCCCGTTCTGCAATCACTTTGTTTACATGGACTTTTTTGACTGTACTCTACCAAACAAAATTTTAAAACCTGAATTCCAATCAGGGCTACCCTCATTAAAATATGACCTTTCACCTTCTATGAAGGACTGCTAACATAAATTACATTTTGTTGTAGCCCAAAGGTGATAGAGATGACAGTAGGATAAACAAGGTATAATACAAAAGCCAGTTGGGTCAGCCTTTCATTACAGCCCTTTCAAAAGCTATTAATCTCGCTTGTAGTCAGTAGGCTGAAAATAATTACTTCTTCTAACCTATGTTGTACTCAAAAGTAGCAATAAGGACAGGTCATGCAAGACGCAAATAATTCTTGGTCCTCATAAAACCACTTCAAACGGTATTAGGTGAACATCATGGCATGTTACTTCAAATCTCACTGACAGGAGGAATCTCAACAATATCAATTGTACATTATGCTATGTCATATCAGCTACATTGGGCCATAATATACCACAAAGAATGGATAAGAATTAATCATGACAAATTCAAAGCAACTATAAAATAGTTCTTTAGCTTTTAAAATGCTACTAGAAAATGCTATTCATCAAGTTCCGCTTAATTCATCTTTCAAATCAGGGTCCACATCTAAAACAGTCTCAGAAGAAAAGAACCTTACTTATCTTCAGTGTATCTTGGTTGCCTTCTGACTTAAAAGAATTAATACTGACCTTTATCCCAGTAAAAGAAAAAAAAGATTCTCATGTTGGCAGGGAACATGAGGATCTTGGGAATCACACATTACTAGACAGCAGCTCAGTAAAAAAATTAAACTGGATAACTCAATGATAGGATAGTTTTAAGTACTGTCTATAAAATAGATAGTTACTTCAAAATTACATGTTAAGAAAAGCTTGCTGACAATGATCAGGCTACTAACAAATTTGCGGTGAACTGGATACACAAAGAGTAGTATTTCCCTCAATTAACATGTTTGCTTAAAAAAAACATTCTGCTGAGCATAAGTCACATGCGGACAGTTCTAGAATAAAGTGAATTTAAATACTGCCTGTGAGTTCTGCCAACTAACAGCAACCTAGTGCTCATTCATCTGAACAAAACAGCTAAGTGATAACAAGGAGGGGAAAAAAAACACAGAAATTTTGGGTTGTGCAACATGAACAAAAATTCTATGCCACATTTAATCACATCAGCATTTTACATGTAACTGGGTTTTTTACATGTGCATACTATGTAGAACAACAGAGATTCATATCTCACGTCATGCCTCTAAGAGCTACTATAAGATGAAGAATACTGTGGGATGCTAACTGAAACCTTAGTGCTGCTTTTTTTTTTAATCCACTGCTCAAGTCGTAAGCCAATTACACACTTAAAAGTTACAGCTAATTCTTATCAAAGCCCATTACAAATCTTCTACTGACATCTCTGAAAAGACAACTAAACATTTAATGTACTGGTAACAGATGGCTGGAAAGAGGAGGGGGAAAAAAAAAAAAAACAAAACCACAAAAGCAACACCACTTTCCATTGTATTTCTGTAGTGATATCTTCCTAAAGCTTTTTTTTGGGAAGAGGCGTCATTGCTATTAGTATTAAAAAAATACTAACCAGTAGGATACACTGTTAGAACAGACCTGGAGTCAGAAGAACCCTTTATTCAATATCCAGTGCTAGTTTACATTTTGCTTTGAATATGACCAAATCAATCTGTTTTCCTAAGGCTTATTTCCCAAGTCCTTTATCTTCATCCAAGATTGTTTCAAGACCTAAAAAACATCAAGAAACTCTCACAATTCAAGAAACTCTATTTCAATCAAATATTCATTTTTTCCCTAACCTAGCATATAAACAAGAAGTCTGTCGCAAACATCGGGTTAAATTTGGATCCACGGAAGGGAGTACACCACCAGTGACTTCAGCACAGCTGCATCACCCCACATCAGACCTACCTTTAATGATCAAGAAAATCACGATGATGAAAGAAAGTAGGTTCAGTGCCTAGCAATACAACTATCAAACAGCTCAGGAATCTGCCCAGGTAGACATGCCAAAAAAAAAAAAAAAGGCAGATAACCGCAAAACAAATAGTACCTAATGTTCAAGAAAACAAAAGTAATTCTGAAAGACATTAATGTAACTACAGGCATTTTAGATGTCTAGCCTCTCTCAAGCAGTGTGAAAGGACGCAGAGAAAGGTCCAATGCTTTGGAAATCTCTCCCTTCCCCCTCCCAAACAAAAGTAGGCACTCCTATATTTCAAAGAACCAGGCTCAAACCCAGGTACAAGCCAGTCCTTACGAAATACAATGACAGATTTTAGTAGTAGGCAACAATGGTTTTGTCTACCTGCATCTTTCTTTTGGTACTTCATGGCCAATTACGGTAAAAGTTGCTCAACAGGATGCACACATAAGAAAATTCCTGTCACAAAGCAGATGCAAATTTAATTACTTTAAGTTAAACCTTCCATCTTGTCTAGAGGTCCTTCACAAATGCAACTGTAAACAAGCACTACATTGCAATCAGGTGTCAAGGGCTTATTTGATCTCTTACAAAATATGTCACAAATCACTGGCAGAAAGTGGGTCGAGAGGGAGAACAAAGGAAAAAACTGTCAATGGACTAGGTAGCTCATGTGAGCGTGCCTATTAGTGCACTGGATCTTTCTGCTCCTGTCTAATGCTGTCCATATAAAACCTTCTTAGTTTGACAGTGTTCTGTTATCCTGCATTTGATGTAATTTTTCTGTAGTAAGCACACACAAAAAAATTTAAAAAAAAAAATCTGTGAAAAGAATTGATAGAGTAACCAGAGAAAACACTGAAGATACCAAAATTATTCTGCTGAAATACCAGTTTTGTGCTATTCTTCTATTCACTGTGTTACATGTTACATAACTTCTAAAAAGCTCTACATTTTTGAGAAAACAATCACATAAAAGCTGGCAGTAAATTAACGTTACCTTGCAACAGAATTATAGATGGCCACAGATACCAGGTAACATGTTCTCTTACACAAGAAAGTGACAATATTGTACAACTGGCTGGAAGCAAAGCATATATATATGTGGTGTGTACATTTCACCTTTCATTGAAACACCAGATACTTTTTAGGACTAGAGGCAAAATACCAGACAGCTTTCTGCAGTCTTCAGGTGGTCCTAAAATTCTACTAGATCCCTGCTCATTATGAATCCCTGCACTACAATGTGGCTCAGAATGGACAGAGTTTAAATGACAAGGTATCCGTAATGTTAAGAAATTTTTGAATACACAACTATGAAGACATACCTCTTTTGAAAGGAAGACTGCGGATTTTTTTTAGTAGAAGAATCCGCTACTTGTACATAAGTGTACAGCAAGTTTCCTGTACTTACTCAGTTGGTAAAGCATCTACCACATAGTTAAAAGTATAGTTTAAAAATTCATTAAAAATTCACAACTGAATATGCCAGACTTCTCTCAGAGTCCTTTTGAAATCTGTGGAGTTAAACAACAGATGAATTGTGCAACTTCAGCAACAAAGACTAACTGGTCTGCATAGCACAGCTTGTCTGTTATACAGAACACAGCTGGGGGAAGGGGGGAAATAACCCAAAATATATCATGCTACCATACCCATGTAGTTGAAGGCAAGGTAATAACTGTAGGTCTGTCTTTTATAAGATCACCCAGAATCACTAGGCAAAGTCAGACCAGCTTTAGGGCACACAAGCCCTTCTTCAGCCTTGTCTAACTTTTATACCCTTACAAGTTGGTCTAATACATATTACCCCTGCCTATCAAACTTGTCTTAACACAGCAAGGAAAATATCAGAACTGCTATTCTTACATTACATACTTAAATACCACTGTCAGAAACTTGAACTTCATTTTCTCTGACTCAAACAGTGTAACTTCTACATAACATTACTTGGAGATTTTCTGTTTAAGTGCCTATCTATTCTGAAAAAATAAGTGGGGGGAAAAACCTCAATTGTGGTTATTTATTATGGTTCCTCTATGTACTGAATTAATCTTCTGATGTATTTTCATGAAAGCAAAGCATATCCTTACTACCTGTAATACAATGATATTTTCAAAAACACTACCTTAAAGAATCAACTTAGAGAAGCCCTACTTAATCAGACAAAACAGGCACAGAAGTTTCTCCTTCAAACAATCAGAATTACCCAAAACTAGAAAAGAAAAAAGAAAAGGATAATCTTCCTCCAAGCCTTTCTGACCTAAGCTGCAAGAGCAGATAAAGAACAAGAGCGGCTAGGAAGCTGACTGCCTATAAGTCATTTCCACTTAGGCAAAATTTGATTAATGCCCACCCTCTGATGTAAGGGATTCATCAGTAGCACAAGTAACTGTGCATCAATAACACACAAATATTTTTACTTTTAGAAACCAGAACAAAAGGTGAATCAGAGGCTAGAGGCAAATGGACAAATCCTATACATAAACAGGAGAAGTCCCAAAGCTGCTTATTTACCACCTTCCTTTAGTAATAATGGCAACTAGACAATCCAAGCATAAAACAGAATTTTACCATCTGATGTATTTCCCTATGGAAATCTTCAGTTGCTGCTTTAGAGGGGAAGTCCAGTCTCCCTCTCATCTTGAAATACACAATCCCAATACCATGAATTAGCAGTGGGGAAAAAAGCGAACATTTAGAGTTAACGCAACAACTGCAAAAAAGAATCAGCACTGCTGTGCAAGCTTCTCAAATCTGTACGCATATGAAGTGCAAAATGAGACAAAAGTAAGAAACTGCCAAAATTCCTAAATTGAGATGGGACAGTACATTGGACAAGGCCCTAATTTTGCTTTCTATACCAGCTGTTATTTTTCCTATTTAAGCAGAGCTGTCTATTTACCAAATCAGTAAATTTAGTTTAGCTATGTTTAATATAAGAGATGCATCTTACGTACACTTTCATGCGAATGTGCAAAGAAACCAAACCGCTGAAGTTTCCCCACCTAGTTCCCTTTATTAGCAGAATACACTCCTTTAAAAAAGAACTTGAACAGCTGATACACTGACATTTCTTTTAAAAAGGAAGTTTTCCTCTTGGTTCAAAAAAAAAAACCAAAACCCACCAAAACCCAAACCAGTTCTAAGTCTAAATTATTTTCCTCATATATTAGATAACAGAGTAGTTGCAATCACTTTGCTTAGAAGTGACTTTTTAAGATCCACCAGGTGACTTTAACACTGCATTTACCAACAAAAACGCACTAGATCTATTTATCTCACTCCAATAAAATTTAAGTAGTGCAACACATTATTCATCTATCCATATTTTAAACTGTTGTGTACATTAAGTGGATAATACTATTAACACTAATGTTTCTGTAGGCTATTCATAAAATAAATGGTGGATAAAGTAATTCCATCTATTACACTTGGAGCTCAATAATAGCTGTAAATGAGAAAATTGGAATAGACATACTGAGTAATAATCAGAACTAAAACGACAACTGTAACAATATATCCATTGTGTAAATGTTATGATTATAGAAATGCAGATTAATCTGTAATTTTTCATCACTGATAAACATTGGTAACCATCCAGAATTCAGATTATACTTTATGCAGTTACTGTCTAAAACACAGCTGCAAAAGCTACTTGATTTATTAATTTAACCAGATAGATAAAATAAATATTTTGTTTACTGCAATACAGGAATATGTGCAGCATGACATCAAATCACTATACCTGCCTAAAAACTACAGTTAGCAAAATGCACTATACCTTTCCACATATGTAGCTACAAATATGACATACACAGTTTTGCCAGCATAATGTCATAAAGCTATACTGGCTTGTCAGTAGAAGTTCTCTAAGGCTTCTTGTTAACATTTACAGGCACCACGTGATCCCAGTTTGGAGCCTGCAAGAGCAAGTGCTCACGTCAAAAGAGAGATTAAGGTAATTTTCTAGTTTGAGAGCTTTGGTCGTCTTAGTTAAAAAATTCTTTTAATTACCTCCAATATCTTAACATTTTTACTACTGTACATGTAATAATGCCTAGAAATTATCTGTAGAAGCACAAAAACCACTATGGCATGCTGCAAACACAATGTGGTAACACTGTAAGGTTAGCCAAGAAAAGTCTGGCTTATTTCTAATAATGATCATAATAAAAGCCCTAATATTTTGGATATGAGGCACTAAGTCGTCTGATACAAAACGGCCACAGTCAAAACACCAGGAATGATTTTCTGTAAACAATGTTAATTTATTAACAGGAAAAGACTCAATGTGGCAAACACCAGGGATTATTATATAAAGGCTCCTTCAGAAAATGCCATCTATCTTGCATTTTCTCTCTCTACCAAGATTCAGACAAACTCGCCAGCTAGAGATGAAAGAGGCTGAGGTGTGGTCCAGCTTCACGATACTGACCAGATGGGGAAGATGCTGCAATTGGCATAGAGCCCAAGGAGAAAGAGATCTATGGGGAGTTAGGAAGAGGCAAACACATTTGACAGCAAGACAAGAGCTCTCTCCCAGACATCATCCATGGGGATCCTTCATTCCCTTTTGCTTATATTGTCACTGCATATGCACAGGATGATTGAATATATTATGCATGGGAATTAATCATGCCACTGGCACTGTCAAGAAGTCACTGAGCTTTTATTATGCATGCAAAGTTCTGCCATTTTGCACACGCAGATGAAATTTGGAATTCTCAAGCAAAGAATTCCAAAACTAAATTAGAAAGGAGAGAAGATCAGGCCTAGGGTCACGAGAGTAGAGAAGATGCCACATGCAAAATTTTTCTAAAAATAAGTGAAGAGGGACTAAACATTCTCTCCTCTGTCAGAGTAGTCCAGACTTTTTCAGTCAGGTACCTCTCAAAGAACTCAACGGCCAAGTCTCAGCAGGTACTTAGGCATGAGCAGGCCACATTTCTCCCCAGCTACTCGTGTAGCTATGTTAACATTCCATGCTTAAAAAAACCTACCATTTTTTTCCTCAGTGTCAATTAATCACTTTTGCTTACTGCTTTTCACAAAACAAGAATTAGCAAATGCCCAAGTGATAAAATTACTTCTTTTTAAAAAAATTTCATGCATTTACATTGCCAAACAGCTTCACCTGAACTCATCTGAATATAAAAAAATAGCATAACCACAACCTTCCTTTTCTAAAATTCAACTCCGATATCACCTAAGGTGAGGGAAACAAGGAGGTGAGAAGCAAAAGTGATCAGGCTGCTGGTTTGCAAAAGACTTGTTCCTCCTACCCTGTTTGGCACAGCAGTCACAACCTACTCTCTTCTGTCACTTCAGTACAAGGGTTGGATAGTGTTAGCCCTTCACACGCCCTTACAGTAATAGCTCCTTTTCAGAAAATGACAGTAAATCTTTTAAACAGCAAAACACAGATGTAAATTCATTTATATATAGTTTACATAACAGTCACTGATTACATTCCAGTCAAATAAATGCTAGGATATTACATTGGAATCCACTAGGTGTCTGGCTTTTTAATTCACATTTTATTGATTCTCCATCACTCAATTTTGTGTCACTTCCCTGCTTATTTAATCTTCCCCACAAAATAAATATCACATTGCCTTAATATTTTACCATCTTCCAACAAGTCCCTATTTGCTGAGTTCTTAATTTGTTCCTTCATTGCTCATTGCCTGCCTCCACCACTGACTTCATTCTCTGATTTATTTTTCTTAAGAACTGGATTATCTCCAGTTCTTGACATAAATTCCTTGGAATAAAAGTATTTAGAATTAAAAATTAAAACCCCCATAGATTATAAAACAAACAAAAAAGATGATAAATAAGTGGGCTTGGTAATGCAAATTTCTAAACACTCTTTAAATGGTAATCTCATATAAAATGAGAACCAGTCAAGTATAAGCCAATGTAATATTGAATTCTACATACACTTAGAAACTGGAAGAGAAACGTTCTGTAAAGCAATAAGCTTTTACTTTATCTTGCTACTACCTTTCCAGGATATCATTAGAAACATTCTACAACACTTGATAAATCCAAATTCTTGGGACTTAACTGTTCTTTCACTTTTTAAATCCATATATCAGTTTACAACCATATCAAAATTTATAAGGATTACGTTGATACTTCCACAGATATTGCTATACTTTAAATAGTTTAAAACAAACTTGATTTAATTCATCAGCTCGTCACGCTCAAAATTCTTTCAAACCAGAAGTCAGCTTTATGGTACTTGATACCATGGCATAGCACCAACTTTAAGGAAACCACGTATTTTTGAGGCAACATTGTCCCAGCATAAAAACCATTTAAATAAGTTGAAAAGAACTGTCTGCTTGATGTCCTTTTTCAGGACGATCTGACAGCTATCTCCTCTTTTCCATGCTTTAAAAAAAGTTTCTAAACAATTAGGGAAAATGAAATCTAAATTGTTTAGGCTTCAGAAGAATAGAATGCCAGAATTTTCAGTATGTAACTAGACATTCTTCATTGATCTGATTTAGATGAGTAAGAATTGACTTTCAAGTTTCATTTTATTCTACTGTAATTCAAACAAATGCCAAAAGATTTCTACCTTCTTTATGAATACTTAGAGCTTTAGGACAAAAATACTTTAATGAGTTTCATTTGCAAACAGCAGAAACTAGACCAAAGTTTATGCTTTTTATGCTTTCTTTAAAAGGCCTTTTTGCCTTTTAAACAGACTTTCTCAGTTCCTCTTATGGGTATCATAGCTTCACTTCACTCACCAAAAAATAAAATGCACATTTTGGGTGTAACAAAAAAAAGTATCAGTTTGGCAATAGGAAGTCAATTTCCTATCCCCAGAGACTCATTCTTGTCACAACTTCCCCCCCTTTTTTGAACAGTAGTCAGCAAGCACCAAATTCCAAATTAGCCCATTGAAGGGACCAGATTATAAATTCATCATTTATTTTTCAATTTTCAAAAGTTACACTACATAAAGGTAGCTTTACGCATTTTTATTACTTGGACAAACCACAGACTCATTCTCAGGCTTTTTTAACTGATACGGAGTAAATAATAGAAGTGACTGATTCGGGCATAGGGCCCATAAAACTCCCAGTAAAGCACTGGTAAAAGATACTGCATTTATCTACTAAGAGGATGCTGTAAACAAACCTAATTTATGGGCATGTTTCATCGTATCTCAGTAAGAAGTCTTTTGAGTTTTCAAACCAAAGACAAAATGATCATGCAAGCAACTCACACAAGAAGCATCTTCTGCATTTCATCACAATCTTGCAAAGTGTGAACAAATGCTGAAATACACCCTATTCTTAAATATTAATAAAGAACATAACAGAAATATTTCCTTCATCCTTAAGTCCAGTTTCTGATTAGCATGAAGAGCACCTTCATTTAGTTTACGGAATGCCGTAGAAATATTACTGATAGCTTAAAGTACATTTCACAGTTTGAGAAGTTTTTGCATCTCTACAGTTTAAATCAACTCTCAAAGTTATTTACATATTTCAGCACTCACAGTTACAGTAAATGACAAACCATAGTGACTGCTAAATTAATTGTTCCAAAACTATAAATGCTTTGGCATGCTACAGAGAAAGAGTCTTGAATAGGACACCAATTATTTTCAGAATATAAGAAATATTATTTGTATTACCTAAGTGCATGATTAAACTCTAAGTTGCACAGTACACCAGAATTTCAAGACATGACTCGAGATGTCAGCTTTTTGTGTACCAAAAGGCCACAGACAAGTAGAAAGCAGGGTTAAACACAGAACTTGAACCTTGAGTGCCTGAAGTCGTCAGAAGGAATCTCTTGATACGTATCGTGTGTCCTACGATACCAAGGGCTCACACAATAAAGAATCTCTGCATTTCTTCACAACCTTGTTTAGCAGCATAAACCAGTTCCTTCTTTTTACCCATGAGTATATTTTATCAGTAGCTAGAAATGTCAAATACTTCCATGGTAAACAGAAATATCCTGGCCTTTTTTATTTTTCTACACTCCAATACTAAAGAAGGTGACAATATAATCTGCCCCAGGCAACTCTATCACCATCCACAGTAGACAGGTCATTTTCCTTTTTATCAAAGAGGAGAGTAGGTCATCACATTTTAGTACATGTTGACACCACTGCTAGTAAAGAGAGATAAGAATTCAGTGCCCTTAAGGTGCCTTATCCTCTGTTTTACGCAATATAGATATTTCACAGCTATTGCGTTAAAACCAGAAGAGACAGATTTGTACCCAGAAAGAATGCACTACAAAGGTCTCAACCTTTGTGACAACCTGCTATTTGTACTGCAGAGAGTATAGGTGACAAAAAACCACTTCCCTTAAAGTATCTACCTCTCTTACTTTGGGTAACAGGATTTATTTTTCTTCTATAATACCACAGAGGATCACAGATGTTTAACCTCCCAAGTACATGTATGCAATCTTTTAACACTTTTCTAAGTTGAAATAAAAAGCACCTGTACACCTCCTGCCATCCTCAAAACAACTTCAGAAGTTTCTTCGCTTAATTAAAACATTTTGCTTTCAGTCAGAACATGAAACAAAATAATGACACTTAACTGCTGTTGTCTTTACTCAATGTGTTTTCACTTTCAAACTTTGATTCTGATGTCTCAAGAAAGTTGGAAAACACTTTTATGGCAATGTTCCTTCTATCTTAAGACAATGGGAAAAGACACCACCTCCTAATTACTAATACATAACCATTTGTACATGAGAACATTTTTTTCTTTTGCATTTTATATTCATAAACTGGTTTCTCCACATCTTTTTAAAATATTGGTAAGTGAAAAAGATCTGCAGGGCAAGAGCAAGACAACACAAACTGCTTAGTTATTACACAGACTGGACAGCATTCACAAAAGGACTTTTTCAACCTGGGAAAATATAAGATATGAACACACTTACAATAAACTGCATAATGATGCTCAGATTCTTCTGCACATAAGTGAATGTTACTTCAAAATGGGCAAGAGAGCAGCCTCTGGTTAGAAGAACAGGAATTCCATACTTTAAGTAAAATAATAGATTTGTGTTTGAAGAGTCTAAGTTCTCCCCGCCCCCCTCCCTCCCAGGAACACAACCACAAACAGCATTAACTCCCACTAGAAATTAAACCTTCATTCGTACAGTAAGAGAACGAGCAACTTCTTTCTGAAATGTAAAATAACATTTCTCTATTCTGAAAACAGTCTCTTCAATATTTCTGTTAATTTTTATAACTTTTTTTAAGCTGTGGAGGCCAAGAAAGTAGTTCTGAGTTCGGAGACAATATCAACAAACACAATGGCTCATTATTTAAGTGCTCATTATCTATTTGTATACCTAAATGCACTTCAATTGCATGTTTGCATATTTGCACTTTCAAAATTCCATCCTTCTTCACCTAAACATAGTGCATAAGCATATATTACCCAAAAAAATGGAAACATAAACAAAAAACTAGTAACAGGAACTTCATGACCAGAGTGAAGTGTTTAGAAGAACATGATTTTAACATCTAATAACAGACCCCTTTATTTGACAAAGAATTTTGCACATTTATGGCATGCACATATATGGCATATATACATATGTACACAAACACACATCGGAATGCATGCATTTTATACTCCATTTCAGACTAGGCACATATTAATGCATTAGCAAAGACTGAAATCAAAGAGTTGGACCAATATTAAACAGCAACAGCATTTAAAATTAAGAGAAAGACGACCAAAGACTAGAAGATCTCCATGACACAATCTAATATTTTACATCAGTGCTGCTGAACTGAGGCCTCTTGCAAATGACATTGTAAGCAGAAAATAACTAAAACCTGGTTCAGAAAATATACAGAGGGCCAAAATATTATGAAAATAATAATCTTTGTTTCTAAGCAATCTAACCACTAACCACTTTCTATTTTATTGTTTTTACCACCGTTCTGATTTTTACTAAATTAGCATGAAGATGTTTTAAAATACGAAGAAAAAAATAATTTTACAGCCAGTTAGCAACATAATGCTATTTTTTTTGCTTTGGAAAGAAGTCATTATGAAGAAGCTCTAGAGAATCTCTGTTTTTTCAAGCTGATATTTATATTTTGTGATGTTATTTTGATATACCATTTCAAATGCAAAGGAACTGGGATATTTTGAGAAAAGAAAACAGACATGCTTGAAATTCAATAAAAAAAATTGCAGTTACACATGGTTTCTGCCTGAGTGAATAGCAAATATTACATACAGCAGGATATGGCTCTTCCAAGCACGAAGCAATTCAAAGTATTTGTTACTATAGGAGTTTGCATAAGTGATTTACCTACACACCAAGCCTATGTTCCTAATTAACCCAGGGGTACAATTCCCATTCGTTAAATTAAGCATGAGGTTCAAGCCCCAAAGGTCTTCAGCATTCGTTATCAAAAGATACATCTGCCTGTTAAGTATTTTCAATGTCAAGCATTTCTTACTTAGTGAATTTCAGCCTTACTGACTCTTCATATTGAATTTTGATGCTCTTTTATGCATTGTATTCTGTACTTGACAGAAAAATGACCATTTTACATTGCCTTAGGTTTCTTACTTTTTTAATGATAAATTCTATCTTCTCTTCAACTCTTTCAAGAGGAAAAAAAAAAAGTACCTGAAATAAACATTTCAGTCATTTTAAGTTCACACAACTGCTTTACAAATCACACAGCCTGACCTCCTTCTATAATATTACATTACAGCAAGATCCAAAATAACATTCCGGTTTGACAGCTAACCTCAGGCACCACTGGTCTAGTATCTCGCTGCTTATACTGCTGGCTGAAAAGCTGATAGGATACGCAAGACAAGCTGAGAGTTTAACTGGCAGAGCTGTTCAAATCTAAATTGTGCTATTTGAAACTTAGACCACAGGAGACAACAGTTCACTTTTTACCATGGCAGCAGATTCAACCTCTTGGCCCTGTGAAAGTCATATGAATACATTTAGCACACACAAAAAATATCTCCCTATATTATGATCAAAGACATATTCAACACACATTTTTTATGCACATTTGATAGTTCTGTTGACAGTCTTGGAAGTTAAGTAATATGGACTGCTGCACATAGGTTTCAAACCTTGATGGAGCCCAATGGCAGGCTACTTTTGACAGTCAAATAATGACAAGCACGTTGCAGGCCGATGCCCGTCATTCATGAACATCTTGGCCTGCTCCAACCGTTGCGCAGCGACTAAGTGGACGGTCAAAGGTTAAGTTCGAAGAAGACAGCAATGAAGGGCAACTGTCATGCACCACTGAATACTGTGAGGCAGCAAGGAGTGGTTGTCTTCTGAAGAACATGCAAAATGTTCTCGTTCTGTCCAGGCAGACACATATTTGAAGGTCCTAAATGAGACCACTGCCAATTCATGAAGAGCCAAACTGACAGCATGCCATTCAAACTGTCTCTCTCAAATTTTACTTTTTTTTTTTTTTATTTCAAATCACAAATGCATGCAAAGTACAACGTTAAACAGAACTCCCAGCAGCTGTTCTAAGCAAGCCAGATTTCGCAGGGTAGGAAGGGTGAGGGGAAAGATATCTGAACTTTTTCGTTTCTCTTTCTTTTAATATTTAAAAGTTCAATTATTTCACAAGAAATTCTTCCATTTTCTTGTAATGGCATGCATTTATTTCCAAAATTACATCTGTTCTACCACTTTTTCTAAATACTGGGGTTTCTTTCAGTATTAAAAAGCAGAGCCTAACACCTTATTATTAGGGATAATACAATCACCTGGAATCTTAATGCTGCGTTTGTATATTAATATTGTATTAGGCACATACATTAGAGCATTCAAATAAATACTTTGCATCAATCTCTAAATATCCTAAGCATTTCTGTTATAAATGGTACAATAACAGTATTTTCTATTTGTTTAAAAGCATTGTTTTGTGTGGACTTATGGCTTGAACAGCATGATTAACAAGAAAATTGCATTATTTTGCATAAAACATATACATCTTACTTTTAACCCATTGCCAGTAAAGATGAATATTTTTTACTTACACATTTAAATTATGTGATCATATTCACGTTTGCCTCTATTAACATATAAAAGACTTCAGGAAAAATAGAAATACTTTTTTTTATTAGATAAACAGTGATGCCGCTCATCTTTCATATGAATGAATGCTTGACACTAAATTTAATCAGGCTGACAAAGGATCATATGAGTTAGCTCTTTATGCCCTTTCCATGAACAGACCATCTCTCCTGCACTTACAGGGCCAAATACTGCCCTTTAACAGAACAGATCGACATGCAAAGTGCTTGTTTCGTTTTGCTGGGTCACTGGTATCATCCCGCTCATGACATTACTGCTTTGTACCGATTTCTGTCCTGATACCAACACATTAAAGACACTATTCACAAACTGCACTTTGCAAACTAAAGAGAAAAATAAATGAATTGTCATTAGTTATAAGGAATACATTTGAATCATGAAGCATAAAAACACTTGTCTGTCACGTACACAGAAACACACACAGAGCACAAGCTCTATAAGGTAGGAACCATATTCATATGTTCTATTGCACAAGTCAAATAATATCAACACTTTTAAAATCATAGATAATGACCAATCTATGTCTTGATCACCACAAATGGTTTTCACGAAGCCAAAAGCATAAAATCAAAATTCAACTTATTTTGGAATGAAGGACAAATGTCAAGGCTTTTCTATGTAGCCAAGACGGTCCTATCTATAGCAGAAATTATAAATTTGGGGAAAGCTCATCAACATCTTTTACACTCTGTGAGGGTGGAAGAAAGAAAAAAAAAAAAGCATACTTTAATTGTTAGAGGACTTGTTTGGTTACACATCCGTTTTCCCCAGTTGCTCCTTCTCTTTCTGTCTTATAATGAGGTTCAAATCGATTCAGAAGCACTTCTGTAGTTGTCTGAGATTTCCAAATCTTAAGTTCTGGATGTCCTAACTTCATTCTACATTGTTGAAGCGCATAACACTACCGCGCACATACTGTGCTTCCTGACCCTTTCATCATGAGCTGCACGGAGCGCACGCACACACACAAGCTATTTCAGGTACTCAAACCCTGTCCAAATGAACCGGGCTTGCTGCACACACACACCATTCAGTCACAAGGAACAGAAGCAGTGTATCTGATGCCTATCATATACTACCAATTCACTTGTGATAATGAGAAAGTTGAAGTTTCTCTCCATTTTGATTTCCATTTGCGAAGAAGGACAAATAGGTCCCCTACTACAGAGAGGTTTTGTGAGGATAAACTTATGAAGTAATATGAGAAGAGAAGGTACACTAAGGAGCTACAGATAAGTACACTGTATAATAAAAATACTTCAGTAACATAATACATTTTTAAAACAGTTCAGAGAAGGCCGACCAATATCTACAGTTTATTATTAAGAGTTTAGGCTAGAACATCACCAAGAACTCTGTTATACTCTGTTACCAAGCACCACAACTTGCAACAGTCAAGTGATTATGAGAAGTTTTCTGAAGTATCAGTTCCTAGAGTCAGGAAATTTTCATATGAGTTTCAACTCTTATTTGCAACAATACTGGAGAAAACCTCATGGAATGTAACTTGAAAATATGAATACTAATAATGCGAAGAAACACAAAAAAAACAACAAAGCTTTTATTTAAAAAATAATCAATTTTTTTTTTTTTAACACTGGGAGAAGACAATACCAGCCAGAGGAAAGACAAAACAAAAATAAGAGAGAGAACGAAACTGTGTGTTAGACCTCCTGCAACATTACCTGTTGGTTACTGTTACATAAACAGTGCACAATATATCATATAGATAGATATAATATACAATAGAAAATAGCTCTATTCCCAAATATACATAAGTTCCTCACAACACATTCAAGCAAAATTGGTTAAAGAGGAAGGTACTCAGGAATACAAGTTTTTACTAATACAAGTAAAAGACTTTTGAAGTCTTTTAAAGTGAAATACAAGGCTAGCAAATCAAAACATAGGCAGTACGCATAATCTGCTTTTATCTCATTTTTGTCTATGTACAAATGCTTTCCATAAACATGTTCTATGGAACCAAGATTGATAAGTGTCCATACGACTACATCACACGACTATTTTTCAGACAGCAGTGACAGAAGTTCAAGAAATGAAAGACAGCACATAGCAGAAGGCTCCCAAACTTGACAATGCAGAAGCTTAGTAGCTTCTGTTTTAAGGAACGGGAGAAGTCTGTGCAAACTAACATTTGTCCTGGTACTTTTCCTCCTAAAAAGTTCACCTACTACTGCCATCATCATGAAGTTCAAATAGAAAGAAAACCACCAATATGGTACACTTACTATATTTCACATGCCAGAGGCAAAAACCGGAGCACCAAACACCTATAAAAGGTAACTGCCTACTGACCTAGTCACAGTAAAAAACCCAAACCAAACCAGTTTCTCTTCCCTGTTACCAAAGATGCAAGGAGCCACACAACTGATTCAACCCATCCTGTTCTAAAGAATTTACAAGGGAATGGTTGGAAAGTGGGGAGTGGAATTGCCTTTTGATCTTACTTCCTATCAGATCAGTTCCACTATACTCAGCAAATACAAAATCTGAAATAAATTACCTTTTGGTTTCTACCTGGAGAGAAGACAGAAGTGGATTTTTTTAATTTCATAATAGCTGCAGTACATTAAAAAAAAAATTCTTCTACATTTTAGTAAAACTCCAGGCTTAAAAAAACAGCTTCAAACTTATCAGAACTTTGGTATAATTTTGATTGTTTTTACATTGCATACTAAAATACGCCGCTTACATCGTCTCAGAATAAACAATCTAAATATTCTACTCTAAATCTATCTCTTTGGAACACCTTTACATATTTTTTCTACCTAAAGGTCTTGCAGAAGTGTTACATTTGACAAATGCTCATTTTCTTTTAAAAAGTTCATTAGAAATTTCTATCTAAACTGACTCTAAACAAGCTTTCCAACCCAGAGAGAGGGTCATGTCACTGTTGTTTATATGCACTGTTCATGAAGAAGGCCTCAAATAACTTTCTCCTACGTAGTTTCTCTGGATGAAATGATTTGTTCTGTTTTCATCCTGTGATTAGGTACAAACATATGCACCACAGCATACTGTTCAATATTTTACCATCTGCAGTTGTTTGCCATCATAGGATTTAGATACCAGACAATGAAGTATTTCCTTTGAACACAAGAGCATCATTACCTTCTGCAATGACATAATTTACGTTAGAAGTAAATGTAGAAGAAAATCAGAAGAGAATACAGTCAAATACAAATTGTTTCCACATTTACAAGCTGCTGTTTAATTAATTTGCATAAACCTATCCTTTTGTATGCAATCTCCAGTCAGTCCTTTCCAAATACAGATGTACATTTCAAGAGGCCTACTGCTTTGTGACAATAGTCAGATTTTTAAAAGCTTCTTGCCCAACTCAAGCGCAAATTCAATATTGGGCTTCTAAAGCCCTTTAAATGCTTGTGAAAATCCTACCTATTTCCATTCAGAGTTAAAAAAAAAAGAAAAATCTGTTAGATGTATATTTGAACATGAATTTTACCGATTAAAGTGTTAGAAGTATACGTAAGGTATATGATTCTACAGAGCAGTAGTAGCAATGTATTCTAATCCCAATGTTGCTTAAACTTACTGTTCACTTTTTGGAGATGAAAACATTATCTAATCTTTACCTCTATTCTTTACCCCTAAAAGCACATGTAATGTAGCATTCATGATTTTTCACTAGCAAGGTCCAGTGCATGAAATTTTTGCACTCAAAACAGAGGACACAGCATGCATCAGAAGTTGGAGGTTTTGCTTTAAGTAAAATCTTTTGCCATTATAGACTGGACTTTCTCTGGTGAATTACCGGCAGAAGTTTCAGTAATTTTAGTATCTGTACAGAAACATGCAAATCAGACCCCAATTTTAATATTACAGGATGTTTGATTTCAATACAATTTTAAACCTTAGAACAGAATCAGCAACATATTTTAATGAGCTACCTTTTCAAGTATTCACTGCATGAAGTACCAATTGCCTGGGGGTTATGAAATAATACTAAAAACTTTATAATCATTCATTGATTTAGTTTTGAGCATAGTATATCATTTGAATCCAATGGGAACATAAAGAGCTATTTGTGAGGTCAACCACAGTACAGACAGAGGCTGACATGATATCGATGGCAAGGTGGAAAGAAATTGCCAAATACAGCAGATCAATACCTCGTTTCACTGTTACAGCCTTCTGGAGACATAAAATATATATCTTTACAGCTACGAAAATAATAATAATGAAAGTGGGAGATAAATGCTTCCCTCAAGGTAAACTATTTGATTAGCTGAGGGCAAAGGTGACAACAGCAGTTACACTAAAGTAACTTTACAGTCTTAAGTAAAAATGGTGGGATAAGCAGCAGATAAAAGGGCAAAATGAAATGGAACAAGTTCTAGGAGATAAAGTAAAAAAAAATGCTAAGCTAAATATGGTAGAGCAGAGTTTCCTCACATAGTAAAAGTCAATTAACTAAAAAAAAAGTGTTTTGAAATTTCAGCATGATCATTTTCTATCCAGAAGTCTTCAAAGATATGTTTAATCTGTCCCGTACTTTAAATGCTGATAAATATTCATAACCACGTTTTGCAGTTCACTAGTGAACCTAATAGAATACAGTAATACACTATAGTGCTTTTTAGTCTCAACTGAAGAGATGAGGATCATCTGATATTTTGAATGCTCTTGGTCATTACAGGTTAATCAAATAATTTAAGAAATGAATGAATTATTAAAAGCATGAGGCCACACAAGTTTCATCACCAATTGCACTGGTAACAGAAACAAGTTTTAGGCATTCACTATTTGGCCTGTCTAGCTCTCACTAACCTGGGACAGAAGGAACTGAATCCTACCTGCTGTAAAGGGGAGAAGTATAATAATTATTCACTAAATGTTTTCCAAATCTACAAATAAAAGTGAAAAAACAGCCAGTACTGCAGCTCCAGCAAGGACATTTCACTACAGCTTCATCTCAAAAACGCCAATTTCCATCTGAAACTTTTGAGATTATAAACTAAATTCAGAATCAGAAGACAAGAGGGTCTGGGTGACCTACATCTGAGACTATCTAGCTTTCTGAAATAGAATCATCTGCTAACAACGTCCAAATGATTCAATCCACCAAAAATTCAATCCATACAAAGTTTTATTTTCTACAGAAAACAGGAATAATGTCCACAACATGCTTTCCCTTGTTTTTTTGGCTAAATTTAATTTTCCTGAATGCGACAATTTATAGAAATATTTGAAAAAGAATATAAACAACTATCATCGTGTTTTTAGCCACGGTAGGTCTAACACTGGATTTGTATACAATCGTTTTCTTTGGCTCAGCATTCCTGTTTGAGAACATACTTATGTTTAATAACAGTCTAGTTGCAAATTTACTGAGACAACAGAACACACTTGAGTTCATCTTAAATTTGGCAGAGTAGCTTTCAATTGAGTAAGTGAACTCCTTTAAATCACATCATCATCACACAAGATGCTTCGCTGTATGCATTTCTAGTGTGCTGTCTTCGAAATTATAGTAAAGAGGCTGCTCAATAGGGAAACTGGAATTAAGCAAGCAACATATACTCTGTTCTTACTCTTTATTGGAAAGGGAAAAAAAAATTTAGTATTCTGAGGCAGACAAGGAATCAAAATCCCTGTAAAGGTATTGGTATTCCAATACATTTTAGGAAATGCAAAGTCTCTCCAAGTGACACAAGCTGAATCCATTAAATTATGGCAAAAAAGAAAGCAGAGGGGTAATTAGGTAAATAAACATGCTGTTCATTCTGCCAGAGCAAAAAATCTAATTGACACTGCAACAATAACAACAAAAATTTCCTGAAATGCATGGAACACTACCAGATTCTTTAAAATAAGCAACCAGTTCCGCATCTTGACCCACTTCTAGGACACTTCTTGCCCCCCATAAACTGGCAAAATACCAATGGCTGTCATGTGGTAGAAGCCTGCATTAATAAGTCTAATGAAAGGTCAGGGTTAATGGAACCATTTCATGCACCCATGTCCTATGAGGTATTGTACCTGTAACAGCTATTATACTTGCGGCATGCAACCAAGCCAGAATTTCAGTTGGCTAGAGGCTATACAAGTAACAGACACAAGCTTACAATCTTAACATACAAGAATATAAAAAAATAGATGGGGCAAAGGGCGGGGGGAGGTGGGAAAAGGAGAAGCCTTCCCAAGAGTGCGCATTCGGATATGGAATATACACAGCTCCATACCACTGTCTCACGTAGTGGATTGCTAGGATCAAAGTAACCTGAAGACCTTTAGACCCCTGTCATTTAACTTCTTTTATGTTACTCTCACACACAGTACCCTTTACAGGCAACAATCAACAAAACATGAATTACTGTTTTCAGTATCCATGCTCCTCACATTCTTAGCTCCAAGATCTTAGAAGATTCTAACATGCGAATCACAGATCTGTTCTTATTTACAGCAAAAACAAGAGACTGAATGTAAAACAACATGTTTAATAAATCTGCAGAGCCTAAAGTACCAATATAATTCAGAGCAGCAAGATAGACACTCACTTCTTAATTAAGTGGGTGATGTTCTAGTTAAAACAAAAAGACAACCCAGGGCCATAGCTAAGATTAAGCACGCACTCTTGCAAAGGAAGCTCCTACAATTATCAATATAAAGGCTTTAAATCACAAAAAATAAACCATCTAATAGTCTGTATTCAATAGTAAGTAGAAAGTCAGGACACAGACTGATTTGGATTAACACATTTTCAGTTATAACAAGTAATTTTACAGAGGATTAGTATCTTGATGGTCTGATCAATACTAGGCACTGCTGCTATTACAGATGAAGAGAAAATTACCCCTCCAGTAATAAAGTGTGTATGTCTTGGTTCTCCTTCATTTGCTGAGTCCATTACTGTAATGGTTCCAGCATTAGCAGCTGAGGCAATTTAAGCAGAAAGAATGTGATGAATTTAAAAGCAAGGAACATTTGCCACTCATTCTTTCTTGTATTTTATTCTGCATATGCAAGGCTTCTACCTGACCATTTCCAATATACAAATCATGTGTTATGTGACTGTCAACACTATTTCTTAATTATTGTCTCATTAATAATGGGAAGGGCCAATAATGTGATTACCACAAAAATTGCTACTGGCATATTGGCTGCTGATTCTGCTAAAATCTGCACACCATTTACCTAAGCAGAAATATGACATGACAAGAAGCTTATTTAACTGCATCTAAGCTGTTTCAGTAACTTTAATTTTCCTAAACACAACTTCTAAAAGAATCTATTTAATGTGTCAATTAGAAAATTTTATGGTTTTATAGCTTAGGAGGCAGAACAATAATAGGAAGCAAGAAATTAATGTAATATTTGAACAAACTACAATAAGACAATGTTAAAGTTTATATACTTCATTGCATTGTATGGGTTACATTTTTCAGCATTAATCTTAAAATTGTTTCCCTGCTCTTAAGTGCTCTGAGAATACTGGCGTATTTTTCCCTGAGTATTAGTATGTTGAAGCAACCTATTTTACCTCATATATATATTATTTTCCAGCCAGCAAAAATAAGGAAGATGCAGGAAATAAGACTTCTCATTGAAGTCTCAGGCAAAACACTGTATATTCCCTTTTCTTCCTTGTAAACAAAATACATGCAAAGCTTTGTGTTATTTAAAGCTTTATATTTCCTTGCCACTTTGTCTAACATGTCTCACAAATGTGAAATTGCACATGAATATCTTTGTAAAAGCCCTTGTGAATATTCAGATATGTGCATATTGATGCATTTATTATTTGTATAGCAATAACTTTATTGGATTGAGGTCCCAGCTGTGCTGGGAGCTGTACAAACATAACAGTAATGTCTGTGGAATACATTCTCTGTAGTCAGTTCTGGTTTCACAATAATGTGAATTAGCATAAACAGCTACATAAGGTAATTGTGAACTGGGCTTAGCTGTCTATTCCAAAGACCCATCAATGTAATCCTTTTAAAGTAAAGGAAAATAATACTCCAGACTAGCTGAGCATCTTATCTTTCACACAGTAATGACATAGGGTCTTAATATGCAAAGAGTGGCAAGAGGAAGCATATAAAGGTAGTTACTAGAACCTGGCATCTGTCACACTGAAACTTACTTAAAATAAACTTTGACTGAGTAACTCTTGAGAACAGTCTTATATTAAAGATGAACTTTTTTAACTAACCTGTGCATATTGATCAAGATAATAAACATTCCAAAGGCAAAACAGCTTTCTTCACAAATTTAAAAGGAGAAAATAGTCTAAGTAGACTACCAAAGAAGAAGTTTATGTTTGGTTTTACTTTATGTAGTACTTTTTCTTCACGCAGCAAAAGAAACTTTACTGCAAGCTGACCAAAACTCTGACCAACAGCGTAAAGAAGATTCAAAATAACTAGAAACTGTACTAGTTAAAACTGAATTCTAAGATAAAACAAACAAACACAAATAAACAAAACACGCCCCCACTGGACTGTTTCATTAAAATGCCTCCCCAACTAATGAGCCACATCTACTCTAACGCTCTGGTTTTATGCACAGAAGTAATATTTGCTATAGGGATGACCAGAGAAGCTGATGGCATGCAACGTATCCAAAGATATCTTTAAGATGAAACTTAGGAATAATCATGTTTTGCTGTCCACTTAAGACTCAGAAATATTCCACAGGACACTAGCATCCCCAACATGGGGTTTAAGACAGCTAACTTATTAACATCTGGCTACTGTTTCTCAACTTTTTTCAGACCCTCTTCCCAGGAATGAACTTGCATCCACCTCTTCTAGGGCTTGGAACACCAAATACTAGCATAAACAATTTCATTTCTGCTACACACTCAATCTTACTCAATCCATTTGAGTGATCTGCAAAGTGGAAATTGCTGGATGACAGCACTGTACTCTGAAGAATTTCTACCACATGTACTTGGAACAGAAATGTTCTTCTATAACAGCATAAATCAAAACTTGCTACACACATGAAAATCTGAGAGCTTATCACATATAAGAAACACACTGCATAATTACAAAGCAAAAGCCAATCACTGGGCTTCTGATAGACAGCATTTAAGTGCACACAATTATAGCAAAATAAGAACTTTTATTCAGGATTTAATTCTCCAGAACATTGTCAGAAGATACATAATCCAAACCAGCTTCTCTATCCAACCACTTCCCTCTCATTAGTAGGCCCCATAAATCTTACTCTCCAGAAGAGGTCGGGTTAACCTCACTAGTATTTGGTTTACTACGAAATATTTTGATCAGAACCTAAATGGAAGTCTTGGCAGAACTACTACAATAAGTACACACTTCCTTTGCCTTCATCATTTCTTAGGCGAGCAACATAATCAACCGATATTTAAACTTAGTTCTGAAGGGTGAACTGGCATAGCACCAAAAGCCCAAAGATTACACTTTTAATTAAGTTTTATAAAATAATGCCACTATGAGGGTGCATACAGTTCTTCTTGTATAACCCCTTCTCTTCCCATTGCTGCCTTGCCCTTTGGTATCCTTTATTTTTAGACCTTCTACAGGCTGCTTTTGTTTCACTTTCAATATACTGAAAGCTTCTCTCAAGTAGTACCCAACTTACAACATGCCCCTAAGGCATCCTGTAAGTATTCACACCTTTAAATCCTCTATAATGATCTCTTCTTATAACATAGAGGTGTGTCTAAGGCTGTACTCTTTCACACGAGCTTCCTTGAGGGTTTTTTTTCTTACACAGTGCTCCTCTGATACCTCTTCACAAGTGCCTTGTCCTCCTACAACCTTTGTCAGTGTAGTTCACAGTTACACCTCTTACTCCCTCATGTGTATCCCTGAATGATCATCTTATCAATGGCAATTATTCTCCTAATGCAAATGATTCCCAAGTATGTTTGGGACATACTGCAAAGACAAAAGCTTAACCCAGCCTTGGATGGATAGTATAAATGTACAGGCTGAAAGAAGCACAGGTTGTTTTGGGTTTTTTCCTGCAACATAATTACACTGGATTAGATGTGACGGCTTACACCTGCATGTGTTTTCACGTAAACAGAAAGAACAAAACACAAATGCGACACTGAAGTTACTGTCCTTCAGCGACAAGAAATGGCAGAAAGAGTAATTACAAAGTGACCAGGTTGGCCTTGAAGAGTTTTTAAGTCTTACTACTGTCATCAGACTTAAAGTTACTTTTCTATTAAAATATTTAGTTGCAAACTTAGATCAGACCTTTTCCCTGCCCCTGCAGCGAAATAACTTTTAATGTTAAATAGTAAATTAATAGCAACACCAAACCCAGTACGTACTATATGCAAAGATAGGTGAACCAGATTACCATTTTAGAAAGCTTTTTCGAAGTTTATAATGGAATTAGCCTTCCCTTCATCAATATCACTAAAATCGGCATTATGTTTTCAAACAAATAAGTTACTGCTTCTCTGTACTACTATTTTGTAAACAAAATCATCCGAAGTACAACAGCCACCAAGAGTTGCAGTCAAATGTTGCACAACGTGGTAAAAACAAGCCCTTCAAAGGCACCTGGAACAGCAAAACATTCAGCAATGCTGCCTGCTTATACAAGCAATGTAATTACATCTCCAATGGAAGTGAGTAACAGGGCTGCATCTAAACACATTATCAAGAAAAAACATTATTAAAAATGTTTCTTTAGATTAGGCTTGGAGTAGAGCAAGAGTACTTTGAAGATAAAAGTGCAGTTATGCATCATCTCACTGAGAACGTACTGACAAAACCAAAGATGTTTAATCCTATGATTTTCTCATATAACTCCGCAGAACTCCCTTTTAAATTAAAATATGCAAGCCCAGATGGTAAAAAAACCTTTATTATTAGCCACTGCTAAAGCTGTACTAGGTTGCTGTCTTTAAATGGAGAGGGGAACCCCAAGATTCCCAACTTAAGGAGAGGGGCTCTGCTCGGCGCCCGCCCCGCAGCTCCCCCCTCCCTCCCTGCGGCCCCGGGATCACTGCACACGCGGGGCACGCTGCACCGCAGCCCCTTCCGAGCCGGGAGGGAAGAGCCGTACCCTGCGGGGGCTCCGGCCCGGGGAGCTACTACCGCTGGCCTCTCGAAGCCGCTGCAGGGACCGGCGGGCGAGGCGGCCGCGGTCCTGCCCGGCGGCGCAGGGCAGCAGCCCCCAGCCGCAGGTACCTCAGTGCCGGGGCTGCCTCCCCCCCACCGTAACCTTCACGGCACCCTCGGAGCCCCCCCTCATACGAGACTCCCGCCCCAGCCCGGGTGGGCTCGCTCTGCCCCTCGCAGAGCAGCCACGGGAAGGAGTGCTAGCCACGGGCGAGCGCTGCTGAAGGCGGGCGGGGGAGCAGGAAGAAAAGCGCCGGTACCTTCCGTTCTTTCTCCCGCTCCCCCGCTCTCCTCTTCATGGCGCCGCCTCAGCCGCGCACCCGCCTTAAGCGGCACGCGGCGGAAGGCGCCCTCCTCCGCGCGCAGCTCCCGCCGACCACACTGGCCCGTAACGCCGCTCGCGGGGCGACTACAACTCCCGGCATGCACCGCGGCGCGGGCGCCGGGACGAGGCGGAGACGCGTGTTCGGCCCCTCCTCGAACTACATCTCCCAGCAGGCAGCGGGGCCCGGCGGCCACCGGAAGTGGAAGGGCTCTGTTAGCAACGGGGGCAGTTGCTACCCGAGCGCTGAGAGGAGCCATAGGGCTGGCGGGGAGCTGTGAGTACGAGGAGAGCTTTTCTCCCTCTGGGGGTACGGTGCGGGGAGGGCGGCCGTACCGGAGCCGCTCAGGGGGACGCGGTGCCGTGTCCCGTAGTGGGGGTATCGCTGAGGAGCAGGGCTGGCGGGGTTTGGTGCTCTCCCACCCAGAAGCGGTTGCTTCACATCTGTGAGGTTTCCTCCTTCCCTCTCTCCCTGGCAGCTCCTGGGAAGAGGCAGGGTGCTCACCGTTTGTTATAAAAGCAGCCCTCCTCAGCTGTGAACGCAAAAAGTTGGCTGGGCTGAAGCGGCTGTTCTTGTGCCCGAGGGCGGGAAGAAGCGGGGGGTGTGGGCGTTCCCTCCTGAGGCGAACGCTGCCTTTCCCCCGGCCCCCTCAGCCGCGACAATTGTCGTCAGCACTGACGGAGCTGGAGAAAAAACTTGGAAAGCACTTCTAAAATATTTTGAAGGCAAGACGCGGTTGTCTTGATTTTTTTTTTTCCTGTGTTGTAGTAGGACTTAGGGTCTGAGAGACTTTTTTTCCCCTCAGACTACAGCAGGACGCGGTGATCTCGTTTTCTAATATCTTCCATATCTTCTCTCCTTTTTTCCTTTCTACCTCCTAAAACGCACAACACTGCAATAGAAGATGTTTGAAAGATTATATGTGTGTATACTCCTACCAAATAATGAACGAGATTATTTTAGATGACAAGCCCAATAGAGTGCAAACGTTTATCTTTAAGGAATCAATAGAGGAAGAACGTAGGCTGGAAATACTTTGTGACAGGCTAAGATATGTGGGTTGTCTGTTTCCCCTCCTTTCTTTTTTCTCCCCCCCCCCCCTTTTTTTTTTTTTCTTCTTCTCTCTACCAGAGAATGGGGTAGGATTTTGTAAGAAAAGATCATCTTGGCCACAGCCAAGACTCATGAAATTCTAATTCCATGTTGAAAGAATTAAGTAGTGTTGTAGTTTTTAAGATTTCACTAGAAACTGTCCCTTCTAGCCCCACTGACTGAGAACTTTTTGGAAATTTAAGTATTCCCTCCTTGGTTTCGTTACATTTGTATGACATTGGGATAACAGTACACTTCTGTGAGTTATATAAGAATTTGGACCTAAAGCATGAGCTTTGATACTTAAGTATTCATGCTCATTACTGACGGGTCTCACATAATGCTGCAAACTTCTATGCTGTTTTTTTGTAGTAACTTGTCAGATACAGGTGGTGATAGCAACAGTTTTGTAAGTAGTTCAGTGTATAAGGAAGTTACATTTTCTTTAACTTCAGTAACTATATCTAAAATTCTTGCTTATACTAAACTTGAAATTCTTATAGGTTAGTCCCAGAGATAAGGAAAACTTTTTTCTCTCTTTGTAAGTTCTTTTTTCTTATTTTTTAGGAGCAAGAAGTGCTGAAGTGACTGTAATGTTACTTTCCTTGGAAATAAAATCCGTTTTAAGTTGTTGACCTTCAGCATGGCATGTGGATCTGTCTAGATGCGAATACAAATTTATATCTCTTTTGCTCTATTATGCTTATTATAGGAAATGCTAGACTCTTTAACTACAATCACTTTTGTAGCAGTGTTGCTGTACAATTTTGTCAGATTTAATTCCTGTGTGGAGAAATCTCATATGCTTTTTAGAAATAATGCTGGAACTGTTGACTGCAAGGAAAGTAATTTTGTTTAAGTGTTTGTGATTGACACTCAGGTAATGTTCAAAAAGTAACTGTAACACATGGAGCACACGATTTGCTGTTTGAAGTGTCCTTTCTTGGAGAAGAAGCATAAATGATGGTTGTTAGTGTTTATTAAAGACTTAGGTGGCTCTTCTGTTACTAATGAGGCAAATAAATTGCCAGGCCAAATTCTAAATCTGTAATTATATTTTGTCTCCTTAAAACACAGAGGCAGGTTTGTACTATTTCTATTTAAAAACATTCTTTTTCATAAAAACAGTTAATTTTTTTTCTTTTCCTGTGGCCCAGAACAAAAAAGCTGAATGCTTAATTTCCATCACTTTGTAATGAAAATGAAACAACCGATTCTTCCTTTTACTTTTGAAAATTTCACCTTTCTAAGTTTTTGGGACTTTAGATTTATAGCAGCTTTATTTTGTCACTTACCTTCAAGTCATGTCTTGTTGCCAGTTAAAGCTGGCTTTCATGTACAGCCCTGCTATGTTTGTTTGCTTACAACTTAAATATTTCTGTGGTTTTGCTGCAGCCAGTAATGGATTACTACTGGCAAGGGGGGGGTTGTTTGTTTATTTGAGGGACAAGCATATGTTGTTTTGTCTTTGTTTTTTAAATGAATGGATTTCTTTCATGCTGAAAATAACAGGTAGATATCCATAGCAAAGTTTCTTTAGCAAGTGGCAAATAGTGAAAAACAGTAACATTTTCCCGTGCCTGTTATTGTGCTAGAGTTTTTGAAGCTTGATTTTGCTAGATCACAAACATTGCAGAGTTTTGCTGATAAAATATTTATTTAGCTCTTGAAATTTGCCAAAAAAATCTCTCTTTTTTGATTTGTGAAGACTAAGACAACTATGTTCTAGAAAGACACATAATGGCAGCATCTTCTTCCTGCTACTATCATGAACCAAATTTGGGTCGATCATCTAGAGGTAAAGGTTTCTGTTTACCTTTAATCTCAGTTGCTGTAGTGATATTGATACAGTGACATATAATAATAATTGCAGTAATGAACCTAGACCTGAGTGAAGTCAATGACTGCAGGTAGCGCTAATTTAACAAATTACAAAAAAAGTTTTGAGGCATTTGTGTGAATAACACAAAAAGAGATGAGAACACTGAGGAGCTGGATTCCAGTTGATATGTATCTGTCATTAGAATTGTGCCATTGATGACAACAGCTGCATGCTGTGGGCCTCAACATCACGAAGTATTATTCTCCATTTTTGTGACTGACAGCATTGAAACCACAATGTTATTGCTAATGTACAACTGTCGATCAGTTTGGGAATTTCAACGGTCACGACAAGGAAACTTTTGTTCCAAGAAAAAGGTAAATGCGTTCAGGTTGTTACAAACAGTGAAAACTGGAAATAATACTTTATCCTAAGTTTTAATGATGAAAAAACAAGAGACTGAAAGCAAGGTTGACTTTTTGGAAACTAAACTTCCATTAATCCTTTTCATTCCTTTTGAAAGAACGAATGAAAGAAGACTTTACTGGTAGAAGAAAGGCATATCTTTAGCAGCAGTTTTGGTTATGAGAGAATTAACAGATACTTCATGGAATGCCTGTGGGTTATACTGTGTCGCTTTTGTCCTCTGATACAGGTCTTCAGTAACATCATTGTTAATTTCCCAGTGCTTTGCTAAATGTTTTTGGATTCACTAAGGATTTATATCACCTGAAGAGTGTAACAACAGGGGGCAAAAAAATACTGTCCAAAGCACTTAATGTCTCTCTTCATGCTGTTTCAGCCTTACTTGCCTCTATGGCCAACATCTAATTTTTTGCACTGGAAGAGAAGAAAGAAACAGTAGTTGTTAACAAGTATCTTCATATATTACACTGAAACAAATGTACTACTTTCTCACATTAATCCTTTCCTAATCTCAGCTTGTCATGTAGCTAAGCTTTCTGTTGCCTCAAGAAAGAAATGTGTTCAGATTTATGAGAATCATTCATAGGAGAGTCTCTGACTTAGAAAGTCATTTCTCTGATGACAGTGATTGAAAGAAGACTAAGAGAATGGTAGGCAGTACTGAAATGACTTCATAACCCCCAGCACCTCTGTTTCAGAAAGTCCCATTCAAAATGTGGAAGATGACATTTACTCATCTACCAGTTGGGGCCTTAAGCTTTGACCTGTCTTAAAATGAACGAACAAACAATTAAAAAACCAAACAAAAAACGCTGCATAGATCCCCCTCCCACGTGCACTTAGAAATATGGCCTTAGTCCAAAGATTGCTGAAGACAACAGAACTAGAACTTTAAAAAGCTAATTCTGCATGCATTCAATAAAATCATAGCTATTGCATAGCGAAGAAGCCATATTTTGTGCACAGATTAAAACTGGCATAACATTAAACTTGAAAGTTTAGATTGTCCTCTGAGCGATACAATTGAGAAAGGAGCAATTATGGTAATGCTGTCTGTCATGAAATGACAAACAAAATGACAAAGTGTGTCATTTCAGTGAATCCGTCATTACTTTTTCTTTCATTTTATATGATATATTGTAGTTCGTTCTTGTCTCGCAGTTTAAGTTACAGATGGAGAAGAATTTCATTTGAATTTTGTTATCCGTAGATAAGCCATGTCTGTCCCAGCTGATGAAACTGTGGGGGACCTGCCTGTGAGAGATGTAGGTCTAACTCTAGCTGGAACTGGAGGATTGCAAGGTTTGTACCAGCTGCTATTTATTACAGTTACAGACTTTGATCAGTTGCTTCTTTAGTTTCTTTCTAAAAATGTTTCTGACATTCCCACTCACAAAATTAAGTTCAAATACCATTCAAAATCTGGGTTAAATTCTGAAAGATACTATGACCCATTCTGTGTTTGTGTTGCTTGTTATAAGAGGGGACTTGATGTGAGATGCTAAAAACTGGAAATCTCATTGAGCTGCAATGTTTGTCCTTTCAGAAGAAAAGAGGCCTTTTTCCTGAATTGGGGACAAGGCCAGACCCATTTAACAAAATGGGAACCAAAAGTACCGTGCAATTCGGATATGTTACTCAGCTGCTATTAGAATGGAACTACTGGGCTTAGTCTTGTATCTGAGTAAATTTACAGAATTATGAGTTAGTCTATTCAAGCTTCAAGAGAGTATGTTAACTTTGAAGCAGATTAGAAAGCCCTCTGTAGTAATGATGACCTTATTTGTTTAAGTAGGATGTTTGACAGTACCTTGTTACTTGCTAAACTATTTCCTTTGTGTTGTCTAGTGAATAATCAGTTTGCAGTACCATTTTAATTACTTTTTTATCTCTAAGAGGGAGGAAAAAAGAGATTAATATGTCACTAAATCTGAAAAAATTAATCAACAGTCTCATACAAGTGTAAAATATCAAATTACTTGACTTTCATATTTTTTTTCAGTATTTCAAAATTATTAGATTTTGGATTACATGTTGGATGTACTGAAGGTAATTTAAAATTGTCTTGGTTTGGGTAGAATCATCAACTCCACAGAATGTTAGAGCTCGACAATCTGTATCACGAATCAGTCGAGGGGAACTGGAAGACAGATTTCTTCGTTTACGTGATGAGAACATCTTACTCAAACAGCATGCAAATAAGCAAGAGGAGAAAATTAAAAGGTATGGGTTTCAATGTTTTTATTTTATTTTACAATAACATTTTTTGCCCTTTAGAGCATTATCAGCAAATTAAGAATTGTGCTGATTTCTCTCACAGCACTTTTTAAAGCAGTATCAAAAATCACTCATTGGAATTCATTTTTGGATTGATTTATGGTTGTGTCTGTGGCATGTGGGATATTTTTTTGCAGCGTGCAGTATTAGATCTCCGTGTACATCGCTATCCACCACTACAGAGGTGGTACCTTGGGTTCATAGCTATGCTGTCTCTGTACAAATATAGCATATATATATAACAAACATGTATACATTCAGTTCTGGGAACTGAATAAGAGGTTATAGAAGCCTAATTATTCATCAGGAATTTCATCATAGCATCAGAATGGCTTATGCAGAGAGATTCTGTCCCTTTTTTTGTCCTTCTCTGTCTTCCAGGAAGTTGACTAGCATCTAGCCTTTTATCATGTAGTTAACCCCAAAACACCTTTATAATTATGATCAGTTCTCTTTTATTCAGGGTAATAGATAAGTTCATTGAAGAAGTCCCAAGTAGCATGGGGAACACAGTTCCCAGTGTACCCAAACATATGGAAGGAACTTCAGGCTTTTTATTAAA
The DNA here is from genome assembly GCF_963924245.1 of Chroicocephalus ridibundus. Lineage (NCBI taxonomy): Eukaryota > Metazoa > Chordata > Aves > Charadriiformes > Laridae > Chroicocephalus > Chroicocephalus ridibundus. Next base: position 77,837,408 of record NC_086287.1, read on the forward strand.
CTTAGTGCTGTGCTTGGCAAGCCAATCTGGACTCAGCAGTTCATGGTATTACTATATTCCAGGAGGACTAATTAATCCAAAAGCACTGTGACTCTGTGTTCCCATTGCCCTTTACTTAAGCTAATGAAATCTTGCTGCATCTTAAGCTAGCTTCTGGTCAGAGGCTAACTGCCTCATGAAAGGGCATATGAAGTTACTGTCTCTGTAGATGGGACTATTTCATACCTTTCAAGTCCCAAACATTCTTTCCTTTGACTCAGTATTCAGTGAGCCAGGATCAAATTGACCAGCATGACATAACTTCCATATTTTCTGTCAGGTTACCGTCAAAATACAAGATGGTGGAACAAATGAATTGTTTGCTTATTCCAAATGGCATTTCCTGTGTTTCTGTTAGATGACTTATCAAATGCACTCATCGTCCACTTAGGTAAAATTACACAGAATGCCCAAATTGGAATACTGGAATTAATATTTTGAGGCACAGAAACAATAAAATACAGTGTTTGTCTAGATTGTAAGAGAAAAATCTTAACTCCCCAAGCTAAACTTCTTTCCCAGCATCCCTCATGCCAAACCCCCTGCAACTAAAAGTTTGGAATGAATTTGCAGTAGAAGTACATTGGGGGGAAAAAAAAAAAAACAAACACCAAATAAACAAAAAACCTGCTTACAGGCAAGTAACGTTCTGTGACATCCTAAAGTTATTACAGATTTCTTTTGTTTCACTTTTGTTCTTTTAAGTAGAAGCTTCTGTCCACAAGTATACAAAAATAAAACAAGCCCCTTTAAACAAATGAAGTGTGTCCTTATTTTCAGTTTGCTTTCTGGGCCTGCAAAAATAGATTCCCTGTAAACTAGATACAGGTCTTGAAGATGTGCGACTAATTTTGTAAAGTCTTGAACTTGTCTCTCTCATCAAAGCCACCTTTTCTTTCTTTATATGCCAAGTTTTTTCCATTCACTGCTGGGTATGTTTTCTGTTCTTGTATATTACATCACCTCCATGTGCCCTCTCTGCCTTTTGTTCTAGCTTACCAATGTTTATCAAAACTAAAGGAAATCAAAGGTACAACTCTTGAGATGCCAAAAGCAAAATTTGTATCCTTTTAAAGATAGATGAAAACCATACCCTCTGTATCTAATTATATTCTTCAGCTAACCGTTCCTTCTCTGAAGCGTACTGGTAATATTTACGAAGTATAAAAATTGAGTATGGTAATGAGAACTATTAAGTCTCTTTTTTCAGAGTACCTTCTTAAATATCTCCACCTATATATTTTAGCCACTTTAGAACTGAAATATACATTTAAATCCTAAAATACTGGAAATTATATATCATTGGAATGTTGCATATTATTAGCATTCTTTCAATAGTTGAATGTTTTGTGGAACTGTAGCTTTTATAGTTTGCCCCACCACATCCCAAATCTGTAACTTTACTTAACAGCGTGCAGAGGTTCCTATATAAGGTCATGCGTTAAAAATTACATTTAAGCAGCATATGGAGTAAATATGTGTCCTCCCTTTACTAACCTTAAATGATAAGCCTTAGGAAACTGTTATTTGTCAGTGCTATAAAGCAGATTGCTGCACAGTGGTTTCAATTATCTTCAAAGAGTTCTTCACAGGCAGTAATAGTTATATCAAAACCTGAAATTTATTATTCAGGTTCTACGCTGAAGTCTTCACAGTGATTATGTTCCTTTCAACAGAATGCTTTTTATGCTGACTTTTCACATTCTTTTTCATCTTTTTTTATTATTTTCCCCAGAATGGCCACCAAGTTAATACGGCTTGTTAATGATAAAAAAAGGTCTGAACAGGTTGGTGGCGGCCCCAAGCGGCTGGGTCAGGCTGTGGATCTGGAAGAAATGATTGAGCATTTGCAAGAGAGAGTTCGTGAGCTTGAGAAACAAAACGAGAGCCTCCGCAGCAAACTCATTTCAACTAAACAGCAGCTCCAGATTCAAGGCCATAGGCCTTGTCCGTACAGCTATGTTCAATCTCGTATTGACACTGGTCTCAAAAAAGTGAGTGAGGCTGCTGGCATGCCGGAGCACGCAAAGAAAGGTATAGTTCACCTTTATTAAAACCAGTCATTTATACAGGTACCACTAATTATTGCTTCACTGTAGCAAGTACGTACTCTTTTTCTGTTCATCAGTGGGCAATAGTACCTGTAGGCAGAAAGATAATTCTTCCCCTTTTTTTTTTTTTTTGTATTTGCTTATAACAAGTGATGATAACTTGTTTGCCTTTGAAGTCCTTATTTTGAGAATCCACAGTGGTAGTAGGGGTAAAACAAAAGTACAGATTTGAAAATAAAGTAGTTATTAAGCAGGTTTTCTAATAGTTCAAATCATGGGACTTTCCTAGTATTAACTTCCCTACATGTTAAAGGGTTATAAAAAAAGTATATGAAAAAATTTAGTGTTGTCATGTTATAACAAAGTTTTACATCTGTAGTTTGTTTGCACATGTTTTTCCTTTTTTAATTTCAAGGTTTGTTCTAGTCTCTTGATACATGTGTGCACAACACTGCAGACTTGAAAAATCTGTTACATGTGTGGACTTTCGAAAGCAAATACCACAATGCAGCCATCTTTAATGATGCTTTTTACTGTCAAGACTTACTGCTTAAGGCAGTCTTACTCTCAGTCCTTTATTTATGGTAGCTACATTTGGAAATTACACTTTAAAACCTTTCTATTTTCATATCAACATTTGTAGAAGTATTTGTACTCTGTTAACATACACAGTACAGATAATGTTTTTTAAAAAAATAAATGCAGCTATGTTGGCCCTGATACAAAACTGAGTCAGCAGAACTTTCTCCTTAACTTCTTTGAGCTATGGATCAGGCTGATGGCCAGTTATGTTGAGTTTTTTCTCCATCTCGCCTTCCTACCGATCTTTTTTATTTTTTTGGTTACGTTAACTATTCAGGTGCATGAAAACAGAAACAATTCTCATGGTTTTAGACAGGCAATAAAAAGCAATTGGCTGTACCACTCTGCCTCTTTAATTTGAATATAGCTCAAGTTTTGACATTTTAAATACACGTACATTTTCACACTTTATGTCACGCATTAGGCAATTTTATTCCCCAAATCAATTTTTTGTTTGTTCATTTTAGTAATGCAAAAATAGGGTAGAAATATAAGAAATTTTTTCAGGCCCAGTGGTAGCAGAGAGCAAAGGGCAACTTGGTTTGAGCATTCAAGATCAAATGTTGATATGGCACGCTGTGAGGACTTCTCTTGGCATAAGAACAGATCCAGATCAAATATGTTCTGTGCAGAAGTAGGATTGGGGCCATGTTGATTGAGGCAGTGGTTGTTATACTGAAGAGAACATGAGGAAGGAAAAAAAAAAAAAGACAAGCTGTCCACAGAACATCTGGTTCAGGTAATAAAGTTCAGAAATTTCATAGAAGTTCTAGTGTGCTTATCCCACTTCTGAGACGTTATGCAAACTAGGAGTGTTCTGATAATTTGAGTGCTATGAATATGCAGTTTCTTGAACACAAATTTCTAAGGTGAAGACTTTTATTAAGAATCTAGTAACCAATACTCAGAACTCAGTAGAGTTGTCTTCCAGAAGGTCAGAGAATATTTTCTACAGTATTCATTAGCACAGGATGTTTCATGTTTTTCTCTTGCATGTTTCCTCATCCTGCCCTTTTGATTAATGATGATAAACCTAGCAGTCTGGTGTTGGCTATGTACCTCTTATCTTTAAAGACTGCTAGGCTCTTAAATTGCTCTGTACAACCATGAGGCTGAATCTCAAAACATTTTTAGTCAGATCAGAAAATATTCAGAGCAATCTCCAAAAATAAAATGAGTGCCTAGAAAAATTCAGGACAGCTTAGCTGTCTCCAGGGTATGAAGAAGCAAGAAGAATTCACAAATAATAAATACACCTTATTGTATTTGCTTTTTGTTTGGCTGGTTTACAAATACCATAGCAAGTCGATCCAAAAGATGTGGTTAAATATGAATGTTCACTAAATACTCACTGGTTTCTCTCCTTACTTTCTGTATTAAGTACAACCATCTAAGATATATAATGATTTGAACAAAGATAAATAAAAAATAGGCATATATATAAACATACGTATATAGCGCAATTACCAATACCTTAAAATAATACTTAAAGATCAAAATTCAAAATATATAAATGAATCAAGTTAAGTCAGCACAAATGCAAAGTAGGTATAATTTTTTTCAGTCATTTTGTGAACCTGCTGGTATCGTTGTACCTTGAACCTAAATGACTCAATTTTGGGGAGTAAGGGATAGCAGCTGTATTACTGTAGTTGAAATTTTCTGTAATGCTGTAGTTGAAATTTAATGCATAGTTTGGTCCCACCTCAAAACTTCATGAATTTCTTCTTGCTGAAGAAAGAGAAGGAGAAAGATTTGTAGAAACCATTACTTTTACTCCTGAACTTACAATTCGTCCTTAAGTAATTTCTCACTTTTCTTCTTCACCAGGGACTTAGCATGCTTCTAAAGAACATAAGGAAATTATTTGCACTGCTGCTAAAAATGGTCCTGTAGTTGCTTGTCTAGGTAAATGACACTTGTGATTTTGTGAAGAAAGTGCTATCAGAGAAAAAGTGACTACAAGTCCATTTTCCTGTTTAATAAGATTGATATTGTTCTTCTTTGAAGACGCCATCTCTGTTCTCTGTCTTAAAAGTAAAATCTTCTAAGGAAAACGTTTCAAGACATGTTTTTAGTACTTCTCTTTAACAGCACGTGCAGTATTGCCAATAGTTCAAATTTTATGGCAGATATATTGTAGATACTCTGATTATCTCTTTCCATGTGAATTTGATGTAAAAATACTTTTTATGGCACCTACATAGGAGTTGTAAGGGTTTGTACTGTATAGAGATTTTTGTTTTGCGAAATGCTTTTTCATTTAGTATGACAAAAATGTATCTTTTCTTTGTTTTCAGGAATTAGAATTCATGAATTTCAGGATTTAGAAGTGAGATCACCTAACCTTGCGCTCCCAAGATATGGACAGATTCTGCTTGAGGATCCACGAGCTGAAATAAGAAATTTGTATGATTTTCATATTCCTTAATTTTTGTTATTGTAATTGTTAAAACTTGTGGTTTTCTTGAGGAAAAAAAATACATTTTTCAGAAGTTTTTACTTCAGAAAATAAATTGAAGTTTTTGGATCTGACAACGTTAACACTGGTAACAATGCAGAAGTGTTTTATGATAAGGAAAAGATAGGATCAGGAATTTAGAATGCAAAATATAGCTACATAAGAATGTGGCTGGAAGTTAAAATTGATATTCAGTTGTGAGGCTCTCGTTTTGCTAGGATGCAATGCTCCCTCGCTTACTATTCGACAAAACTGACAAAACCAGAATCTTTGCAAAATTATTGCCAACATAACTCCTGAAATGCGTAGGATAACCCATGCAAGCTGTGACTGTATTGAATGTGTTATGCTGGTGCATTTAAGCCTCATTTCTAAAGGTGGTCAGATTTTATGGATAAGTTGCAAAAAATGCAGTGTAGGATACTAATGTTAAATGATTTTGATCACTTATACATTTTGAAAGTTGGTTGTAGTCCAGTTGCAGGTTTTAACTGAAATTGAAGCTCAGGAAACTCTTAATAACATCCTTAATGTAGAGACTGCCTGGGAAGAGAGATGTGTTATATAGGCTCTAGAAAAAAAGATAGTTAACATCTAATTTAGAGTTATTGAGGTCTGATTAGAACATTTTTCTTCTCCAAAGTATATAGGAACCTATTATACTTTTTAGACACCTGGTTCTTTAAAAGGTATTTAAAAGTGTTTCTTTCCATAATGATTTACCTAAATTTGCTGCAATATCCATAAATGCTAAATTTTCAATAAATGGGCAAGCTTAGTGTACAAATATATGAATTAATGTGTAATTACGTATTTTGTGCTTGAAGTTTTGTAAACACAAAGATATAGTGGGATCATAGGAAATAATTTTACAAAAATATTCTTATAAATGATCTTAATAAAGATATTTCAGTTATTTAACAACGTTTAAATTGCACTCCTGCTAGCATCCTGTCTGAGTTTAACCCTTGCTAAACAGTTGAAATTTAAAAAAAAAAAAAAATTTGCATCATAATAGAATGTTGTTACTGAAAAAAAAATCTTTAGTAATTTTATAGCAATTGGCCTAGAAAGGGCTATTTGTTCTATAACTATCACTTTTGAAGACTAGGGAAATAAGAGCTATCCATTAAGACTGCCATGAATCTTGGTGATCACAATACTTTTTCTCCTAACTCTGGTCAAAAACATTGTATTATAATGCAGATAACATTCAAATAGCATTTTTTTTTTTGAGAGATTTCAGTCCTCACAAAGGTGGAAAAAATAAGCACAGTTGCTCAAAGTGGTGCACTCAAGCACAAAAGCAAACACATGGCCAAAAAACTCAAGGTACTTTCAGGTCTACAGTAGGTGTTTGAAGTAATGAGGAACTGTTGTTTGTGCATCAAAACAGTTGATGCATCAAAAGCTTTAGAGTGGAAAACATCGTAGATAAATTGTTGCTTATTCTTATTAGAAAAAATGTCATTGGAAATGATATCTGAGATTAACTTGTCAAGAAAATAAAAATCACAAAGTTGTGGCCACTAAAAACATTCATACTCTGATCTCTATTGCTTTCTGCCTTTCTTTTTTTATTGTATTTACTGGATAAATTCCACTGCTAAAGACACATCTGATTTTTTTGCATGAAGTTACCTAACTCAGGATAAAAGCTTAAAATGTACTCTCACTGCTTTATCCGTTGAAGATCTCATATTCTTTTGATAGCTAGTAATGGTTGTTTCCTTTTCAGAAAACACTTGGTACTAATGGATTAGGAGAAGGGTACATTTAATATAGAGTGTAAGAAACCATAAACAGTATTTTCAGCTAGGTTCTGCTAAATATTATTCAGTCCACATAAACATTTATTTTTAAGAGTATTATGTTGTTTGTGTTATGTTTGATAATGTGTGTGAATTATGTATCTATTTATTGTACCATTCACATCTTTTCATGCGGTGACCTCTAATTATTGTCATAGTAAGTTGGAACTCTTAAACCTCTGTTGTGATATATGTCATTAAGAAGCACAAATTTTGCTCCACACTTTTAAAATTTTTGCTCTCTGGAGTATTCCTTTGATTTTTTTTCTTTTATTAAATACTTACCTGGTTTTGTAGCGTAAAATGCTTGTACTTACAGGGAGACTGTGATTGAGTCCCAAAGGGAACACATTGAGGAACTAGAACACGCCAAAGAGATACTTGTGAGTCGGCTGAGAAAGAAAGGAAAGGAAATTGAAGAATCTGCCCTACGGCTGAAAAAGCAAGAAACAACAAGCCAAAGGTACTGTGAAAAACAGAAATCTCCATGGTAGAAGCATTAGAAGAGCTATTTCGTAATATTTATATATGGCTGTGAAAATTACTTGTTCTGGTAAGAAATATTTGCTTTATTCATTGTTTTCCCTTTGGTGAAACTAAGTCATAAAATGTTTTACCGATTAGCCATGGATAATTCTAACGAAGGAGATTGTTACGATAATAGGTTATTATGTTTTTTACACAAATAAACAAAGAGGTTCATAATTACTATTTTAGAGAATTCATTTCCAGCTGATTCAGATTCAATTGAAGTTCAACTCATTAAATTTTAATCATCTATTATTTCTTCAATATAATTCTTGGAAAATGTTAGATACAGGTCCAAAGTGGATAATTTAATGTTCATTAATACTCATTGATATTTTGGAGTCTACAAACAGTATAAAAATAATGGCCCTGTAAGGGTAGATTAGGAAATTTTTAAAGGAATGTGGTATATCTGTGTAGTGAAACAAAGCCAGACAAACATGCTCGTGGAACGGTTTCACAGTAAAGCCTCTATTAGTTTAATATCTTTTCTTTCTTTCTCTTTCTTTTTCACTTTTGCAAAAATATGTGCAAAATTATATAACTTTGCATATATTTTCCCTCTTTTGACTGTTTCATTTTCAGCCTGTATTGTATTAAGGATCTAAGACGGCATGATCCTGCATTTCTTACTCATTTGATTTCAATGCAAGTTCTACTTGAATGAGAAATAAGTGGTCAGTTCTTTAACTGCCTTTCAAGAGAGGGATCCCGTTATTATGTGTGAGCATTCTTTTGTGCATCAGTGTCGCTACGTAAATAATACATCATAATGTTTGCTATTAAATTATTCACAAAGTCGTAAGTCTCCCCTATTCAGAAGCTCCTTTCTATAGTTTAAATAGGTTAAAGAAGTTGTTATAATAAATAATTTCTCAGTCTGTGCCTACAGTGAATTCAGAAAATATTTAAAATATTCTTTCATTATTTGAAAATAATCTGACAGAAATCTCAAAGAACTCCTCTGCTTCATTTTTCTATAGATAAACACTATTCTTTAAGTACAGCAGTCAGAAACTGAACGTAATTTCTGAATTTCATGTCAGCTGCCATGTTTCTGTGAAATTTTCAGGAGCTTTAAAGTAAAGATACACTTTAAATTCAGCTAAAAATCCTTAAATAAAATCAGGGTATAAAAAGTAGTGCAGATCCATATTAATTCATGTTTATCAAATTACTTGTATAGAATCCATGATACTTGACCTAAGTTACAATCTATGAATTCATGTTTGAAGTTCTGGAATTATTTCCTTTATTTCTTGTTTGAAACTGGATAAAAGATACGTGAAGCGTTTAAGAGTTACTGTGTTTGGCTGAAGACACAAGGGAAAGAAATTGAAAAATGTCCACTAGTGCATATCCAGAACAGTTCGAGTTCTATAATTTTGCCACTACTTTGTGGAAGGCTGTTAATCCCCATTTTATATATATTTTTTTTTTAATGCTGAATGAACCAGAGCCAGAACTTAGAGGGATACTGTTCTCTCCAGTTTTAACTGTAACCATAGGTACCTATACCTATTATCTCTAGGAGTTTTTCATTAGCTTTCCTTCTTGGAAGTCTTATAACTGCTATCTAGAACAGTCTCTATTAGTTGTTTAATTACATAAATAGAGTTATAGGTTCTATATAATTCTTATTTTTAATATTCTTTGCATGGAAAAAACTGTCAATACTGGAATACTGGAGGAAAAACTGGGAATTTGGGTGACTGATAAGGTCATCTTATTTCATCTTTGAAGCTTGTGTGTTTTGAATTTTGGTACAATTGGCAGTTTTTTATTGTGTTTTGTAAGAATACACGTGGCTGTCATCTAGTTATGATACTACCCAAAGACAGTTAATCTGTTGAAATAATTTAAAAACTGTATGGTGCCAAAAGGACATAATAAATGTGCTTCCACCAATGTTTGTGTTGTAGTACCATTTGATCTCAGCCTGGTGTTAACAACGTTAGGTTACTTTCAACCTTAAGGAAAACATTCTGCTACATGATTCAGAAATTCTCGTGATTGAAATAACTGTAGTTTCCAAGTAGTGGTGCAGCCACAGTTACTAATCATTGATCCATCAGCGCTAAGGGAGGGAGATTCTAGTTATCCTGAGTCCTATACCCACAAGAAATCCTGTTATATTTTAAAGCTGCTTTTGCAGCTTCAATACAGGTTCTATATAGCAACACAAGATACGTAACAGAGCTGATGTCATATGCAGTGTACTCTGTGACATGACTATTGTAACATTGCTGCAATCAATGGTTTTTTTCAATATTTCATTAGAAGTTTTTTGGGGATTGTTTCAGGAATATATGTCTGACCTAATTTTAATTTAAGGGAGAAACTTGGCCTGCGGGTTTTTAGACTAAACACATTTTCTTATGTACTTAATTTGACTGCATTTAGCTTCACTGTTTTTAATTTAAAGATGGCCAAAACCATAACAACGTGTGCTTTGGTGTCTATGATACACAGTGCTCACGTTAAAACAGTAAGTCTAAACAATCACATTTTGCAAGCACCTAGCTTCAAATAACTTAATTGCTCATCATACTTTCCAAAAACATTTTTAAAGCCACCCCAAAATGCATTTGTGAAACAGGTACCTGGGTTTTGCACATGTTTGTGGTTTTTTTTGTGTTTTGGTTGGTTGGTCTTTTAATGCAAAAGCTTATTTGCTAGTTAGTTTTTAATTCCTTCAGCATTTTTTGCTGCAACTTGACTTTGGAATTAGACCTATTAAATGTGTGAATTTTTGAACAGGAGTATCGTATCTGATGCACATATAACCTCTGTGTTTGCGTTGTAGCATTGCAGACCTAGATTAAAATGTGGAACATGTTAGTCACAATGCATTATCTAAAGGATTTTGATAGACTACAGCATATATAAGAATGTGCTAAATCATGTCTATCATATATATATATATATATATATATACACCATCTCTAGTATAAAAAGAATTTTCATTTTTAACCAGTTTCCTTAAAGATCATGACTTTTTTCATTTGTAGATAGGTTTTTAGCCAGGCAAACAAATTTAGAATTTTATATTCATATTTAAATAACCTTAATAACTTAGATGCTAGAGCTATTGATGCAATGTTAATGTTTTGCTTATTGCCGATATACTATCGATTACAACATAAAGGTGCTACTAGAAGGCAAACATAGTTGAGGGGTTTTTTTCCGCCTTTATATTTGACTTCCTATAAGGAATAAGAGGTAAAGGAAACAACAAAATGTATATCAACATATAGTCCTGTTAGTTACTAAGCATTGTAAAATGAGAGGAGTACTGCATATTGATATTTTATTCTGTACTTCCCTGCTTGGGAGTCTGTGCATATATCTTGGCCATTGATGCATTTGGGATTGAAAACCCTTAGCCTAGAAACCTCTTGTTTATTTTGCCACACAGAGGGTAAGTGATCCTGAGAAATATGGTGATATTTTTTTTACTTGCTTGTTTTACTTGTTCTGAATGTGAATAGGGAAAGTTTGTGAGCCACGGGTTCAGTTGATAGAATAGTCAGGACTCTCTAAGAGTAGTCTCAATATTGTGTTCATGTCCTGCTCATATGGAAGTAAAGACAAGATGCAAGGGATGTGGTTTAATTAGACCTCAATTTTATTAGCTTAGCCATCTGGGATTTACTGGCATAAATTTGTACAGTGCAGGTCAAGATCCTTTCTTTAATCATTTCCTTCTGGTGTAGGTTGCTATCAGTCCCCCATTCCCACACAGATGGTCCCCAGCCTGTTATTGGGACCCCATTCTATATGCTTTTAATCCAAATGATAAGAGGTCTGGAGAAGAGATTGTCTCTTCGGTGTACTTCAGACATTAACCCCAAACATAATTCTTAGTTTTTTAAAGAGTCACTTTCTCCTAACTTCATTTCCAATTTCAGACTTTTTAATCCAGCTTTAAGATGAGGTTTAGAGTGGAAGAATAAGAGTTCATGTTCCTTATTTTTGCACTTGTGGCAGAAGGCGTGCTAGAGCTAAATCAGTATGCCTGTTAATTCATGTTACTGCCTCTAAAGGGATATCAGTTCCTTTTCTTTTTCTAACTTCTGCTCCAGGCTTACCTCCTTGTCTTCAGGTTCTGTGGCAGAATTTTGGGCTTTTTTGGCAATAGAGAAATATTGAATGAGCTGTCTTAGTACAGCTTTATTCTTATACATTATTTTGTTATTCTTTGAGCAAAATATTATCTACATAAGTGAAAGGTAGCATTGACTTTTATATCAAGTCTGTATATAACCCTTATTATATCAGAATACCTGAGCAGATGTTCTGGGAGCAGAATACATCAACTACGTGGGAGGGAGAAAGCTGTGTAGATAATTAATTTCTATTCTACTGTTTTGTGACTTCATTTATAGAAAAATGAATCTTCCCAACAGAATCATCCTCAATTAACTTTGCCTTACCCACAAAATCTGAAATAATTTTGTTCTTCAACAGCAAGCTTCTTGTTGTGTATTGGATGTTTCTTAGACATATTTTATTTAAATAAATAAATAAAATATTGCAGAAGTACTGTAGAGAAATAGTTTTGTTGTTGTTGTAGCCTATGATGAGAGCTGAGATAGTGATCAATGTAATGCACTAATACGAAATTAATGACACATGCTTTCTGTAGCTAGTAACTTCATGAGATAAATACTCTTAAAATTGTAAGAATTGAAATGATCCCAATAAAAAGTAATTTTCACTTGCGAACTTGAATAATTTACTTCATGATATCAGTACCCCAAACCTGTTTAAATCAAATGCTGTTTCATTTGCTGTTGAAAAAATAGTTAATGTTGATTGTCAGGAGCCATGGGGTTTACATCTGTACATCATAAATTTCACTATCATCTGCTCCTTTTTCTACTTAAAAAGAAAAAAAGGGGAAAAAGAAAAAGCCCCCTGCTTAAAAAAAAAAAAAAAGCCCCCTGCTTAAAAAAAAAAAAGCCCCCTGCTTAAAAAAGAAGGGGGAAAAAAAAGAAAAAGCCTTTGAAGGCATCAGAGCCTTTTGTTTGATGTGTGGAACAAGATTAATAAAAACGTGCCACTACATTAGCTTTTAAATAGCTAGCACCAGACAGTGCTGCTGTCTATACTCACCACAACTTTAATTTATGTAGATAACATGTTTTAGACACATGATAGTTTTAGCATTGCGTTACGGCTGTTTCTTGCAGAAGATCTCAGGTTTGTGAGTGTGTTTATCTTCTGTGTAAGGACAATTAACTGGGCAATGCCAAAACACAATAGGCTTTGATATTTTACAGAATAAAAGGAAAGTATTTCACGTACTCAGCTGGTTTACAGATGTGTGAGCTTTGTAGTCCATTTTCTTGCTCCAGTATGGCATTGTGACAATTCCTCCAATATGTCTAAAATAGATAAATATTGGAAGAAAAATTACCTTTTCAAATGCTAAAGGTTTATTTTGATTTTATCATATTTTATATTAATAAAAATCAGAATTGGTTTCTTTTTCTGTACTTAAAGAAGCTACGAAAATCAAGGGGTTTAGTTTCACTGCTTGAAGTAAGGGAAAACATCAGAAATAAATATTTATTTAAATTTTGAATTATTTTAAACATCCTTTCTGTTAAACAGTACGTTCTCAAATTAATCTTAGAATTATAACAATATAGAACAGCTAGATGGATATTAAGTGATTTTCATGTAGTTAAGACACACCCCCAGCTTGTTTGAACACCAGCCAGACTTCAGGTGTTACTTAAGCAGTGCTTAAGGTGTTTCTTAGCAGTGCTGCATACGTTTAAACTCTAAGAGGAAATTGCATAAAATGGTAATCTGCTGGCACCAAATACTTTGGAGGGTGGAAAATGAATAAATGGGAAACAAATCATCTCTTTAGGTATAGGATTGTTTTCTCTTCCTGTCATATATGGTTTGGTACAATAAACAAAGATATCTATGTATTGATTGAAGCTGCTATGTCATCATGCGGTAGAATGTTTATTTACCGAAATGGTGTAATGTGGATTATAGAAGAAGAAATTATTTTGGGTATGTCACACTAAATCTCTCCCAAACGTGTTGTAGAAAGCTGATTTGCAAAGGATTTCAACTTTTCAAGATAAAAATAATAATTCATTTTGTATATTTAAGCTCCTGATGCATTTCTTTTTATTAAAATTTTGAAGGCTAAACATTCGAGACAATGTGGAAATGATCAAGGTCCGGAAACAGCTAGTTGAAAAAAGCAATGCTCTTTCAGCAATGGAAGGAAAACTTCTCCACCTTCAAGAGGTAATTGCAATTTGGTCAGTAACGTTCCTTTACTCTCGTCACATAAGCATGCATAAATGGAAAATAAATATACACAGTTCTTGATTCTGAGTCAATGCTGAGTACGTGAAAATGAACCGCATAATAGGTTCCACCCAAGGTACTCCAAATTTGTAGGGTTTTTTAGTCTTAAAATTAATTTTTTTTTCAGATGGGTCTAGCAGGTCTTAAAGATTTTTGTCTGCAAAGCCATCCCAGACAGATTGTGGAGAATGAACTGAGTTGTCTGGCTGTCTAAAGAGATTTCTGATCATTTAAAAAGAGGGCTTTGACTTAAATGTGCTGACTTACTAAAGAAGAGGTACCAGATCCCCCTCACTTCATCAGTCTTTGATAAAGTTGGGGAGGTTTGTCTGTTTAGAGTTCTGACATTAGGACTTAACTTCTGTTCATAAATTCATGGAAATTTATTTTAGAGGGCTACTGTAAGTAATAGATTTTCATTATAAAAAGAGCAGTTTTATGAAAATATGTCCAGAACATGTAACTGTATGGCAGATTCTGCATAGGTTTTAGTTATACAGTTTTCTGCTTCTTCCCATATCTATTTGGAGAACTGTAGGTGTATACAGACAGTGGTAGCATGAGAACAGCTTAGAAGTGGGAGAGTTCCTGTGAGTAGGAATTCTACCTGCAATAGAGCTTTATGAAGTACCCTAGCTTTATGAGGTGGAAGCACTAGATATCCTGGTAAACTCTTACTGATGCCTGCTTCTTGTTACGTGAGCATGCTAAATAACACTTGTGCCATTAGATTTTTGTTCCATTCCTTTTTTCCTGTGTTTTTCTGCTTCTATGTTTTGCTTTGCTTTGCTTTCCTCCGCCCGCCTTGCTGTATTACCTATATCTCCTCTACCAAAGCAGGTCTTGTGTTAGTAGCTCAAATCTAATTTTTCATAGGGTGAACTATGTAGAATGTAAATTCCCGGGGAGACAGGTTTCACATGGCGATAAGTAAACTGTTCCATTTTAAATCATATGAGACTTCTTGGTAATTTACAGCAAACGTCAAGTGCTTATGCCTGTATCTTGGCAGCAGCTGAATGGAAACACATGCCTAGGATTCAAACTGGTATTTGAAGACATTGTTTCTGATATTCACAGTGAAAGCTGTATTTTTGAAAAGGATGAGTGTGTTTTCTGTCTCATTCTTTTTTTTTTTTTTTTGGACAAGTTAATGGATACAATGTTTTTCCCATTTCCAGTCATTTGAATGTTTGAAACATGTCTACTAAATGTGAATAACTGTAAAATCCAAAATTTCTAGTTTAGATGGCACATAAAGTACTTATCAACAGAGCAGTTTTTAATTTTTTTTGTTTACCTTGATGATTTTTATGACTGTTGAGTTCATTATCACTTTCAGCTTCTACCAATTAAAACCCATATAATTCCTCCATCTTAATTTTTGAACTTGAGTCAGCCCAAAATGTGAAACCACAGAATGATAAAAGCCTATAATCCTGCTCCATCTAATGATATTGAAGTTTGCTAGCAAACATTTGCAGGACAGTTTTGTTGATAAAGAATTTTAATGTAGCCAGTTAAATGAAGGAATTGTGTAATCTGCTTAGGAGAACAAAGGACCCTGAAACTGTTTGGATTATGTATTTGATCCCATTGGTATATTTATTGGCTTCAGTTACAGACTTAACATTCAGGAGTTCATGATTAGTAATATGAAATGTGCTAACCTGTGCAACTACAATTTAAAATACTGTAGAGAGTTCTTCTCTTGAGCAATCGGTACAACAATTTCACATCTATAATTGAGAGCTGTATATGTTCATTTGTACAATATTTCTGGGAGGTATAGATCCCTTTTCTTTAAGTGAGTTATTTCTAATTGACAACAATATCAACGCATGTTTCCCAAAGAAAGAAAATTCCCGACTCGAAATGTTAAACTATAAAATCATCATCCCAATTGTTGCCATCACCTGAGTCTTGGGATGCTCCAGGGAGAACAGGATAGAAAACAGTTTGGGCATAATGGGAAAAAAAGTGCTGACAGAACACCCAGATGTAGAAGAAAATCCAGTTAAAGGTAGCATTTTGGAGAAAAAAAATAATAATAATGAGGGTGAAGTCATGGTCCCCTTAAAGTTAATGAGGAAAGTTTATCCCAAATGGTCAGGAGAGTAGCAGAGACACTGAAGGATTAGAATGAAGTTGAAGCAAGCAGATTTTTGAAGAGGATATTTTTAGTGCTTTTAATGAGATGGTTCAGTAGAATAAATGATTGTTGAATTTGTTTTCAATGGTTTTGGAAATTAAGGAAAGATAAGGACGAAATGGTCTATGAATGGCAGCTTTGCCAAGGTGGTTGTCGGGGTTTCTTCATGTATAGTGGGTTGAAGTGACACAAGTTACTGAAATGGAAAAGAACTGCAGGAAGAAACCGAGGCTGGGAGATGGAGAAGAGAAGATGAGTTCACCTGGACAGTTGGAAAGGTTAGAGACTGTAAGGATTCTGATTTTGAGGAGAAAGGAACGAAATTTGGAGAGAAATGAAAACTGTAAAAATTACTTGTAAGGTGTCATTTTTTGAAGTTATTGAAATACAGTTCACAGATATAGGACAGAGGAAGAGGAGCACTGAAGAAAGATTGTTAAAAATTGATGAGCAATATACTTCATTATCTCTCTGAAATAAGACTGACTCCTAATATTGTTTATTCTCTGTGTTATTTTTCCTTATGGAGAAATGAGATATAAGAGACTGAAAATCAGGTTGGTGATTGAGTTTTCTGTGGGTTTTTTGTTTTTCTCGGATATTCAGACTGCATGTGAACCTAAACAAATTGTAGAGGGTTCATGTTCAGCTTCTCCATTTAACTACTTTGTAGGATTATTATATGGAATACATGAAGCTAACTTTTCTTTGTCTACAATCATTAAACATTATCTATACTCATACGTGTATTTGACATAAATTTTCATATACTCATTTTATTAAACAGGAGACTGGCTTTTGGGCTGTTTTGTTTCAAGTCATACTTTGAATGTGATGTACATGGAAATTCTTAATGATTGAGGCTTTATTAAAGCATTGTGGAATTTAGAGAGTGTAATATTAACTAATATTCTGGAAATAGAGGTTCTATCAGCATCATCCATTTAATATTAAAATTGGTTAAATGTGCCTTAATATAATCCATTGAAGTAAATTAAAATGTAAAAGAAATCATAAGTCCCTCGTTAAATTACTGCTAGCGGGGAAATAGAACTGAATGCATTAGGATTATGAAACAATTATATATATACAATTAAGGGTTAACAGATCTGTGGCAAATTCTGTGATTAACATAACTGTGGTCAACATTCATTTTTGCTTGCTACTGCAGTGTTTTTGGTCAGCATGTCTAACCACTGTAACCACAGCAAAATCTTTTAATTGCTGAACAGATGTATTTCTTGGTTGTTTTCATGACTGAACTGAGGGTTTGATGTTCATGAGAGCAAGAAGAATGCCACCTTTTCCTGGCCGTGTGTAATGAAAGTTGCTTTCAGTTACTTAGTTCAAGAGTGTCTCCTGTTGACCACATTGAGAATATATATTCAATACTGCCATAAGAGACCACTGGTTGAAAATGCAGAGAGCCATAACATTCTACTAAGTGTGATTTATTTAAAATTTTTTTCTGGATTTTTTCTTCCTTCCTACCTTCCTTTTCATAGAACCAAAAGAACTTGAAGATGAGCCATGATGCTTTAATAGCAAAAGGTGACGAACTGAACCTACAGCTTAAAGAGGAGCGGTTAAAGTGCCTCCATCTTGAAAAAGAATTGCAGTCAGTGGCTATTTCAAACCAAAGGACAGAGGAGGTGAGATTGTGTTGAAGAAAGCTAGAATCTGCTTTAGGTAGTACACATAGATAAGGGAAAAGTTAATGATATACCTTCTAATTGTGGAGATGTTAATAGACCTTTCAAACACATTTAGAAGACTGACCTGATAATATATACTTTTATCCCATTAAAAAGAAAATCCTGTGGCTGCAGCTTGTATTTCATAGAATCATAAACCATACCTGGTCTCCATGCCACGGAGTCGCTGCATCAGTGTTTGGATAATATTTAAGGTTAAAGCATAGGATTTCACGTCAAGTCTGATACTAAACAAGTAGTTTGTTAACCAGAAAAAAATCATACTATTTGATTTATTGATCACGTATTGCTAGTTTTTCAGTATTATTTCAACCTGATTTGATTACAGTACGGTGCAGTATTACATCTTACTCAGCCGTTTAAATCAGTTGCGTCTATATCTTTGTCTAGTGACTCTCAAAGACAAGTCTCATCACAACAGTCACCCACATATAGGGTTAAAAATCAAGTGGTTTATCCCTCATTCTCTTCAATATATGAGTAAGAGTCTACAAACTTACTTGTTTTTTCTTTCATTTTGTAGCAACTTTAGTTTTACTGCCTGGCTTACCTGTTTTGAAAGTGTTTTGTGTGAACCAAGTTTATCAAGATTACCTCATTGATATTTCTCCCAAACCTTTGAACTATTATAATGCATGTAGGATATATCTTCTGGGTTAAAGCATTTCTTATCTTTGAAACCATATCCTGCTTTAAGGAGTATTTTGAAAGCAAGGACTTGTTGTTTCTTTAAGGTCAATTAAAAAAATATTTACAGGAGCCATTAACTAGCTAATACTAATACTCACAAAAATGGAAATAAAAACTTTTAATGCTATAGATTTTTTTGGTTAGGTGGGTTTTGGTTTGTTTTGTTTGGGTTTTTTTGCATAAGGCAGAATGTGATTAGATACTGTAGTTCAACTGTGACATGCTAGTCTCAGCTTCATATAAACAACATGAAAAAGACTCTCTGGGCCAAACGTAAATCCATGTGGTGAAAAAAAGTGTTATTTTGAAACTTCTAATGGACCGTTGCATAAAAAGAACAAAGAAAAGCCTGACAGCGCCTACAAATCGTTATCTAATTGTCTTTACGCATTCATTGTAATTTCCTTTTGTGCTGTGCATTGCTTGAAACTTCCTTCTTCATTTTAGTTACAGGAAAGAATAAATGATCTAGAAAAAGAGAAGGAACTCTTGAAGGAAAACTATGATAAACTGTATAACAGGTAAGTTATGGTTTCCATATATATAAAACTTGAGTCCTGTCCCGTTTAATAGGTGTTCATATACTGTGTGCTTGAATGTGCATATGCATATTGTGGGTGCACACATGTAAATATATTTGTGCTACTGTTCATCATATCAGTAAGTGTGTATGGAAACATTTATTGTCTCCTACTGGTATTTCATCTGTTCTGTTGAAACAGAGTAGCTTCCATACTTGTTCTAATACTCTTGAAATAGTAGATTACTTTTTTAAAAAATCTATTTAAAAAATAAGTAGAAGTCACTTTATTTTGAACATCAACACAAAAAGTTCTTATTTGAATTTTTAATAATTTTTTAGGGGGTTCGTTGAAAGAAGAATACACCTAGGTAGACTTATATTCCTTTGGGTTTATTTTATTTTATTTGTGGAAAAATGGCATTTGTACTTTTTATACTTCTTAGTGGACCTATATAACACCTCGTATTTGACAGCTTCTCCAGTGTTTATTTTTGAGGGGTGGTTTGTTTATTTTGGTAACAGCTACCATTTCACTTGTACTGATTCTGCTTGAAGTTTTTGTATATGCTCATGTAAGTTTTTACAAAGGTTCCTATGCATAATAAGTTGTATAAATTGTATCAGCAGTGCTTAGATTGGAAATGAAAATACATCGCCAGATATGATTCAGAAATTCTCTGGTACAGGAAAGAAATAATTATAGGCAATCAACACAAGCATATTAAAGGAAAAAATTACCTTCAAATGAACTTTTCTTTTTACTGTGAAACCATGTGGTCTTTTATACTGAAGAGGGTTAGAAAATAAATTTCCCAGAGCTAATAGTTGCCTCAGAAAGTAGGTAAAATGCATGAAGTTTTTTCTCATATCAAAATTATTTATCCTTTTAAATTTTGTTTGGTTTGTCAGTGTGATGTCTGTCAAAAAAAATACCAATGAGTAAACACAATGTAAGTGATGTCAAATGTTGTTTATAGTATTAGTACAAAATGTGTTATACTTTTTGTACTTTCTACGGTGAAATTAAAAAATATAGTAGCAAAAAAAATGTGAGTACCAATAGCTTAAAACGTTATTTTTTTTATGTATGAGATTTAACAGTTTTATAATCACAATATTTAGAGTTTGTACAGGGGTAGTTGGTCAGTTGTCTCTTACTTAAGTTCATTGGAGATTCCTCCAAAGCCTGATCATGTTATAAATATTTCTGAGTATGATTATTTTTTCTACTCTATGGAGAGAAATAGCTCTTACTAACAAATCAACTTACAACCTTGGCTTGAAGTTTTCTGTTCTATTTAAATCATAGTGGGTTAATTTAAAAAGATGTTTAACAATATAAATGTAAATATGGTTCTCTCATATCCCAGGAATCTGCAATATGCTTTTCCCTAAAATGAACTTTCTTTCCATACGCTCCCATTTAAACTTTGATTAATATTCCATTCATTCCATGTTACTATATAAGTAACAAGAAATTAGAAAGATAAATGGATCATTTCGTTTTAACTACTGTTTAATGGCAAACTTCTCTTGTTGCTCATTTGAACAATGCAACCTTACTACAGTTTATCTCTTGCTAGGAGTGGGTAGGCCAGTGCCCACAAGTGCTAGGTAATTAATAAATATTTCTTTCTTTTTTTAATGAGGATGAGAAACAAAAACACATTCTTTGCTAATGTTATTTTTTTATGAATTCATTTGAAGTTGATGGGAATTTTGCCAAAGCCAAGACTGCAGAACTGGATCTGAAAAGTTTATAAAGAACAAGTATGAATTTGTCAGTTGACTCTTATTATTTAGTCAGTAGCCAAGAAAACAATTCGTTTGGAAAAAAGGTTTGGAGGAATTGTTTTCATATGACCTTGTAATGCAAATCTAGCAATGCTTAAACTCCCTCCAAAGGAAACGGTGCCAGATGTGGTTGACCATTTATAGTTACCCAGATGGCTCCAACTCCAGTGAAGTACAGTAAATGTGAAAGAAAGTCCACATGAATTCAAGTAAAAGTAATCTTAAAATTCAAAGGAAGGAACTGACAGAAGTGGACTCAATTCAAACTGACATAAACATTAGCATTATATAGGCTTGGATAAAACCTGTCTTCTAAATTGTTCTTTGTTTGAACATCTAAATTCTGAATTACTATCATAGTAACTGTTAATGATTTTTCTACCAGCACAGTCTTTTGAGAAACGGAAATAATGTGTAGCCACAATCTTTATGTGAAGTAATTGTACCTAAAAATAACGAATGCACATATAACTAGATCTCATGCTCATTTAAACTTGAAAATGTTTTCAGAAAAGTGAAAACTAAGAGTATTTGACGTCTTCTCTTGCTAAGATGTATTCTTTCCTTATGGGAGCCAATCAAACTTTGAAGAGTGGTAAATCTAAGCAGTTATAGAACACATTGTGTCTCTTCTGTACCTATGCAGTATTATAGAAATTATTGTGGGTTCCGTGCATTAGATTCCTGCATATTATCTTCAAAATTACAGCAGGGTTAAGTATATGTTGCTGTAGGATTTAGAAACATTGCTTAAGTTCATGCATGCTATAAAAGACGCTCTATCACACTATAAGATGGTATATGCCTAGAGAACTGTATAAATAGGTGAGATAGATATAGTATAAAAAAAGACGAGAGAGATAGAACTGTTTCTATCAAGGTCAGAAATCAAGAATATAAACTCTTGCCGTGTACTTCAGAGTCTACGCTTCTTGCTATATTTTTTTGTCTTTAATCTTAAGGTCGTTCTTCAAATATATTAGATATAGATATGTACTCAGAACCACTTTGTTTAGTCGTAGCCATCAAAACAGGCAGTTCTCTTTCAGTTGGCATATACAGTCTTCAAAGCTATGAGGGCTGTCCCTTCTGTGATACTTCTTCTCCACTATGTTTTTTTTGGTTGAGGCTTTTGTTACATACATATCTGGGAGAGACAGATTGATGAATGGGTATCAGAAGATTTTTAAATACGTTTATAGATGTAAAAAATAACTTTTTTAACTGGTGAGCTTCACTAAGATGAAGAGTTCAGGAACTGACTCTTTTGTTTAAAAAAACCACCACACCTACTATTTCTGATTTTTCACAGAATACAAAAGTGAATAAACTGGTTTATGATTGGTTAAGATGAAGGACGTTTATTCCAGTCAATGAGAATGCGAGTATTGAATAATAATAATAATATGAAGACTGTAGTACTCATGTCTAAATGAGATGAAAGCACATTGCATTGCTTTGTCTTTTTGCCTACTAGGAATTATACTGTAAATTATATAACGTACTTAATTTTGTTTCAATCTGAGTTACACATTTTGTTGTGGTTTCAGCAGTTCTGGTTCTGTGTCCATGCAATCCTTATTGCACATAGATTGGTAGTTTACAAGTAAATAATCTGTTACAGGCAAAATAGTTATTCTAATTTCTTTGCCCACCTCTGTTTTTGATTTCTTAAAGTAGGAGAAAGATCATATTATATTATATGTGCTTCTTAATCAGTATCAGAATTGTTGTTTTACAGTATGACAAAACTGTTGTCACTTTGCGGTCAACATTTCTTTGAATGGGCAACTGACTTTAGGCTCTGCGTGTTTCACAGATTTAAAAGAAATCAGGTGGGTGATCCCAGCTCTCTACATTGAGAGGTTTTGTATGCGGAAAGAATGGTTTTGTCAGTTGTCAGTTACTGAGGTTTGGAGTTGTGGATTACTCTGGGATATGCATCTGAATTCCTTTTCTACTCCCACAAATGTTGCATGCTGCCAACTTTTCTGACTTTGGAGCTCTAAATTAAGGCCAGTTCCTTTGCTCATCCCACAAACTCTTTCATGTTTTTTAACCGCAGCCTGAGAAAGGCGCCTCGGTTTCAACAGCAGCAGACCAGCATATGTTTACTTAATTCCTAAGACATGATGACAGTGGTCTCTGTGCCACTAAAAGCTTTTTTCTTTATTATTTTCTGTTCAAGCTGATTTCTAAAAGTTTTTCACATGCCACATGTTTTATTGCAGTGTCTTCAGTATGACCCATGAACAGCAATGGATGTTAAAGGAACAGCAACTGAAACTGCAAATTGCTGAACTAGAGACTGCTATCAAGTCTGATTTAGCAGACAAAAATGAAATCCTTGAGAAGATCAAAGCAGAAAGAGGTATATTTCTGAAATAACTATCATTTTCTTCTGATGTGAGATTCTCTTGTGTTGGAGTTCAGGTATATTGCCCAGACTTTTAAACGTACGTTTGAACAATACGCTTAAGTTAGGACTAGCTATGAAGTACAAAAATTGACCCAATACAGGTTATGTGCTGAATGAAGATCCTATAACTCCAGCTGCATTCATTCTTCATCTGTTGCATTAGTATTTACTGTTTATTCTGTATGTCTCTTCTCCTTTACGTTGAAAATTCTGATGGAAAGGAGGACCGTCAGACACTCTCTCGAATTATAAACTGCTATTCTAATTTTATTTACTGTACAAAGTTACCTGAAGCTACATAGGCCTTTGAAGATGGTTGATTGTCTTTCGACTTTATGAATTCAGAATTTTTTAATATTTTCATTATACTCTAATTTTTATTTACAGTACAAATAATTTACAATAGTACAGTTTTCTTCCAATCTGCTGAACAGATTCTTTCATACGTGTTTCTCTCATGCTGTAGGACAACTTCTCAGTGAATCTTTAAGACCTTGCAACCTTTTATTTTTTTATCTCAATACTGTAGTATACTGTGGCAACATAAAGTTTACAAAGCGAGAGCACTGGGAGGAAGTAAACTAAATATTTTTAGAGTTGATTCCTCAAGTCTGTATTTTTAAAAGGTGTATTTCTGTGAACAATATAATGGAATGAAGAGGGCCAATTTGTGATTAATTCTTCTTATGACTATGGCTCGAGTTCAGCATATGCTTACCATTAAGACGCTGAGTAGCTCTGCTTACTTCAAATACCAGATGAAACACTTTATTTGACCACAGCGTTTGCAAAATTAGCCTTAAGTGATACTAAAATAAATAAGATACCTTAAGCTACAATAATATGAAGTTATGACATATTGACAGTCAGAGACAGTTAATGACAATTTGATTATGCAATGCAAAACTTAAAGTGATATTAAGAGCATGAAAATGTTATAGGCCATACTATTACTTGGTTAAGTTGAATGTGGAAAATCAGGCAACACCTTCCGTCATCTATCCTTCCTCTGGGCATTATGTTTAAGTGGCAATTCTTTACCACCCCTTCCCCAGATTGGCACTTAAAAGCTTGTTGTCCTTAAAGTAACTTACTTAAAAGTAACCTGGATCAACGGGTTACTACACTTTGTTTCTACTGAATTGAACTTTCTGCAGCTTGAGTAGATGTAATACCCTTCAAGGCCTGTCTGTGTATCTAGGATTTGATGGCAGCTTCTTGTCTTTGATAAAACTTAGGCAGTATACGTTTTTTCAATCACATGCTTCAGAGTACGTGCCTTTGCTGCACATCCCTTTTTTAAGTTCAGCAGAAGAACTGAAGTACGGTTTGTCTTAACCTACTGCCTGGAACTGGTGTAGGAAAAGTGTCTTGTCTGCCCTTTGTAGACTGGCGTATGAATCTCTTTTCAAAACTTCTTTTCCAGGACTAAGAAAGATGTTAAAATAAATGAAGTCTTGAAAATTCTTGATGCTACATAAGACTAACATCATCTTGCCTTTTTCCATGTCCTTCTTCAGTATTTCTCTTTTAGAGTGATCACATAATTTGGATTTGAATTTTTTAGTATTATTTTTCTGTCCATAACTTCATAGTGTGTTTTGTAATACTTGGAATAAACACATTTAGGCAGAAAACAGAGTAACTTGTTTCACATTTTGACTATGTTTGTCGTGTCCCCCCCCCCCCCTTTTTTAAGAATATAGTTTATTCTTGTGTCTCTTCTGTCTTTGATATCTCCCAGATTCTCAGCCATAAATTACAATAGCAGTTTGGTTCATGTTCATTTTATCTTCCTGACAGTGTTGTTTCATGCAAGTCTCAGAAGGCTGAGATTAACTAATACAAAATCTAACTTGAAACAATTACTGTAGCAAGGATTGGTGTGACTTATCTCATAAATTCATAATGTATGTCTTTACTTGGTGATACTTATGCCTAAATAATTTCATTTTTCATTAATATAATCTCAGTCTCATGCCTTGCAGCATTTGTTGCTCATAGTTATAGTACTGTTTACACAGGTACACTGTTTACTAACTGAAGTTTTTTTACAATTGTCTTAATGGACAAATATTCCATGTCAGTAAAAATTGACATGTGAAATATACAAGTAAAAGTTATATTTTCCTCCCTAAATACTGTTTTTCTGTCTATAAAACTACCCCAAAACATCAGCATAAATACAGTCCAGTTTTATCCCATGAGCTAACAAAGAAGGCAATGCTGTTGCCCTAGATTGGACCTAGGCAAATAGAGCGTTTGGCAAGGACGAGGGGGAGGATAGATGCTCTTGTACACGATGGTGGGTAGATTATGGGATAGTAAGCAAAATAGGTCTCAGTTGGCTTCGAAGCATGTACTTTTTCTTTACAGGGAAAGATAGCAATGGTTTTCTTTTCTTCTGCCCTGCAATTGTACCTGGCTGGTACTAGTTGGTCCGTAAGAACTTTCTGTGAATTTATGTAGGAGGTGAACAAATGTGGAGGCTTTTGCTGATTAAGAGTCTAATTATTTTCGTGTTTTTTGAATAATGTGGAAGACACCTGTGTAAGTTTATTTAAATTCTGATTTTGAATATGGCATATATTGGCACAATATGTATCTTGGTTACAGCCAAGAGAGAGAATTATTGTACAGTCCCTTAGGTGTTTTATAAAGCCCTTACAAACACAGAGAGCCATCTGCAAATCTGTCATCTGCTTCCACTCGTGGCTCTGTAGTCTTTCACACGAGCTGCTGTGGCAGTGTTTTCCCAATCCTTTGGGGAAACTTTTTTCTCTCTTTCTTGTGCTGTTACTGTCATAGCCTTGCCACTGAAAACCCTGATGTTATTGTGATGATGTGTTCTTGTGGGATCTGGTCACCAATGGTGTGAGAATCGCCTCTTCTCTCCCCCCTCTCCTTCCCCTTCAGTTGCAGGGTTTGGGTTAAATTAGGGGAAGCAAGCTAAGCAGCAGCACCAACCCTGATCCAAGTGCGCTCCAGTCAGTGCTGATAGTATTATAAGTGGAAACAAACAACAGAGAGTTTGAGTGGTTCCTGATGAAAAACAGTGTAGTTATATGGGAAAACTGACTGGCAGGACCCTCCTGTCACTTCTGTTCCCTAAAGGCTGTTGCGGAAGTATTCCCTTTCCTCCTGCCTCTTTCCCTGCATGCCTTGCATTTTTCTCTTTGGTTGGGATCGCGGAGAAACAGCCTGTTGAGAATCTGGACAGGCAACATGGATAGTGCTAAGGTAGACTGAGCTGTGCTATTGACAGATTGGCCCATTTTAGTTCAACAAGCTGTTGAAATTGCCTCAATTTGAACAAAATCTGGTTTTCTTTCTACATAGCATTTACAATTTTGAAGTTAACTTTCTAAGCAGCAAGTGTGAATGAATATTAACAATGTGCACAAAAACTTCACTGGGGTTCATGTTAGAAAAAGACTGGACTGAGCTTGCTGCTCCTGCCAGAAAATCATGGCAATGAAATAGGAGTGCTTGAGAAGGGATATCTTGCCTCCTTATCCCTGGAAAAAGCACCAGTTCAGATCTCAGTTTATATTATAGGGAAAAGAAACAACATCAGAATGAGGGGCCCTTTTTCTCTGTGAGAGAGCTCCCAACAGATACGGGTCTTTCACGTCGATTATTTGGGAGAGTCCAGAAGAATCAATTGCTGATAAGCGTTTCACCATCTTAACGACTGAGGGAGCTGGGGTTGTTTAGCCTGGAGAAGAGGAGGCTGAGGGGAGACCTTATCACCCTCTACAACTACCTGAAAGGAGGTTGTAGAGAGATGGGGGCTGACCTCTTCTCCCTGGTGACAAGTGATAGGACGAGGGGAAACGGGTTCAAGTTACGTCAGGGGAGGTTTAGATTAGATATTAGGAGACATTTTTACACTGAAAGGGTTATTAAACATTGGAATAGGCTGCCCAGGGAGGTGGTGGATTCACCATCTCTGGAGGTGTTTAAAAAAAGGGTAGATGGGGCACTGAGGGACATGGTTTAGAAGTGGCTCTTGTCAGGGTAGGCTAAAGGTTGGACTCGATGATCTTAAAGGTCCCTTCCAACCTCAACAATTCTATGATTCTATGATTCTATCTTTTGTGAAGGCCTGCCTTCCCTGCCCATTCACAAGACATATTTTAATTGTTTTCTTATTTACTTTTTAATTTTTAGCCCTTAGTGTTTCTAACTATATTTTCTTCTCAATTGTACACATGCATTACACTTTTCTCATAACTGAAGAGAATTAAAACCTTACTGGTGATTATGTGTTTGAATTGAAAGCGACTCTTGTGGAGTCCCAACACATGTATGAGACAGGAACGATGGCATCAGATGATTCATTTTTAGTGAAGATGTCATTTGATATGTAAACCCTGTAAAATTAAAACTAACCGGATGTCAATTTTTGAAACATTTCTAAACCTTTGAGACTAGCATCTCAGCCACCTGTTTCCTGCTGAGTTCGAGCCTCTAAGCTGAAAAGCTATTCTGTAGAAATAGCTTAGCTGTGCATCATGCCCTGAGGGTCAACAGAAAAGATTCCAGCATTAAAAAGATATTGTGAACTGTTTTGTTGAAAGCAGTAGAATATATTCTCTATTAAGTATGTAATGTTTTACCAACCAACTCCCACGAGTGCAGGTGGGAATTAC
Organism: Chroicocephalus ridibundus; assembly: GCF_963924245.1. Taxonomy (NCBI): domain Eukaryota; kingdom Metazoa; phylum Chordata; class Aves; order Charadriiformes; family Laridae; genus Chroicocephalus; species Chroicocephalus ridibundus. The sequence goes on from NC_086287.1 coordinate 77,865,170, forward strand.
AAAGGCTAATACTTGCACATCAGGTTGACAGTTAACATTTCTATCATTCTGATCTAAAATATGAATTCATAATATTTAAGTACATGGTATGAGAATATAACTTTGGGACTTTCAAAAAACACACAAAAAAACGGAAGGAGAAAAAACACTATTATCAAGAGAATGAGGAGTTTGGCCGGGGAGCAGAGAGAGAGAGAGTATTTTTGTTCCTTAGAAACCTCAATGATTTTGAGAAAAGCTTGCTTTTAAAACTTTTCCATGTAAAAGAAGGCATGTTGTTATAACTACAGTATTTCACCTAATCCTTAAGTTTTTTCTCGCATCTTACTGAAAAATCATTGTGGATATAGCTATGCATTAGTGGATATTTATGTGAAATCTGTGTAACCTTCTACTGATAAGTTTAATGGTGTTTAGTCATTCAGGTTGACAGAGAGTTTTATATCCTCTCTACTCCCCTTTTCTCTCCCTCTCCCAAAACAGAAAGCTGTACTTAGTTGGGCATATCTTTCTATTTAGAAACACACAAAGTGTAGATTTTTTGATGCTGTAGGTTCTCTTTTAATGAAAGTAAGAATATTTCGCTTTTTTTCAATCCACACACCTATACCAGATCAAAGAGGAGTAGTTTTCTGTTTTGTTAATACCAGAGATTTCACTGTACAAAATAAATTAGTTTCTGCATTTTAAAATGAAATTGTCATGCATAAGTTAATATGAAAAGCAAGTTTATAATTTTTATTATTATATTGAATTAAGTAGAATATTTTGTTCTTTTTCTATGTTAGACGAAAAGGAAAAACTGATGCAAGAGAACAAAGACCTGCAGTTATGCTACCTGGAAAATAAGCAACAACTAGATGAACTGAAAAATCACATGAAGTTTTTGACCAAGGTGAACTCTATTTCTGTTTTGAATATGAGCAAAAAAACCCATTCTATGTTTTATGTATAGTGCAAATTCTTCTTGAAAGTAAAGGAATACAGAAATGTAACAGTGTTTATTTATTCATGATATCAAGCAAAATGTCATGTCTAGTGAGAATGCATCTTGTTATTCTGAATGCATTTCTTCGATATTCATTCACATCTGATAACACCTTTTCATTAAGTATTTCTGTTTCAGGAAAATGATACTGATGTGGCAGAACTCAGTGAAGCCCTCTTGCATATAAAGGTAACTCGCAAAGAATGATCATATGGGGATTGGAGCTAGATGGTCTTCAAGGTCCCTTCCAACCAAAACCATTGTATGATTCTATATATTTTGCATTTATTCTTTTTTTTCTTAAACCCTTGGTTGACCGTTACAAGTTTTATACACAATGCCAGGGATTTTCAAGGGCTGATTTATTTGTGCATCTTTTAGTAGTTAGTGCTTCAAGCTCATATGTGTGCTTCTGTCAGTTACAGTGAAGCAGAAGGGAAAATGAAAAAATTCCCAAGATGAAATCTAGACTTATGTAGATAATTCATTGTAACATCAAAAGTGAATTAAACCAGATTCACGAGCATTTTCTTAAAAAAACTTATTCTCAGTTAAATGACTTACCACGACATCTTGTTCTTCCTATAATGTTAATTTTAAAATAATTTTTGTTTATTAAGTCTGTAATTTGTGGTAGTGTGCTATAAGCATGGAAGTTCTAAAATGTGATATAGCGATGCTTAGCAACCTCTCTTTGGTTATACCAGACAATGTTCTATTTTTTTCTCTCACACATAAGTTGTAATTTTATTGTTTACAGCAAAATTGAAAATGAAGTGGGGATGGGGAGAAGAAATCAGTGAAAAAATAAGTTTGAATTCAGTTTCCACTGTTCTGGTGCCTTTGTTTTATTTTCTTGAGGAAGTGTTTACTGTCAACAGAATCTTTTTCTGCCACTGAAATGCAAATGATAATTCTATAATGATAATGAAAAAAAGAAAGCAAAAAAAAATCAACCAACAAACCCCTAGATGAAAATTAAAACCCCAGTATTAATAACAGAAGCAATGTAGACTTGAGAATAGCAATTCAGGTTTTGTACATTCACTGAAGGAGGATTATTAATTGTATAAAAGGCAAATATATTAAGGGGTTTGTGTTTTCATTGGATAGACAGGAGTGATTGCTTCTGAGTATCTCATACATTTTAATTGGTTCCTGATAATTACAAGATTATATTCCTGAATACAATCCTGACACTTACCGGTCTACCTCATTCCTATTTTTTGTGTTACCACATGCTCAAAACTTACAAAGTTGTGCTTCCTGTCTTATTGGTCCAAAATTATATCCCAGTGTTACATTTAACCAGGCACAAAGACATCCAAATATTTTGCAGAAGTTTGTTCTAGTAATTTTTTCAAATGCGTTCCAGGTTCAAAAGCAGAAGAAGAACGGGGACCTTATGTTTTTGGAAAAAGTAGAAGATGATATCCATAAAGACTTAGAACACTCCATGTGGGAGCTGCAATTAACACATGCAGAAACAGTGCAAGAACTTGAAAAGACAAGGAATATGTTAATTGTGCAGCACAAAATTAACAAAGATTACCAGGTACTAAACTCTACTTATAGTGGAAAATAACCTGATAATAACATATTAACAAGCACCAGAACCTGAAATAATTAAGATTTGCAAATTTATCAACAAAGACAGTCTGCTTATAGGTAACCTAACCTAAGATTTGCTGTTGTTGAAAGTATTGTTTAAAAAACGTGAGATCCAAATGACTATAACTTCAGCCTTTTAACTCACCTTGATCAGAGCACTCAAACCATGCCTTCTTGGGATTCTCTCTGAGCTCTTATCAGGTCCTTACAGGAAAAATAGTAAGTGTACTTATCAAATAAGCTTCCTTTTCCACAACACCCTACTTTTACGCTCATGTGATGGATTATTGCAGATCATATTTTGAATTTTCATTCAATTAATATAAGTTTAAAATAAGAAAATCATTAAAGAAAAATTAAGAACATTATCTTGAAAGAATAGCTAGTCTGTTTTTCTTAATAATGTATTTTAGATTTTTTTGCTGAAATTTGAGATGATTGCTGTATTGCAGAGTTAAAAATTGCTGCTCTTTTTGTGTACTCTAAGTGTTCTTTCCTCAAATCTAACTGTATTTTAATTTGTAGCCAAAAGCATGTGCAGCTTCAGTGCAGACAAGCCTCAAAAGTCCTTTTTACATACATATTTTTTTTCAGACTGAAGTAGAAGCAGTGACACAAAAGATGGAGCATCTACAGAAAGACTATGAGTTAAAACTGGAACAGTATGTCCATCTTCTTGATATTAGAGCTGCACGCATCAGAAAACTAGAAGGTATCTTTATATTCTTTGTTAATTTTTTTTAATGTTCTATCTCTTGCAAATTGTTGTAAATTTGTTCTTTAGTCGAAACTAAAACTGGTGCGAAGGTCAGTTCTTTCACGAAAAATTATCTGTTTCATTGACTTAAATGATGAAGTTATTAATCAAACAAAATTCAACAAAGCAGTTTATGCTGCAGCTATTGTTGAATAAAACTACCAAACTTAGTTTTTTATTGTTTTAAAAATAAATCGTACATTTACGGTCAACCTTTTATTTTGCTGTCCTATAATTACGTAATCATTTTATCTGTTGCTAAAAATCCCACAGTCATGGTATAATATACTTGCAGAATATTTCAGTATGATGAATTTAAAAGGCTGTTTTAATGGCTTCAGTGTAGAAAAGGTGCATAGGAAGCCCGAAATAGGATACCTTATAAACCCAGTGTCTTAACAATTTTCATGTTTTGTGTCCAAGTTGTATCCCCTGTACTGAAGAACTGCATCATGATTTATGTTCTAATTCTATAAGCATGTGTTGTGATTTGTTCACTGTTTACCACCTGTGAGGCCAGGCAACACGTAAAGGTCTTTGCTGATATATGTATCTTAAGTCTCTGCTGCATTTGCATAGTGATACTTATTTTGATCATTGCATAAGACTTCTGAATTTTTGCTTGTTAACTCCCTTGTAATCTGTTATTAATTGTTAGGGACCTGTGTCTATTTTTATGTATATTGAAGCAGCTCCATTGTGGAGGTGTGTTGATTCTTGATTGTTGTCAGTGTGCTAAATGAGCGGTAGATATATGATTTTAAATGTGTGATTTCTTTTTTGATAATGCCTTTAAGAAAGTAACATGGTTAATATAATTGGATTATGTTTTTTCCCTCTCTACTCAGCTGTTAACTATATTTGATTTTTAAACAAGAGGGTCATACTGCAGCTCTATTCTATTTTATTTGTTGCAGCACAACTAAGAGATATTGTCTATGGTACAAAACCACATAAAACCAGACCGGAAATACTGCCAGGTGATCCAGGGGATGAATTTGATGAAACATTACATTTAGAAAGAGGAGAGAACCTTTTTGAAATTCATATCGGCAGAGTGATCTTCTCTTCTGGAGCTATGCATGCCTTTGGTGACCATGAACCTGCAACTTTTTGTACTTATGCATTCTATGACTTTGAACTACAGATAACCCCAGTAGTTTATGGGCGTACCGCATCATACGACTTCACTTCCCAGTATCTTGTGCAGGCTGATGACTGCTTCTTGCACTATATACAGCAAAACAGTATCACACTTGAGGTTCATCATGCGTATGGCACAGATTATGAAACAGTTGCTGCGTGTCAACTGAAGTTCCATGAAATCCTGGAAAACAATGGGAAGATCCACAGCACAGCAAATTTAGTTGGTAATTAACATATCAAAAAGTATTCTGTTTGACGCGGTATTGTAAGTGACAATTAAGTAATGCGTATTTGGCCAACAATGAATTAATGTATTACTATTTCAAAAGAAAAAAAAACGTTTTAAACAACATGATGTTTCCTGTTGGCTGTGCAGCATGTTCTGGTGATTCTACCAACAGTTGTAGGAAATCTGACAGGTGTAATTTTGCCCATAATGACTGAGGACAAAGATGGTATTAGTGTAGTGATCTTGAAGTATGTGACGTGATGGAAATGGCATAAGAAAACCTTGTCTGAAAATAGCAAGTGATTCTTTACCCTGTATAAAGGTTACTTGCAAAGTGTTACTACAACACATGCAAAGAATTTAACAAAAGATAGTATCACCTTACTCAACACAATTATACAAAAAAACCCGTGGAGAAAGTAGGTAGTAGAGCAGCGTACTTGATTGCATTGTGGTGCTATTCATATGTTAGAATTTCTTTATGAATACTGTAGAGAAGATATTTTAAAATAAGATTGATATTCTTTTTCCTTTTGCTTTATTATATTATCTCTTAGAAGTATTTTGTCAGATCAGTACATTCAGAGACCTCTAACTGCCTGCTTTTGTCAAAAATCAGGTTTAATAAGCCATTATAAAGTGATATTTTTGCCAGTAATTTAAACTGCATACCACTTCATGGGACTTTTCCAGTTGTTGACATACAAAACTGTCCTAAGCTTCATTTACCTTACAGGGGTTAAAATAATGAACTTGACTATATAGCTTGAACAGTAAATATTGCAGATTACAATATGAAGAAATGGTCATGATTTGGTTTTGGATCATACATATAAAGCCAGAGGAGTTGTTGTTTCTGTTTCTAACATGAAATGCACATCTTATGTCACAAACACTGTCATAATGCATAGGCACAAGATAACTAATATTTAATTTGTGGTGGTTCCTAGCTTTTGACATAAGTACTTCAATTTTGAAAAGAAAATGAATGCAGTCCTGTACATTTTATTCCTTTAGGAATCAAAGAAAACATTCAAAATTATGGTACAGTAGAATACTGGATCAGGTTACGCGTTCCTATGGATCAAGCTATTAATCTCTACAAAGAGAGGTCAAAGGCTCTGGGGTACCTAACATCCAATTTTAGGGAACGTGAACAATCATCCCAGGTAGGTTTGGGTTTGTACTTCATAGTCTTGATAGAGTAAACTGTTCAAAATTAACTTTTTTCACTTCAAATAGTTTATTTCAAGTTTTGATATGTTCAAGGTTAACAAAGGTAAAGGCTCTTGAACTGGAAAATATCTTTAGCAGTTGAATGGAATGAAAATGTTTTTCATATAAAGAGATAAAGAACCAGTTGAATTATAGCTTTCCTGAACAGACAAAGTCTTGAATATCAGTTATTTACTAAAATTATCACTAGATTATTTGAAATTATTATATTTAATTTTATTAACCTGTAAGTGCCAGATTTTGTTAATGTTTTATTCTAGTACAATATTCAGGAATGTTAAACCAGCTGAGTGTCAGATCAGTGTAACAGGTGAAGCAGTTGTTTAAAAAGTCTCCAAGTTCTTAATGTTTCAGTATTACGAGATTGAAATTATTTCATGTTTTCTTTTTTCTTTTTTTTAAGATGGGTAATGGAGAGAATTTTTATAATATAATGCACTGTATAATCATGTTTAAGGGTCACAGAACAGAAAGACAGAAAAAGGACTTTCAGGCATCTTTAACAGTTTTTTTTAAGAAATAAAAACGATCAGGTTGAAATGTATAAATTAAACCACTTTAGAGTTTCTAACGGCCAATTTCTTTTGTCTATTGCTGTTTAAATTACTGTAAGTCTGGAGTAACTTTAATGTTTTGTATTTTTTCATAATGTAAATTTAGATTGTACCAGAATATCAATGGATTCCATGATGTAATCTGAGAAGTATGTTTAGTGTATGAATTCTATTAAAAGTCCATGTAGGCTTTAGAATAACTTTGTATCTGATAACATTGTAACATTTGCTTTAAATCTGATTTTTAAAAGAATCAAAGGTTTTTTTAACTAACTCACAAAATCTGGCCATTGTTAAATGCCAAAATCTGTTATTTAGTTTTCTCTATTTTTGATAATGTTATTTCTAGTTGTGTTACCAATCCAAACACAGCTGAAAGGTAAGGCCTGTGGAACAGAACGTTTTGTTGTAATTATTGTAAAATTACAAATTCAAACATGGCAACTGAAATATACTGATTACATGGGAGCAAATAAAATAGGAAAAATGGCAGAAATTCAGAACAGCTTCTACAGAGCTGTTTGAAACACTGTAGTTTTCAGAAATGTTTCATGGCAGAAACTAAAAGTCGTACAGCTATAGCAGACGGTTACATTTTGTTAAGTAGCTTCAGTTGTGCGTTCCAAAATTTAAGCTTTCACTAGTTAAACATATATATAAAGTTTTCTGTCCTATATAGCCGGCAGAAATCATGGAAACTTGAACTGTACATAAACTGCTATAATTTTTTTTTTTCCAGTTGTGTATGTAGCCAGAAATAGTAGTCTTAAGGTTGCATATTAAGGACTTAAACTGTCATGCTTGGTTTTCTCATTAACTATTTCAGTGTGAATTATGTAATCAAAATATTTAACATTTTGTCACACAAAATCAAATTCATACACGTTCCCCCATGAACCAGAAGCCAGAACTCTGGCTTCTGCAAGCAAGATAATTACGTACAATTAATGAGCTGTGACATTACAGTGAAGAAGGGGAGCGTTTTGAGATCAGTATAGATGGGGATTACACATTTAAGATGAGTAATGTTACTTTTTTCTCTTACTCTTTAATTTTTACTAAAATGAATTTCCCAGTTTGCCAGCTATGCATTCCACAGCATGTACAAGCCATGCTGATAGGTGTTCAATCAGTCAATTCAAAAAATTTGTGATAGCATTGAGTTTTTTTAATTTGCTTTACAAATCTATTATTACTCTTCAGATGCTGATTTCTAATATTTTGTAAATTGTTTATGTAGGTAAAGGGTTTGGATGAAGAAAAAAACAGAGGAATCTGCAGTGCAATTTTAATTATTGAAAAGTACATATATTTTAAAAGGACTACAGCTGTAAAAATTTCTTGACACAGAATAGCTGTCAAGAATCAGAATCCTTAACTTTAAAGTGGCATTAGATACGAATCACTCTTAAAACCGTGATCTTCACTGCTTTGTAGATAATCAAATTACAAGTAGATCATAAAACTTTAGAAGAATAAAGCAAACAATCACAGGCCTGAAAGGATTAACCTCTTATTTCCTTATATCAACAACCCAAGAGAGATGTTGTTGAATTTATAGAACAAGTAATATTTTGACATATAAAATTAAACAGTAGTTGCAGTGTCACTGGAATACTCAGTTATTTGTTCTATTTATATAGTTCTTAGAGTTCGTCAACTTAAGAATTCTAATGTTTTTAATTTAACTTCTTTTTCATTTCAAGCAGCAGATACTCAGAACTGCCCAAGTCAGCACTTCAACAGATGGCAATTTAAATGAGCTCCACATTACTATAAAATGTTGTAACAATCTACAATCCCGAAAAAAACATCTTCAGCCAAATCCTTATGTTGTCTACAAGTTCTTTGATTTTGCAGACCATGATACTCCCATCATTCCTAGCAGCAACAACCCACAAGTAGATGACCATATGTGTTTCCAAGTGCCAATGAATGCAGATTTAGACCGATACCTAAAATCAGAATCCTTAACCTTTTACGTATTTGATGATGGTGAAACAGAAGAAGGTGCTTATGTAGGGAAAGCCAATGTGCCTCTTATTTCTCTAGCGCATGACAGATCTATCTCAGGTAAGAATTAGAACTCTTTAAACTTAACAAAATCTTCGCTTCCTGTTTTGTGTATCTTTAAATCTCTCTAAGAACCTAACTAAAGAAAAGCCTTTCAGAGAGATATCTGGACAGGCTGGGTTGATGGGCCAAGCCTGATGGTATGAGACTCAACAAGGCCAAGTGCCGGATCCTGCACTTGGGTCACAACAACCCCATGCAACGCTACAGGCTTGGGGCAGAGTGGCTGGTGAGCTGCCCAGCGGAAAAGGACCTGGGTGTGTTGGTCGACAGCTGACTAAATATGAGCCAGCAGTGTGCCCAGGTGGTGAAGGCGGCCAACAGTATCCTGGCCTGTATCAGGAATAGTGTGGCCAGCAGGACTAGGGAAGTGATCGTCCCCCTGTACTCAGCACTGGTGAGGCCCCACCTCGAGTACTGTGTTCAGTTTTGGGCCCCTCACTACAGGAAAAACATTGAGGTGCTGGAGCGGGTCCAGGGAAGGGCAACGGAGCTGGTGAGGGGTCTGGAGCACAAGTTTTAGGAGGAGCGGCTGACGGAGCTGGGGGTGTTCAGCCTGGAGAAAAGGAGGAGAGACCTTCTCGCTCTCTACAGCTACCTGAAAGGAGGGTGTAGCGAGGTGGGGGTCGGTCTGTTCTCTCAAGTAACTATAGGCTATAAGACAAGAAGAAATGGTCTCAAGTTGCCCCAGGGGAGGTTTGGGATGGATATTAGGAAAAATTTCTTCCCTGAAAGGGTTGTCAAGCATTGGAACAGGCTGCTCAGGGAAGTGGTTGGGTCACCATCCCTGGAGGTATTTAAAAGACGTGTAGATGTGGCACTTAGGGACATGGTTTAGTGATGGGCTTGGCAGTGGCTAGGTTACGGTTGGACTTGGTGATCTTAAAGGTCTTTTCAAACCTAAATGGTTCTATGATTCTAAAAACCCATCTCATTAATCCGCTGGTCCTGTCTGACAGAAGTTTAAACTCCAGTGAAAGTCCTGAAAAAAAACTTTTCATCTCAATGTCACTTAAGTCATGGCTAGTGAAAAGTCTAGTGTCAGAGCTTTGAAACTGATGAATGATTTTTGATATAAACATTAAACTTCAAACATTAAAGAAAGAAAAAGCCAAAGGTGAAAAAAAGTTTCAAATATCTCTTTTGTTTACTAGAACATTGTCAACTAGAAGACTATCATGACAATTTTAAACTATGATTCTGTAATTATCCCATATAAATGGATAATAGGAGAAAATTTGCAAGTGAATTTAGGGTGTTTCTTCTGTGATAAAGATTTAGCAACTCGTGGGTTTTTAAAACTTTTATTTTCTTTAATAAAAGTAAGTATTAGTAAAACACGGAAATGTTTCAGTTGGATCTTTTGAAAGATGTCAGTAAGAATGAGTTATCTGTTATTGGATTATCTGAGAAACCCACAAGAGATGTTGAATGAACGCAATAATCCAGTCCCTTCTAAATCGTGTATTTTTAAATGTACATAGCGTTATATTGGATATATTTGGATCTATGAAACGCAATATTTTGACGCTATTTAGCTTCTAAAATGAAGACTATTAAGTTATTTAATTCCTTAATCCCATTCAGTTTTGCATTGCGTTTTCATGTATGTGTATAGAATAAGATAAATGAGACAAGATTTGCATTTTGCTTTCAGGTACTTTTGAACTAACAGATCCTGAAAGACGTGCTACTGGTACCATCACAGTTGAATTAAAATGGAAGTTTGTCTACCTGCCACTAAGTGGAGCAACGGTGGCTGAAGACTTAGGAAATTACATTCAAAATGAGAAATCAATGGCAACTAAATTACTAGCAGAGGAAAAAACGCAGACTTCAGCCCTGTCTCCTTCTTTTACTTCATCAGTGACAGTAAGTAATTTAACAAACTCCCAGAAGTTAAGAGATATAAAAGACCTATTACAGTAGGTTGTTTAGTTCTTCCCTCATGACCAGGATTTGTCCTTGCTGTAAAATAATGCGTAGTGCAAATACTTCATATAACCACCATCTCTGACTTCTTTTGGGATGTGAAATTTTTCTTGTGTCCAAAATATTTATAATGGTAGATAACTGGTTAGCAAAAGGGTGGGGAGAAAAGGGAGGAGAAATGACAAATATTAAATGTCTTCCCTATAAATTTGGTGCTTATTAATTCTCTTTCCAATGTAGATGTCCTACATAATATGTAGTCACATGCTTCTGCGATTTCAGGGCTATGGTTGAAATTTATGACAGTTATGAAATCACCTGTTATTTCTGTGGTCTCTTAGAACTCAGTCAGCTGTCAGAATTCTCAAGCAGCCAGACCCAAGCCATACATACAGATATGTAGGTGTATCTGTGGCGCACTCTTTCTTATTCTGGTGCCTGGAGCATGGTGCTAAGATACCCAATTGCTTCTTAAAAATCACTCATAAATTAAAAGTATTATAGGGATTTTTTTTCTATATAAAAATCACTGGAAATGGAGGATAATTTCTACCTCCATCAAAATAGTAAAACATGAAGAATAATAAACCACTTTTTCTCTATTATTTTTTGTCTTTTCTATTATAACAACATAACAGAAATATTTCTGTATAGTTTTGTTAATTTTGCAACTGTTACCAGTCTGTTTTCTGTTTCTGCATTAAAATTCTTCAAAGGGAGTGGGACGAGGAAAGGTGTCAAAGATACATTAAGCCTACAGAACAAGAAAAGGAATCAAGCACTCCATAAATGATAATAATAAATCTTTCTGCCACATATATGATACCACTGACTTCAGTCCTACAATTATTTCTCACCTGGAATTCCCATTGCATTCTGTAGATGTTCTGTAGAGTTTTGTACCCATTTGTGGCTGAATTCTGAAAGGTGTCTCCAATTGGGGGGGCTTATTCAAGCAACATCTACATAGTCTTGCCTGTTTAATTTAGTGCAGTTGGATTTGTCTTCGAGGAAAATCAGAGTCCCTCAAAATTTACTGTAAAATAAGATGGTTAGAATATGGCAGTAAGTTGTCTTCAACTGTATTTCTTATATTACAGAAACCAACACCCAAACCAAGGAAGCGTGTAGCTCAAGCAGAGAAGAAAGTATCTTTTCCAGATCTTAGTACAATACAGATGGCAGTAAGTTTTAAGTATTTCACTTGTGCATGTTGAAGTAAGAAAGACTATTTATGTCTCAGTATGGACAATTTGTAGAACTAATAATCGGGAACACTCCATTGTTTTAGTAAGAGATGACTGCAATGTCCCAGACAGTGAATGATAGCACAGTGCCACATATAGGTGGGGGACACAATACAGGGGTATTTGCGTGACTCCCTCAGAATTGCTTGCTGTCCTCCACAGTTTGCAAGTTCCAACTTTCATAGACTTAGGGCAGATTCTAACAGGTGCAATCAGCTGTCTCCACATTGTGTTTCTCAGCTTTCTGGTTTATTAATGAAAATGTCTTTGTACAGTGTACCACTTGCACAGACGTACAAATGGCTCTACAGAAACCAGCTTGATCCAAACAGGTCCTAAGTGTTGTGCTAATGAGATACACAATTTGACACAATTGAGTCACCTCTTAAACAAGGTTTATCAGCTGAGATTCCACACACTGTAAAAACAATTACACTTGTGAACTTAGAACGCACTATCATGTGTACAGCCTGCCAGACTCTGGGAGAGTCTGCATGGAACTAACTCAAACACATCTGGTGTATGGTGTAAATTTTCATTTGATTTTAAATAATCTGCTTTCAGAGACCTGAGAATAGGCTGTATTTACTCTTTTAATTAAATCTAGTAAGTTAAAGTAGGTTCTTTAACAGCTAATTATAGAAAGTTATGAGCATTATTATTACTATGTGTTATTTGTCTACTATAGATTAAAGTCTTCCTCTTATTTTACCCATAACTTAGGGCTCTGTTGTTGAAAATAACATGGAACTTGCACAGAACATGAAGGTTTCAAGAGTTCCAAGTGTTTCAGAGGTATGAGGTTATTCAAGTTTTGCTGTTTTGTATAATATATTGCATTTGAATTTCACGTATATGTTATTTCTTCAGAGTCATGCAACGGAATTCAAACTAGCGTAAAGTAAGATCTCAAAAACTTCACTTGAAATATGAAAAAAGTTACTCCTTGTGATGACAGTCTTCTGGTTTTTGGCCATTAAAAAGGAAGGAATATCTCTACTTACTTTCTTCTGTTTGGATGAAGTTTATTTTGTCTTCCCTCTAAAAATTACCATTATATAGCTGAAGGAAATGAAGATGAAATGGAATAACTCTGGAATATTGCTAAATATGTAGCATTCCAAGGAGAAAAGTATTAAATATTGTAATTTGTAACAGTCTAATTGATTGTGAAAGTAAGTTGTGGCAGATTGGCAAACTGTAGTTTCTAGTGGTGTAACACAACATTTAATTACTAGGTCTTACCTTGCTTTCGCTTTTCTGCTTTAAAGCTCATCTGGGGCTTTGATTGAGAAGTTAAGTCTCCCCCCACTTCAGGCGGTATTGGTCAACTAGAATAATCAAAAAGTATTCTCTCTCTGAAAAGTTTATCCACAAAATGCAACTCTGTCACTGAAGGAATTAAAAAGAATAGCCAAACATTGTAAAACACAGTGGTTATGACATATCATCTATGCCAAAGAGGAGCATAAGAGATATAAAGTCAGTTTTCTACAACTTGAAAACTTCAAGGATAACCTTTATTTATAGAATAAGGCTTTTCAGCGTTTCTTAGCGTTGCTTTGCTTTGTGTGGCTCCGAATGTGTTAGAACAGAAATAACTCTTCAGGTCCACTTTTGGAAAACCTGGTTGTTCTGTGGACAGCTGAAAGTTATCTCATGGATTCTGAGGGTGGGAGGTGAGGCATCGATGTTTCTGTGTAAAATTCAGTCCTAGAGGAGAGAACTGCTGGATAATAAATAATGTATACATCTCCAGCAAATTTCCCTGGAAGATGCCATTTCTGTAATGTTATATCCATTGATGAGGTATTATTCTAGGTAATTGTACTCAAAGAGAAAGAAGGGAATAAGAATACTTCAGAGTAAGTTACGCACTAAAGATGTTTTACCTTAGATAACATGTTTGTATTTTGTAACAAAGCCAATTCTTTTTTATATGATTTTAGTTTGCTTTTGAGACTGAAGATGTATAATTTAAGTTATAAAATTGCCAACTGAGTGAGTGTGGTGATGGTGTTTGGTTTTGGTTTTGTTTTTTTAACTGAGTCTTGTTAGAACTGAAAGAGCTGAAATATAAATGAATCTGAAAATCTAACAGGCTGTATATATCTTGACAGGTACCAAATGATTATAATAGTTATGTTTTCACAAATATATGTCGTTAGAGAATTGTCTTTCTACTGTATCAATTATTTGTTACTGCAGTTGACAACTTCTCATTGTTTCCTGCGCTGCAGAAGCAATATAATTGTTTAAAGGCTATGTATAATGAATGAGCCATAACTCTTTGAGTTTTGAACTTCAGTAACTTTTACTATTCAAGGAGTGTTATAAAGACTGTTAAGTTTATCTATTTTTATATAGCATGTGGCATATGAGGTTAAACAAGAAAGGCTAGCAGATGGTAAGGTGGAGGAGATGGCTGAAGAAATTCAACCAGAAAAAGAAGACCTCTCACATCTGTCAGAGGGCCAGTTGGCTGACCAAAGCTCACTTACCTCTGGAGACGAGACAGAAGTAGCTGAAGAATTGGAACCAGAAGGTAGAATTTATTTTTATGAATAAGTAACTGTATTTTCTTAATAAATCTGTGTCTCGTTCCATTTTCTTAAGCATTTCTTACTAGCAGTGGGAGCTGCCTCATTATGAGAAGCTTCATGACAGAAATGATATTCTGGTGTACTTTATAGCTGAAGCTGGGCGGTGGATACGGTGGTGTTATTTTCTTCCCAAATGGAAACTGTATTGTAATTGAATGCAAAAATCTGGTATCTGACCTAGATTCATAAAATATTAAAGGAAACCTGGCTTCTATTTAAATGTCTTTATATTCTCCCTTAGAACTATGCTGTTCTAAAGACTATTTTAATGAATATGCTCCTTTTGTCTGCAGATAACAGCCAATGCTGATATCGGAAATCCTTTCAGACAGTGAAAGGGGTAGTCTGTCTTATCACATCTGTGACATAAAGTTGTTAGAGGCAGATTTATTTAAAGATTATAAAAGCCGGGTCATCCTGTTCCACCTCTGAGCTTAAACTGTTTATCATTGAAATAAACCAAGTCCACGATACCAAGTTTAAAGTAAAAGCACAAGCAGGATGTTACATTTTATGTTTAGTTGTTTGCAGCTTCTGTATAAGAATTCATTAGAAAAATTGGAAAAACATGATGTCGAATCCCTGTTGTGCTTATAAGTAATTTCTCCAGCGAAGAAAGACCTGAATGCTTTAGAAAACAATCCACCTGCATACAGAACTCTTGTTTTTTGTTTTTTGTTTTTGTTTTTTTTTTTTTAAAAAAAACCAACACGTTCTTCTTTACATGTTCATGGTTTTAAACGTAGTCAGAGGAAATCCACAAATTCAGGCCATATTCTTATATGAAGCTAACTTCTGTTCATAGTTCAGTTCATCACAGGACTTATATCATTCCACTCATCAACTTTCATCTGGGAAACATTACTTTTTTTTTTTTTTTTCAAATCAGAAAAAAATACAGTTTAGTCATCTTTAAAGGTCATTGATTTGCCAGTGTTAATCTTCTGCAAGGAACAGAAGATTTACCTAGCACTTATATGTTATTTATTAGCAAAGCACATATATTGCTATCAGGTTTCTCAGCAAGTCTCAGATGGACTACAAATACAGGCGGGTTTAACTACACTGATTTTGTTTTTTGCAGATCAAGATTATAGACAAGAAAATGATGCCATTGAATCAATAATAACTGACAGCGACGACTGTATTGTTTCAAGTCCAGTATCCAAGAATATTAAACAGGTGAGTCTCAGAGTATTTATGGAAATTATTTGGTAAGTAAGAAAAATATTTCAAGCCTAATGTCCTCTAAGAGTAGCTTTGCTGTATCTAAGGTCAGATTTTAAGCCATTTTCAAAGAATGTATATTTTCCTGTTTCCAGTTCAAATAGACACTTTTTCACAGAAAAAAAGCAAAGTTAACCTGACCATATTGTACATGTGATTTATAGGTGTGTTTTTAATGGGGAAATTTGTTGTCATCTTTTCCATCATTGTCATACACACTTAGAAGTAGACATTTCTAATTAGTTTCAATCTGAATTCAGATTTTAGTCCTGCACACAATCTCCCTAATGAAAGATAACTGTTGTAATTTGAATGACCAAAGAACTTAGTCTTGTTCTTC
Source organism: Chroicocephalus ridibundus (assembly GCF_963924245.1). Lineage (NCBI taxonomy): Eukaryota > Metazoa > Chordata > Aves > Charadriiformes > Laridae > Chroicocephalus > Chroicocephalus ridibundus. Next base: position 77,881,113 of record NC_086287.1, read on the forward strand.
ACTCCTACCTGTTGCCTTTATGTGGGGAAAATGTGCTTTTCTGCTTCTTCTAGTAGTTTCTGAGGAAGGGGAGGATATTTCTCTTGTCAAGGCCTGTAGTAAATCTATAATGCTTAGCTACCCACTGTGTTTCATCCCAGTATGTTGACTTGATCAAATGTTGCTGAAATGGCAATTGCATAAGCTTGAGGTTGTTAATAATAATAATGCAAACCTTGCATGTATTTTTCTAGTTCATCCACATAGATTTCTTTTTGTTCCTGACTTCCCAACAGTTTTAGAACTGAACATCAGTTTTTAATAAAGTTTGTACATGTACAGTATCCAGTAACTTCAGTGTGTTACGTTTTCTATTATTAGTTTTGGGCATGCACATACTCTCTTGACTTGTTCTTAAAACTAGGAGTTCATTAACATGAAGTATATATAAAAATATATATAAAATAATAGAGCATAACACAAATTTGGAATGTTTACTTTGAACAGTATTTAAATTCTGTAGTTCTCTAAAAAAAAAGAATATTTCATACTTTTAGATCTAACATTGACTGAACAATCTTTAAAAATATAAAACTAGCACTTAAAACTGATTATAATACTTCCAACAGTTAATACTTCTCTGGTATGTGTTAGCCTTCTTTTAAAGTACCAGTTGTGTACTGTTATATCCTATCAGTCTTAACTTTTTTAATGTTCTGCAATGTGATAACGTAGAGGTAGTTTGATGATTTTATTTTTTTTAAATCCTTTTTTCAAGGCCGTGTGTGACATCTTACAAAGTAACTAGCAACAAGAAGCAATGCTTCGTATGAGAAGTATTGCTCCTTTTTTTTTTTCTAAGTCGTAGAAGGGATTTAGAAATGCTATCAATTATATATGCTGCAGAAAGATACAGAAGGTACTTTTGAAGACAGAATTGCATTGTTTATATGTAAGATGTCAAAAAATTGTTTCACCTGTAATTTTGAGAACTAAAATGACTGCTACTCATCACTGTTAAGTCAAACTATAATATGGTTTATCTATACATTTCTGTGTTTTATGTTATCAAAATTATTTAAGAACACATCTGAGACGATTTTGAGTGTGGATTCATTTCAGGTTCGTTAATTTCTACCTCTGTCCATTGATCTGTTCCTCTGGTAAAAAAGTGCATGTTCCAGAAGGGTAGATAAGGCAACAAAAGCTATATAAACTATTAAGGCAACGTGTTTGATAAATATTGGATTTTAAAAATAGGCATTGGTATATTTGAAATCTTGGTTTAATTACAGAATACAGCATGTGAAAATTGTGATTGAATTTGTATTTTTTTTTTTTAACATTAAAAGTCACTGCCTTTTATCTTTTGAGATAAATATCCTGCTGGTAATCAAACACTGTAAATAAGTCTTGTGATTTTTAGAGATCGTTATGCTAATTATCCTAGAAATCTGAATTGTATGCCAAACTGTTTAAGCCATTTAAGATCATACTGTTTCTTTTTTGCATGTTGCAAATTAGACAGTTCATGGTTATTTCTTAGATATGTTGATCATAAAGGGTATCTAACAGATTTTCCAGTACTTAGCTGTACCACTTGCTTCTTTCTCTTTTCTTCTTGTCTATGATGTATAATTAATCATAGATTACTTCATTTTGTTTCATTTCATTTACAACATTTATGAGCTTCACTTTGTCGGTATGAAATGCTTGTCCCCTTCTTTCCTTTCCAAAGTGGCGTAATTAGTGTTAGCATCTTTTTTAACAGGCTACATAAAGTTTAGTGGCTGGATTAAATCAAGTCATTAACATAATGTGCTATACAATTTGCCCCTATCTCTTTTCGTTTCCAGTACATCAAAGTGCCACAGAGTGCCAGTGTAATTGGGCCTTGCTAGCTTGTCAGGTTCAGTCAGGCTGATGGCTGCTGCTTTTACTAAAAAGCTTCCAGGCATGATAATTAATAGAGAAAAGAAGTCTGAGAAATGTAAAAGTTTGGACAGTTCTCTATGAATATTTCATACATTGGAATAATCAGAAGTTAACATTATCAATTTGATGTATAATACATTGATTAAAAGCCTTGTTTCATATCCTCAAAATAGACATCAAAACTGGAAATTTGCATTTTCTTTGGCATGGTCTTTATATTTAAAAAAAAATAATCTTTTCTCTTCCGTCCCCTCCTCCCTTTCACCCCTGTGTCTACACTTTATCTTTACAGAAGATAATATAACATTCAATTATCACAATAAAATTTACTGCTCTCAGCTTCCGAGTTGTCTTAAAATTTGCCCATAAGGCAACTACTGGCAAAACTATTTTATTTGGTGATCGTCCTGTTTTTTTCTGTAGGTGTGTTTAGGTGTCTCTCTTTTGTTGCGGATACTGTGAGTATATTATCTTGTACTAATAGCGGTTTCTTGAAAACTGACATTATCAGTTCCTTTAAATTAAGATCTTGAGGTCTAATTCATTTTGACACGAAAATCTGTCTTGAACACCATTAAAAAGCAATACCAATTGCTTGTGGTTCTGCTGGTCAATGAAATATGTTTTGTGCAAAGGTGGGAAGATGCAAACCATACAGGTTATGTATAGCAAAGCAATAAATACTTTTCCCTTTATTATGCCATTTTAGTACAATTACTTGAATAGTGCATTTCCTCCTATGAGACATCTGCATTCATTGAAAAAAAGAAAACAATTTGGACATTGTATTGCCCTTTTAAATTGTGGCTGTCTTGACTTCTCTTTACATTTATTTTCTGTGGGACTCTAGTACCTTTGGTATACTTCAGGGAGACTCCGAAGTGCTCAATGTTTTTCTTAAACTGGCTTGTTCTGTGAATATCTAATCTGAATTTTGAGAACTAAAATTTTAGGTTTTTAGTGTTACTCTGTGTTGCTGAGTTGGCTTGATTCTACTGTGCCAGAAATACTAATCCTTTGTGTTCTCTTGGTGTTGTCTAGATCTCACCTTACTCACTTTGTACATTCTTCCATAAGAAACTGGTGAAGTAAAAGTGCTGCACCAGCATATTTAATAAAACAAGAAATAAAATTCATGAAACAGAACTATCTTATCAGAGTAAGATAAAAGTAATTTATTAAAGCTTTATAGTCAGTATTTTCAAAGACTACTGATGGGTCTAAGATTAAGAAGGCATTTGCCATTCTCCATCTTTAAGGTGATTATTTGCTGTTCTGGTCACTATTAGACAGTAACTAAAGTAAAAGAGAAAGTTTGAAGAATCCAGGAAGAATTTAAGTTGTCTTTTGCAACTGATAAATTTTGAGATGACAGTAGTTTGAATAGGCAGTACACTGAAATGATGGATTTACAACTTCTAGCACTTGTCAAATATACTTTGAAGTAATAATTAGAAGCATCTACTACAAGTTATTCTTCTTGATGGAAGAACTGAAAGAAGAGGGAGAAATAATACCAAAAAAAACCCAAACACCAGCTTTTAAAATGATTCAAACCAACAGAATCTTCACTCATTAGGTGTAACCCATTACCAATTAGTCAGAATATTCAGTAGAAAGTCAGATTTAAGGCTTAGTGCGCAAGCCCACAGGAGAAGCGTCAACAGGAGCCACTTATAACTTAGCTGGTAATGTTTTTTTTTTGTGCTTATGAATATGAATGCTCCTCAGTTGCTTACTTTAGAGTCTATATTTATCAGGGCTTATTGGCATAGATGTAAGTTATGGTGACTTTACAAGCAGAAAGGAGTATTTTTCTAACTGAAGGTCTAAAATTGATTTGAAGATTTGAAACTAGATTTGAATTTTGATTAGCTGCAAGATATATCACCAAGCAGAACTCTTTTCACACTGTGGGTAATATGAAAGAGAAACAAATTGCATTCATTTTTGCATGTCTATATTGTCCCCATACAGTACTATAATGGTGGGGAGAACAGTATCAAATCTTAAGTAGTAAAGCTCTAAATAAAAAGAACAGCTGTATTAAAAATGTGCAATTTGATTTTTTTTTTTTTTTCACTACGGATGTATTCTTAACAAATAGAAATGCTATACGGGTACTTCTGCTTTCATCCCATACTAAGGGGCTTTTTTTCTGAATGGATTAACTTTCAACTATGGATTCTTAAGTTTTAATGTATTTTTGAAATCAAACCAGAGGTCTGCGATCTACATATAGAAAAATACATGCATAGATACACAAAAAAAAAAGCAGAAATTCTATTATAGTAGTCTTTGTTTAGTTTTTTACGTAATACTGCTACTTATTTCATCTTATTTCTGTAACTTAAATGTTGACATGTATTAGCATAGCAAAAATGTACAGAGTAAGACCTCTTTTTATCCAGAAATTTTCTGTCTTTCATGTTTATTTGCCTGCTTCCTTTTGAAATTAAAGGTAAGTATAAGTTTGCAGAACACTTTACTTGGTACTGATTTAGCTAACTAGCTTTGAGGTTTGATAAAGTTGGTAATTGTTTTTTATTTTATCTGGTGGTATAATCAATGGTGGGGGTTTACGCACTAAAAAATGAAGTCTCCTCTTTGAGATAGTCTCCAGTAGAGAGGGGTGTAGCTTAGTTCGGGACTGCTTATGCTGTCTTCCCCACTTTTGGGGGAGAAAATAAAACTCAGAGTTAAGGAAGTTTGTACTTCTCCAGTCAAAGAGCTCCAGGTATATATGCTTTTTTCTATTTATTCACGCATAGAAAAGGTTTATCTTTAAAAGCTGTTAGTTGAGGCAAAGCCACAGGCATGTTGCAAAGCTAAATCTGAAAAAAACAATTCAACTTCAGGAGAAACATGGAACAATTTTATGTTTATGGGCAGGCAAGCCATTTGAAGGGAAGAAAGTATATTATTCAGGTGATCAGAAGTGTTATTGTTAGTAAACTGCATATGCGACTTTAAGTTCAGATGTATAGTTGTCATGGTCATGGTGGGAAAGCTTCAGATCCCTCAGGGACTTGGTATTTTCTAAAACGTTTGGTGTTTTATACTGAAATTGAATTAGAAATTGTCTTTTCTGAAAAAATCAATGTGTTGATGGGTGCATTACAGATTTGCATAGAAGAGGCGGTATCTAATCATTGAATTGTCTCAAGCTGTAGCAAGTCATTCATGCCTTTGAAGGTATTAAAGATGAATGCACGCTCTGAAAATATGAATTTGGACTCTGCACTAGAGAAAATGGCAGCAACCAGGGACGTACTTATTGTCACAAAGAGATTTTTTTGTTTAATGTGTTAGTAATTCTAGACAGAGCTGAAGGGACTGCATCAAAGCTTATTACGGTGTTAATATTGTACCATTGCATTCTCCTCCTAGCACGTGGCAAAAAATCAGGGATGCTCAGGGAAGATTGTGCCTTTCCCTCCTTCACAGTAAATCTGACCCCAAAAGCGCTATTGAACAAGGAGAGATCCCTTTGCCCCAGGTCTTAGGGAGAGACTAACGTGCATGCACTTTTGTAAGTCCCATCTATTGGAGAAGGAACAGGGAGCATTTCTGATTTGCTCTTTCTGTTCTCACATCTACACCGTTATGGGGAAAATCTAAAAATAGAAGATGTTGTTCCTAACATGAGAAGTCACTGCATACAGCTAAGGACTAGAATCATTTTTTCTAATATGTATTTTTAAGTATATATGTACCATGTTGACCTGTTAATCATAATTCCTTAGCGAGTAATGTTTGTGTGTCTGAACAGTTCAATCAGATTGACATTGCTGTGATAGCATTCCTTTGCAGCTCTGCTCTGACATTGTTATAGGATGATCACAGGAATTTGGCACTTGATAGAGCAAGAGGATAATTTCTCATTCAATAAATATATTTGTCAATCAAGTAATATTGATAGTGATTGAAGCATTGGTAGCAAATGGATGATTACTTGTGATTATTGGACAATAGCTTATAGTTCCTCTGATACGCTCTCTGCTTGAAATAGAAGGGAACAAGTGAATAAGTGGACTGTGGAAATTAATGCATAAAATATTAAGGAGTAAAGCATAAATATTTTTGATCATCGGTAAAGATAGGAATGAAGTTGATCTTACAGTTAAGAAGTTTCTTATTTTGAGTTTTTAAAGGGCAATGTGTTAGTTAAAACTGTGGATGCAAAAAATAGGAACGTTGTTTACATTGTTCCTATAAGCAAGATGTTTTCAATGCCACTGTTTTGTGCAGAAAGAACAAACTTTTTTTAAAAAAAACAAATTAATTCTGTGGGATACAACTGTGGACCATTTGAGTCAACTGGAATTTTATTATTCACATCACAGTCAGCATTTTATTGTGACAAAAAGGAAATCGGAATGTGGAATATACAGCTTCTCGAAGATGGCGGTCAAGACATTTTATGGAATTTTAAAAAGCTTCTTTTAATCTCAGACGTCAGAAAGATGAGAAAAGTTATACTGGGACTTCGAATTCTGATGTAGTATCCAATGCTTTTAGTACTTAACCTAATCCTAAAGCTTGTTGAAGAAGTTCAGTGATTCTTCCAAATCTCTGGGTAGTATTAATTAAAAAGAGTCAATATTAAATGGTAAAGAAAGAATATTGCCAGAGACTAAGTATCTTGCCCATGTTTTTTTTTCCTCACTTGAAATTAAAGCACTGAGCCAGTTTCTCAGAGACAGTCTTTGAAAGCATTTATTATTCTTTATTTTAATATGTGTCTCTAGTCTCTATCAGAGAAAATTTCATATTATATTTTGTTTTAAATACTAAATTTAAAGACTAATTTTATTCCCATCAAAGCAGAATGATTTCTGGGAAGTATTGGTCATGAGAAACTATCAGTTTTTCACTTGAATGGTACCTAAAAATTGAGACCAAGGCTTAAAAAAACCCCGCCAACTTAGGAAAAGATTTAAATAACGTACCTTGCTCTGCATCACAGAAATGAAGATGTTTCTTTAAGAATTAATTCCTGTCATAGATGGGATGCTACGTATATTTTCAGCACGGCTACACAATAGGAGCGGTTTTGTATTAGCAGTGAAATATGTCATGCTAGCTATGCTGTTCTTAAGTAGTTCTATTTTTTTTTATTATTATTTTTAAATATCTCTTTTTAATCAGTTTGTGTTCTCTTTTGCATATGCTACGTTCATTTTTAATGGTATTAAAACCAGGCCTTAAAATATTCTAGACTGTTAAGCTCTTAAGTAATTTCTTTTTTTTTCTTACAATTTTCTAATAGTATGACGCAGTTACATGCTTCCTTATAGGTCAGAAAGCAGAATACCTGGATTTACCCTGCTATCCTTGAAAAACTGTGATATTCCTTGCCTACAGTATGCCATTACAAGTGCTAAATATGTCAAACAAATTTTAAGTTATGTAAAAGAAACACTTTCTAATACGGGATATTGTATTTGGACTTGATTCATAAACTACTGTCTGTGTACAAACTAGTTTGACATAGCTGCTAAATACTTTGGGGCGAACAAAACCACTCAGCATATCACTTGAAATACAGATGCTAATACATCTGTTCAGTGCAAGAAGAAAAGAGTTGTTTCTGAAGTAAAATTAGACAATAGAGCCAATTTCATTTTTTATGCATGTGAATGTAGAGTGCTTGAGGTTATTAGTTGAAACTGAGTAACCTTTCCAGGCTTTCATCTCTTTCTTTTCAAATTTGAATATGAAAAGCATATTCAAGTCAAAGACCATCACTTTAATGACATTTGGCAGTCATTTGATTTATTAGATTTTAGAAAAAAAAATTTTCCTTTAAATATTTCATCATTCTATGCTAATCCCAGTAATATTGCCAGCTGAAGCCATGTACCTGTATTAGCGGAGACAGAATGGTGTGGAATTTTCTCTGTCATCCTAGTAAAATTTCCATGAATCTACTGAATAATAAAACAGCCTTATTGAAATATTCAGATTTGGGTTTTTAGTTAAAGTGTCTTAGGATACATAATAAAAGGAAATGTCTTTTGAAGGGAGGGGGTAAAATTGCTTCATCAAATATTGAAAGGGCTTGACAGCAATGGAAATTGTTCTATATGATGGATATTTTTACAATAGGATACACCTGCTTTTCAGTTTGATTAATTATATAATTTGCTTGGAAAAATATAAACTATCTCCATAATAAATTAGAATTGCAGTTCTAACATTGAATCTAGAAAGCTAATATTTTGAATAAAATTTATTACTTCAAGTGATTTATGTTTACAATCAAAAATTGTCAAAATATTTCCATAGAGGGGAAATATTTTTAATGAAGTTGCGAACTTGAAAAGAAAGAAGAAAAAAAGATATTATTTGTTTTATGTTTCTGAACTCCAGTGTGTTCTGTTTGCTCTTTGAAGAATCTCATCTTTGAATGCTCACCTGTGTACTCCAATTTTAAACCATAGTGGCTTTTCTTTCTTTGAATTACAGAGTTACCTGGGGAAATATTTGTGACTCTTTCTCTCAAGTCTGACATTCACAGTTAAATATATAAAACTTATTAAAATTTATCCGTACACAAATAATGCAGACTTTGCTGAGCAGTATGAAACAATTTCATATAAGCAACAAAAAAATGTCATTTTCATTAAAGATAATAAGAAAAGGCCCTGGTGAAGAACAATTGTGAGTTTACTTTTATGATCATATTGTTAATTTTGACTTTTAAATGTATATTTGATTTAACTAGAGAAGTTCAGTATTGAATTGCATATAAATACAGCATTACTTTACATGCCTAACTACTTTGTGACTTGATGGATTTTTAGTGAACTATTTGTAGTACAGTCTGCAGTAGACACTCAGTCTAACGATTCTCTTTCATTTGGAAAACTTTGGTACCTAATTATTGCTGAGACTATTTCAAGCAGTTACAGTTACAGGATCAAGATACAAATGAAATTTTGTGGTTCAGATATCATTTGTACATGAAGATAACCTTAACCTAATCTTCTCCAGCAGAGTATGACTATTGTAAAAATATTTTCAACACTGAATGTAAATCAGTATCTGTTGCAACAATATTCTTAACTACAAACCCTGGGGCTTTAGTATCTCATTGTGTCTGTGTCAAAATCAATCAATCAGTGTTAATCATACAAAATAGCCAACGATTGACATGTATGTTTGGGATATTTTTGTTAACGCTTCAAAAAACATAAAATAATTTGTATTATGTTTCTGCTTTGTTTTTCAATAGGCAACTGAAAAAATCCGGATTGAAATTATATCATTCGGTCTTACTGAGTCACGAATTGCATCAGATGCAACAATACAGCAGCTGTTTGTAGAATGCAGATTATACAATTTCCTTGCAGAGGAGACCCCACTGTCACTTCCAAAACCAACAAGGGGGCAGAGGATTCACTATAACTACAGCAATGGTAAATATGATGTATTCCTGCGCAGGCTTGTTTCTTCTCTTAAATTTTGTCTAATGAAAATGCCTGCCAAGAAAGCCTACTTTCTCTATATATTATAGTTGCATTTATCCGTGTACCAACTGTATTTGTCTATTTCCCAAATATGTTGGGAAATATTAAAGGTGATTTTTAAGAAATGAGGTAAGGATGCAATTAGCAAGTACTTGTTGAGGTAGGCTTCTGTATAAAAAGGTAACATTGCAATATATTTAAATAAGCTGCTAGCGCATAAATTTTAAAATTAGGTTATACATGACTGAAATTTATGTATTCTTTTTAAAAGAACATGATGAACTGATTTCTCTATTGGTACATGATGATATAGCAAAAGAAAAACATTCCATGTAACCTTGTACAACTAAAATACAGTTGAAAAGAGGAAATCTGTAATTGGACTTGATCATCACTTGGGAATACTTGGTGTTCCTTTAATAAGAACTTTTTGAAATAGGAAATTGGTCGGCTGTGTTTAATACTAATACATTGCTCTTTACTTCAGAATGCTTAATCCTGCATGTTCCATATGCTGTTCTCTAATAAATGAACATTTGAAAATACTTTATGTCAATACACAATGTAATTTACACTAATAGCATACACAGAGCTATTGTAATAATTGATAATTCACATGTTAATTATTTTTCCAGCTTTTCATAGTATTTCAATTATTCATTAACTTTTTTTTTCCTGTTAAAGTCTACTTCATTTAAGATTCAGTCTGAGTGCTTCATGTTGTCTTGGACTTCAAGTATTGCATTTTTAGCTGAGAGTATCCTGAAGCAGGTGAATCAGTTTGCTCTTTGTGACGCACCACTAATACAGACATTCAAGTTAGCATTCTTTTAAAAATAATTTTGTAAAAGTGTCTGCAAAAGCAGTATCACAGTCATATCTTTAAAATTGCTACCATCTAGAAGCCTGATTTTGGGACACTTGCCAAAGATTTTATTCATTTATATCCTCCTAATACTCATAAACTATTGGATTACCCCATAGTTGAAGAATGAAATCCCTTGTAGATGTCACATCAACCATCACTATAGTGGGACTGCCCATTTGACAGAAAATATAGAGGGCAGGGCACAATGTGTTAACTTCTGTGACTCTGAGAAAGACAGTAATCTTTGTAAGGCTTTAGGAAAATAAAAAACAAACCCACAAAAACTAATAGTACTGCAAACTCTTATTCACTGAGGCTTACTTCCATTCAACCAAATGGGAATTCTGGCAACGTGTACTAAATGAGGCGTCAGATAAGAACTCTTTTTATGAGCCAAACAGTATTCGTCTTGCTAGCTGCTGTAATCACTTTTCCACGTGTTCTAGATAGGCAGCAGACATAATTGAAATAAATTTTTTAAAACCTCTTTGAAATAACACCATAAGCCAATAACAGCTATTTAACACTTTTAATTTCTCATGCTTCTTGAATTCTCATTGCTTTGAATATAAGAAGCATTCAGAAGTTATAAAAATTCTTACACAATGTTCTGATTCCTGTGTATATTGGGTATGGTCTAAGCATAATACTAGTGTCTTTTTAAGTATTAGTCTGCAAAATTAAACTAGCAAAAGACAGCAAAGTTATGTTGAATACAGAGTGAAATTTCAGGCTCTTAAGACAATTATGAAACTTAAATATATTTCAAGCTGTGATATTTAAAAATAGTGTCATGTTTTGTAAAGACTGTAATTCATAAGGTTACCACTCTGGTAGTGCTGTATCATATTATTTCTGCTAGTCAAAACCTGGCTTCGTAACTTTGATTTTTCTATTTGCTGCTTAAGTATCAAATATAGAACTGTTTAAACTAATGAATCAATATCAAAAGGTGGTCTTAATTGCTTCAGGATTGTATTCTGCAGCATAATAGTCATTTTTATTTGCAGAGTTTTGCTTAGATAATTGGTCATCTAATTTCTACTCAAGATTAGCTTTGCATATAGGGGGGGAAAAAACCTGATGAGTCTGCTGTGATAATGTCAGTTGGAAAGCCAGTGAGATAATAGTAATGAAATCTGCATGTGTGTTTGCTGTAGCTTTACTGCATCTCTTATTCGTGTCTAATTAGATTTGAGTATGTTGAATATTTGAGGTTAATTGAATATTTTCTTTAATAAAAATGAGATTTGCATGGGTAGAAAGAAAATTACTTTGAGCTTAGAAGGAAACTAATAGTCTTCTAGATTTTTGCATGGAGAAAATCAGGGTAAGTCCTTAAGTAATCTAAAAATCATTAATTCTTATAAATAAAACATTTTATATCATTTATAATGGCAACAGCTTGACTATTTTAAAATCGTCTTAAGTGATACAGAAGGCTCCATGAGATTCGCTGCTTAAAAAACATTTGAAGTTTTTCCATACCTTTTGCACATCCTTTGCTGACATTGCTTGACACGTAAGATACCAGAAGATTAATGGAATCTTGTTGAAAAACAATATAGTAGAACTCCGTTGGTCTGGACATACAAGATCCTACGAATTTCCCTTTTCACAAGTGGTTAGAGCATGTAATGCGACACTAGCTGTTTATTTTGACTATGACTTTTTGACTAGGAATGGTTAGAAGATCATTTTCTTTCTTCTGAGTTCTTGGAACAGAAACTTGTATATACTCTAGGGTTATAATGTATAATTCCCATGACATTAACTGCTGTATCTGCTGATGGCCATACTGACTGAGGAGAGGAGCTGTTGTGTTCATTAGTGGTGGAAAGAGTTATTAGAATATGCAAGAATGTTGCCGAACACTCCGGTCCCGTAAATTCAAAGAAAAGTGGAACTTGCCAAATTGTGCTTACACCATGACTCTGTCCTGTAATTTGGTAAAAAGGAAGGATTCTGATTTTTTTGATGGTGTGGTTTGGCTTTGATGTTAGGGTGTGTTACAAATCATAGTAAGCAATGAATTCATATTTTATCTTCTTAATGCAGTTTAAAATCGTGTGCCAATTTTAAATTAAATCTATTGATCCTTGGCTCTTAATTTCAGTAAAATAAACATTTTTCTTGTCAAGGCCACAATTACTTAAAATACAAAGGTAAGGTTAGTTCATAAATGTTGTCAACAAAAAGCATTCGTATTTTATTAAATATGAAGACTTAACTGTGAAAATGCTGAGATGGAAAGAGGGTTACTAGAAAATAAGATTGATAGAAGGTTTGAAATGTGTCGTTATCACTGTATACAATGATTCTAGAGAATAGGCAGCAGAGGAAGAAAGATTTATGAAATTCTGTAAAGATTTTATATGACGTTTCATCGGAAAGCTTTCTCTCTTGAGTGAACAGGTAGTTACTTGAACAACTTGAAGTACAAATATAAGTAGACCAAAGAAAGTGGAGGTGGGGAAAAGATGATAGGGTTTATTTCTTTTATTGAAAATAAACTTCTGAAAATCCATATGCTAAAAGGTGGATTCCTCGGTTAAGGCATCAGAAAACATTGTTATACTTCTTCGTGTTTATTCCTTTTCTTCATTAAGGCTCAACGCTGTATGAGACACTTTTTCTTCATCCTTGTGATGAAACTCTGCTTCAACACATAGTCACTTAGTTTTGTTAGAAAGTGAACTATGAAAAAAATATTCTGTAACAGAATCAGCTATGTTAATATTTGGAATTGCAGTGATTTTTGGTAAAATGATCAGGGTCATTGTAATCTTCAGGTTTTAATGCTTCTTTAGGACAAGCTTTAAAATTATAATTTTAAATGCAACCTGTCACAAGTTATTTTTGAATTATTTTTCCAATTAATTGGATAGAAGTATGACATGTTCCGTGCCGAGTCGGAGCAGTGTTGTAATTCTAAGTTCAAGCAGTACTAAGGGGTGATATGAAAGCATGTTATTCATCAGGAACTAAAAATATATTTTCACTATGGTTAATAATTTTCCCCAGACTTGAATGGAGTTCTTGTGATGACTGTTTTGCTAGCCTGAATTTTTCCGTTGAGTGCAATGAATTCAAACTCTTTAGGTTTGTAAATAATTTCCATTTAAAATTGGTTTAGATACAGAATTAGTAAACTTAGGAAATTCCATTTGGGATGCTTATGGGGAAGGGAAGAATCTGTTGATGTGGCAGCTCCTTTGAAGTTGTCTGGCTGTCCATCTGTCTCCCTGCTGCCTCCCCATCACTTCCTGTGGTGGCCCCAGGAGCACTTGGCCATGAGAGTAGCACATGTGGAAAGTCATCCACATGCCCAAAAGAATAGCAGATGGCAGTATCAGCTTCTTTTAACCTGTCTAAGAAAGTAAGAATATTGTGGGTGGAAACCAAGGATTCCAAGATAGAGCATCAATGCTTTGATTTCTGCTAATAGAGAAAAAAGTTGTTAAATTGCAGTTTCCTTTGATTGAATGATTCAGATACCAATTGTACTGGCTGTTTTCTGAAAGTAACTAATTTCTAAGAGCGATTCTGCTAGCCAGGTAAGAGCTGAAGAGCAGCTTTGGAGAAAGCGAAAGAACCAGTAGTTCTGGAAAGCATGCTTCCTAGAAGAACTTTTATAGAGATATATCAATAAATTCCTCTGCAAGGAATTAATTGGAGCCTTCTTACTCCTCTTTCATACTCCTGTATTCCAATACTCTCTGCTCCTTGGTAGAAATGGTAATTTCTGCTTATACAAATAAGTTTATTTTGGATAGTAGACGAGAGTATGAAATATATTCAAGATTTCTGTCAGCACATAGGAAAAGGAAACCTTAATGTGATGTGGAGAGTGAAAAACAGTGTTTTTAAGTAAAGTGGCAGAGTAACTAGAAGGGAGTGAGGCATGTGAGTATTGAAGGTGTTGGAGTTTTAAGACAGACGAGTTTCTAGCTCCTCCTCCTGCCCTCAAAAACAAATGAAAAATGTTCCTTAGAGCTATGTTTGTTTCTCAGAGGGTTATATTCATTCCAGTTCTGTCCTAGCAAAATTTTTTCAGATGCATTTCTTTAAAAAAAAAAAAAAAAAAAAAAGGCAATTCCTTTAACACTGTTTCTCAGTTTTCGCATCCTGAATTTTTATAATCTTTCACAGTGATTTACTGATACCATTTGCAAGAAAGAAGCTACTTTCTTAATATAAGATGCCCAAAAACTTTTTAAAGAATTTCCGAAAACCCTGTTTCTCATTCTTTTATTGTTTTTTCAAACCAAGGCTATTTTTCACTGTAGGTCATATTAATGGTAGAAAAATTAAAAGCTGGTCCTTGTGTTTGTATTTTAAATTAAAACAATAAAAGGCTTTCCGAGCACTCACACACACTCCCCAGGCTGTGGATTTTCTCCAGTCCATTGGTCTAGATGTTTCTCTTATTGAAATATTGTGGCAGGAAAGGAGGATTAAATTACTGAGGCTGTCAAAAAGGACAAGCACTCTGCCATACATTATCATTATCACTAGCTTCCTCAGTGGAAGAAAATGCACTAAATCACTTCAAATACAAAGCAATAAAGACTGCTGGCTTTTAAAATCATGACTGCTATTGCCATTAACAGAAAATGACAGCTATGTGGCATGCTTAGATGCTGCTTGTATCTTTTTTGACAGTGTGCACATAAACCTGCCAGTGACACGCCATCAGATCACATGACCTTTCAAATTTGATTCTAACATTGTTGCTTTTCCTTAGGAAAGACAAGGGAAAGAAATGTTTCTTTTTCTTTGTTCTTTATGTCATGCCCTTTCTTCTAAAAGACGAAAAACAATTGATAACTAATTATATTAATTCCGATTTGCTTTGCAGTGATATATGTGGATAAAGCAAATAATCGTGCAAGGAGAGAGTATCTCAAGTTGATGCTTCTAAAGCCAGATCTACATACTGACAGGTACGCGTTAGTGCTGAAAAAGTCTATGAAGGGTCTTTGTAAATAATGCTTGTGGTTTGGCTTGTTGTTTGACTTTATTGAGGAGGTATCCCTGAGAAGTTAATACATAACTAACTAAGTAGAGATAATTTTGTTTCAGCTAGGAATGATACCTACGTTCTGATGTAGTGATTGATCTACATTTCTTTCCTGAGTACATTCATGTGGCATGGAATATTGCAGCCTCTCTTAATGCTGTTTTAGTGCTGTCCTTTGGTTTTGGTAACAACCTTGTTTTGCAAAAGATAGATTCTATCATCACCATTCTATCAATAATGAATTTGAAAAGCACATATCTGCCTGATGGTAGAGTAATACATCTGTTGCTTCTGAATCCAGAGTACTAAAAGGAGTGTAAAATCTTCAGAATGTGTTCCTTGGCGCTAGAATTTCCCAAAACATATATATGTGTATATATATGTAGCAGGCAGCTATTATGGGTATACATATGAGAAAGAGTATAAATAGTCTTGTCCAAGCCCATAATAATAAATCTGGTCTTATTCCAATGTTTTTGCTTGAGATAGCATGCACGTTACTTTGAGAGAATGAATGACATCATAGAATCACAGAATGGTTTGGGTTGTAAGGAACCTTAGAGACCATCTAGTTCCAACCCCCCTGCCCTGGGCAGGGCCACCTCCCACTAGACCAGGCTGCTCCAAGCCCCGTCCAACCTGGCCTGGAACACCTCCAAGGATGGGGCAACCACAACTTCTCTGGGCAACCTGGGCCAGGGGCTCACCACCCTCACAGGAAAGAACTTCTTCCTAATATCTCATCTAAATTGCCCCTCTTTCATTGCACCTTGTCCTATCACCCTCTCCAGCTTTCCTGTAGGGCCCCTTTAGGTACTGGGAGGCTGCTATACATCCTTTGATTCTGTTTCCTCCTGAAGGTCCATCTTGATTAAAATGGAACAATTATTAATTTAAAGATTTGTTTAATTTGCACAGGTGTTGAATACCTGATGATTGTATTTGAAGTGTAGGAGTTACTAGTAAATATTTTAAATACGTATTTATTCACAAATCACAGATTCACTCTCCAGTAAGAGACATTGATCTCCATTTTATTTCCCTTCTAAAGCTAAGTTTCATGTCTTGGCCAGAAAACAGGTTTTACTGGAATGGAGTGGAGAACACCATGAAACAATTACTTTTTGGGATGGAAGTGTCATAGCAAAGCGTTCTTAGGTTTGGAGATTTTGGAGAAAAGAAAAATAATTAAAAGCCTTCATTTAAAGAAGAGAAGACTTCTTTTTCCATATAGATTAGGGAAGCGGGTAACATGTTCTACTAAGAATTTAATACTGAGGACAAAAATTTCTTTCTTTCCTGAGTGATAATTCAGCAAAGGAAAATAGCTAGTTTGTGGGCTGCAATTTCACCTATAAATACTTAGAAATGTATACTAAATATTTAACAAAGCTAAAGTAAAAATAAGGTAAAATAACAGCAGTGAGCTTTTTCCCCCCCAACAGGAGCATTCATCTTCTATGTGTGCAATCATGGTACTGTCCTCTGGGTTACTAGGTCAGTTGTTTTCTGCATTTATCGGTGCATCTAGTTTGGTCTGTGGTGAAATTTCAGTTCTGTGCTGACTAAATAGCAAAGCAGGAAAAGTTCATCAGTAGTCCAGTTCCCCACTTTATCCCAGCAAGAGGACCACCGGGAAACAAAATTTATGAAAAGATTCTGCCTATACACCAAATGTTTTCAACTCTATGCATTTTAAACCTGGCCTAGTTATATCTTCAACACGTGTTTTCTATCACAAGCCTTACAAACTAATATCAGAGCTTTTTCAGCTGAAACAGGAACTGAACTAAACTAATGCTTTAAAGCTCAGGAAACCAAATTATCAAGGATATAAATATCATTGAAAATTGCCTGCACATGGTTTAGCCTGACACTGTATTGGTGTTTGTGCTATGCCAGATTATAGGAACGTAGATAGTGTATTATGTATATTAAGTGGCGTTTTTAGTTTTCAGGTGAACTTTCTCCTTGTTACAACAAATGTTGTTAGGAATGATACTCATAATGATTGGATCCATATTAGAACATAAATAGATACATCACATGCTATTTTTGTCTTCCAAAAGGAGAGTCACTTTAATGAATGTCCCTTGAAAAAAATAAATATTCTCAGATGTTAAAAGAGATACTAATATAATATATAAAATTACTGATAAGCCAAAGTTGCAACTATAGCCTAATCCTATAGTTGAAACAGGAGCCAACTTGGCCCTGAAAATAATGCATTTCACAGCTTTATACTCTTTTAGTTTATATTTACAATTAAGTAAATGTAGATTGACATGGCATTTATAGGGGAAAGTATGTTTATTTCATAGAATCATGGAATCATTTAGGTTGGAAAAGACCCTTAAGATCATGGAGTCCAACTGTAAACATAACACTGGGAAGTCCACCACTAACCATGTCCCTCAGCACCATGTCTACCCATCTTTTAAATACCTTCAGCGGTGGTGACCCAGCTGCCTCCCTGGGCAGCCTGTTCCAATGCTTGACAAACCTTTTGGTGAATAACTTTTTCCTAATATCCAATCTAAAATTTGTAAGGAGTGGGGTTTACTGTTCATGAAAGGATAAGATTTCAAAACAAAGTTGATTTTTCTCTTCTTTCAATTTAATTTCTTGATAAAAAAATAATTGTAAGTGTTTATTAGAAATGTTGATTTTGGTTCCACATTTGAAATGGCTTTAATTGCAGAAAATGAAAGAACATTCAGTATTCAAGAAAATCAAGAAAATATGCAGCTAAATAGAATGATATAAATTCTAAAATACATGAGCATGAAGTAGTAGGAGACTAGGAAGACTGTTTGAAATCCTATTTAGGTTAGTAATTGTTGCATACCACAAAGGTGGTGGTTCTCTTTTGACAAGCATCTTTTGTCTTTACGTTTTCAGACAGACAATGTCTCTATCATTAATATGGAAGTTTTGTCAAAACACTTGCTTTTTCTTATAGCTGTATTGTGTGACATGGGTAGCCTATTTGTTTTGTTTCTTCTGTATAATAGGGATTCAAATTACATTCCTTATTTATGTGAGGAAGCTATTCTTACTAATATTTGTAAAACTTGAAAAAAAAAAAGTAATTATTATTTTATTTTATCATTTGAACCACAGATCTATTTACTTACATGTTCAAGTCTTTAAATCTGTTAATAACAGGAGGCATTTCTGGCAGCCCATTTACCTTACTGTAACTCTGTCATAGTTCTTTTATTCTTCATCCTGTTTGTATTCCACTGTTGCCTTGCAGCATTTTAAGAGTGTAGAAATTTGGCTCATATAGAGAAACTTAGCAGATTCCTCATGCCAGATTGTACTTGCAGACCTGGCGGCAGAGTCTGTGCTCGTCTGACAAGTGTCAAGAGAGACATATGTGAGGAATGGAGGAATCCATTCTTCTACCAGTCACCCTGCTGTGATAACAAGAGTGAACAGGTTTATGCAAGAGGTTTCCAGCCTGATCCTGACAAGTGCATCAGTTCTTGGTAGGAAATGATTGTTACTCCGAGAAACTGACTATATGAAGTCATTGTTCTCCAAAGGAAAAAAATCTGTGCATCCATGTTATAGGAATATAGAGCATGTGTACGGTGTTAGCTCCACATTAATTATATTAACACACAAGATTTTCCCCACGCTGCTTAAAAATGACTGATCTCTGGAATAAAGAATTAGAATCAAATTTGCCTACATCATAGCTCTTGTACACGCACTCTAAATTCCCTGTTGGTGATAAAACCTTTAAGTGTTATCATAAAACAACAGTAAATATTTGTCCAGATTTTTCTGCTTCATTGTAAAGCATGTTTTAACCTTAAGGTAATTATTACTTTTTACTTTTCTTTTAACCCTTTATTAGCAGTCAAGTTGCATTTAGTTCTCTAGTGGTTCTTACAGTAGCTAGCAAATATCTCCCCACACAGTATTTTTAACAGGATGTCAAGATTTCTTCTTATTCTGTCAGTAGGCATGGGATTCCTGCAAGGAAGTGAGTACTGATAGAGAAACGTGGAAATGAGCTAGAGAGGAAGTCTAGGATCCTAGAGAGAAGTACTGGAGAGGGACACTATATGTAGCTTTATTTATGTAAGAAATCCTAGTATGAATTTGATATTCCAACTGCCGTCAAAGTTCCTTACGTAAGTGAGGCAGCGTTAAGGTAAGATGGGACACTGGCTGCGCGTTTGTGCATTCTATGCTGAAGCGGAGTGAGGAGTCTGTTCATGTCTATGTTCCGAGGCAATGTAAACAGTGGGTTTGTAGCCAGTTCAACCTGAAAACAAGTCTTGCAATTTTTGGTAAATGAAGAACATGAGTTAAAGCATACTGAATATCATATTTAAATATTCTCTAAAATCAAAGTATCTAATATGTTTTAAAAGTACAGATGTCAAAGCGATCGTGGTACAATTCTTGCAGCCTACTAGTTGGAGTATTCCCATGCGATCCAGAGTTCAAATGTCCTCCTTCCTGATTGGCAGCAAAGATTTGATCCAATATTATGATCTTTTGAGCATATTGGAACTATAAGGTGTTAGAGGTGCAGTTCTTTTGATCTGTTGTGTTGAAGCTTGCTCTATTCATAAAAAATACTTGAGTATGATCTGAACCAGAAAGTGGACCAGTGTGAACAAGTCTCCACTTTGGCTATAGGGTACTGTCCCAGATGTTCCTAGGTCTGCTTTTAGGTTGTGCTTTAGTGAAAATGTTAGTAGTAGTTGGTACCCTTAAGGGATAAAAATTAATGCACTACTAATCGCCTCCTCTTCTGTCACTGTCTTAACTGCGAAGCTGGACTCTGCAATTGATTTGATTTAACGTTGACACTGAATCATAACAAAACAGATCTGTCCCCGATACCCAACAGTTTTATTAGTTATTCTTACAATTTTTAATTTGTTTTCATTTCATTTAATCTTTATCTTACACATCTAATTATTTCTTTCTTTTTGATTGAGTTTTGGCAGTTTTGCTGCTGCTTAGCTCTGTGCCAAAATCTTAAGTTAGATCCATTATACTCAATCGAGCCACCTGCTGTTTGTAATAGCTGTGATATCTTTCCTGGTTTTGCCTCCAGAAACTTTTTTTAAGAACATGTATTCTCAATGCCTGTCTGGTTCTAGTGACAAACAAATATTTATGTATATGTTTTCTATAATTAATATTTGTTAGGAAGAGCCAGGCACAAAAATAAAATAGCATAAAAGCATATTGCAGTTGTTGTTATGTTTAAAGTCTTTTAGGAAGATTTGATTATATTTTGTCTAGGATATCCTTTCCTGTAGACTTGGCTTTTACCCAACTTGATTGTTACTCATTTGGAATTGTGCTTATTGTAACATTTTTAGGCTGTAAAGCTCGCAAGCATTCACAGTTTAAACAACATTGCCAAGACATACCAAAAAAGTAGTTAGCTCTGAATTCCTGTCATTTTGTCAGTCTCGGTGTTTTTGGCCCCAACACAAGCCACTAAGTCAAGTCAGCTCCAGCACAATACTGGAATTATGTGTTTAAAAGAAAAGCCATACTTGGATGCAATGAGTGTAATTTAAGTTCACAGAAGAAATGCAAATATTTGGTATAGTTGTTGGGCTTAGATGTTTGGGATGGACAAGCAGGCCGTGTTTAGAAAGCACGGTAAATTCCCAAAGGCCTTTGTATCCAGGCTCTACTCACGGGTAGCTTTTTATGTGTAAAACAGGAATGGAATAATGAAGATAAAATATGAGAGGAATTGGTCAGAGGGAACAAGAACAGGACAAATGGCTGTGTAAGGTCCAACTTTAAATAATGAATACACAAGACAACATTAGAAAGATACTATTTTGAGAGAACTGCCTTTAGGTTCCTGTTATTTTTGTGGAATGTGTTCTTGGCTAGAATGTGCTCTCCAAGTATCTAAATGAGGTGTGAAAATTCTCAATAACTTTCAGCTAAATATTTTACACTTGGTGTTTGGAAATACTTGATTCATTGAATATGGCTGGTATTTCTGATATCAGGAAAACGTTTGATATGGTTTTTCTTTCTCAATTATTTCTCTCATGTCTCTGACACCACTCAGTGTAAAGCCAAGAAAATGCATTGGCTTAAAATCTACTAAGCTACATCTACATTATCAAGTGGTGCAGATCAGAGAATCTCTAGTACAATGCAGTTGCTGCTAATCATTTGGTTTTCACAGTACATAGATTTTTAGGATGATTTTGAGAGTTCAGAATACTAGTTGATCCTACTGACTGAATGGCTGTTGCAATGGAGTGCAAAGTTTACATGGTATGGTCAACACAGTAAAAATTTAAATAAATTAATAAAAACAACAAACAAAAAGCCTACCATAAACCCCCAACTGTGTTTTTAGATATTTTATATAAAAGACTTTTGCTATAAAAGCCTCAAAGTACATAAATACAATCTTGATTTTTTACTTATGGAGGGTAAATATAAAGAAATGTAGTGACTTGAACAGTTGATTCAGCAGCTGAGCTAAACAAACTTGCAAGTTTCAAATGTGAAAAATTCTTTAATCCTCTAGACTATTCTGTCTGTCACTGCCGTATTAACAAGAATTGTGCCACAGGGTGGTGGGGAGGGGGGAGAAAAATGGAACAATTCTATAAGCCTGCAGATCTGTGGTTACAACCTCTCTGTCCTTCCAGTACTGCTAGATAATGCTGAAGAAGGAGGGAGGACTTAAAAGAAAGAGGTCTTGGACTATTCTTGTCATGGAAAATGTTGAATATAATTGATAAAGTGTCCTGTTTTATGCTTAACTTGTAAAATAGAGAGGGGGGAGGGGGTTCAAGTTAATTTTCAACCCTTTTTGAAGGTAAAATATCTTTTCTTTTCTTTTTTTTTTTTTTTTTATGCTTAGCCTACGATTTACAGTGGTCAGTGATCCCCCAGAAGATGAACAGGATCTTGAATGTGAAGACATCGGTTTCGCTTATGTCAGTTTGAGAGAGATATTCCAGAAGCAAAGAGATATCATTGAGCAAGATATTGATGGTAAGTTCTACAGATTACTTTCTTGTAACCTGTTGTAACCTAAAAATTATTTGTTGAATTTCTGCTTTTCTGTGCAAGCTTTACTGTGCAAGTAATTGTTTGACATTGTTTTAATAAGAAATTCTTGAATATTAACTCACGGCTTCCACATTTGTTTGCAAAAGTCTGCAAAAGCTGTGTACTGTTGTTATTCCTTAAAATCTATTTTAAAAAACCCCAAACCAAATAGCATTCCCAGCTCATAGTAATGAATTTACAAAACCTAAGAACTCTCCACTTACTGTGTTTATTCAGCATACTTCATGCTAGTAAGACTATAAATATATATTTTGTTATTAAAATTCATGTCTAAAATAATTCTGGATTGCTAATGTCTAGATCTTATTTGAAGTTACGTTATAACCCCCACAGTACCTCAAGCTTGTGTCCTCCATATGAGACCTGTATCTGAGACAATATGAAATACTGGTGTCTTTGGTTAGGTATCAGTTTAGAGTAAGCATCCTCCTGTAACAGACTGTGACCACACTTTCACTGTGGCCCGTTAAAGCAAGGTGGGCTGAGTAGGAGGTGTGGAATCTTCTGTTTCCTGGGTCTTAGGACAGCATTTTTATAAAGCTGATAAGACTCGAGAAGGATACTCGATCCTTTCAGACAGTGAAGGAAAATATTCTCCTTGCTTAGACTTTCCTGTTCCCCAGTGTAGCAGGGACATGGTTATCAGTGTTGTGTTTCTCTCCTGTGATGGTAAGTGAAGCAGCTTGATTACTAGCCACAGTGCCCCCGTGTTCACAAGGTACTCTCTGCAATAGCAAGAATTCCAGTTAGCTCTAGTAGAATGCCAGGCTGATGGGACTTTGCTACTTCTACTGCTGTGTCTGATTTTCATACCTCGAGTGACGGGGAGCTGAGTAGTAAGGGAAAGAAAAAGGCTTTCTTACCCATTTCCATTATCATGCATGATTTGCATCCATGCTGTAGCTAAAATACTCAAAGTATGCATCAAAGTTCCAGGAAAACGATAAGGAGAATTCTAAGAATCAAATTTCCATAGCCTGGGAAAATAATACACAGATTTGATGCACTTCGTATCGTAGCTGAACCACTTCTTCTTTTCTCCACCAATGATTTTTTTTTTCCAAGTAGTTGTATGAAAGCACATATCCAAAAAGGTATTTCATAGTCTCTCACTGGAAAATTTTTTTGTTCTGGATTTTATGGCCATAATTCCTATTGTCATAATTCCCATTTGATAAGATTGATTAGTGATATGAATATAATTTTGTACCCTTGAAAGTTACCTTTCACAAAACTCTTAAAACTCCTAACCGTCATCTGAGATAATAATTATGACAGGAAGGACTGGTTTTTGTTACTAGTTGTTGTTCTGTCAACTGTAATCATTTCTATGTAACGACGACTACTTCAATATTTTGAGGAGCATTTCTTTCCCTGACCATAAGACATTTGAACTGTTTTTTACTTTATGTACATTAAATTTATGAAAGTTGTAGTAATAGATAGAAATACTTTTATTCCTATCCACACTTCTCCCCTTCCCTGCAGATGCTGTACAGTTTAGATTTATTTTTTTTATTGCATCCATAACCATGTTTTCTGAAAATTTAGAACTTTCAGAGAATTGAAATGAATTTTATGTTAATACATGCCAGATCATGGCAAAAGTAGAATACATCAGTATATTTTCTTGGATTAAGTCATTGTAAAAGGATCTGTTATTAAGATCTGGACACAGACTTCAATTAAATACAATGGCACAATAAAGAGAATTCCTAAATAATATTGTACACCTTCTCCGAGATGGATATTGGTTTGAGCGGAAAAGGCATAAAACTAGACACAGGGAAGTTCATAGGATGCTGCCACATTAAGATATAATAATTCTTAAGTTAGATACCATAAACTTCATTCTTTTTGAGGACTGCAAGTGTATATCTCTTTCATATCTTATTCCTTTCATCGGTGATCTGTGAAAGTGGCCTATGTGAAATTTGAAGCAATTAAGTGAATGGCTAAGCAAGAGGCTGGATGGAAAAAGAGTACAGACAAGACACATAATGTGTCTCAGAGATAATATGACAACGTTAAAACTGTGAGAAAATAGAATTAATGTTAGCTTCTGCTAACATTAGTTACAGTTATCTATCGCTTTTCTAAGTAGAAAGAATAACGTCCCCTGAAGTTTCCTCTTTAAGTTGACGGCTCACCGAGTGATTTGTTCAAGGATATACAAAATGGTTTGGAACTCTAAGAATAGCATCCAGTGTGTCCTATAATAGCTCTATCAACAAAGTAAATGATGGAAGGTTTATCCCGTGCTTTTCCTTCTCCAAACCTCTTCTGAGCTGTCCCAGCAGCCTAGAAGTTGTAGCGTGCAGCATCATTGCATGTCCCAGATTACTTATCCCGGTTTATATAGTAAATACAAAACCTTGCCATTTGTCTGCTCTATAATTTGCTTGGAAAAGATGTGCTGTCAAGATTATTTGTTTTTATTCAAATTCCTTCTGGAGTCATGTTAGGCAGCCTCATTGCTTTTTATTCAGGACTGGGAAGGAGCCTCATTTTTGACTGTTAGCAGCATGTTTTTAATCACAGCAGCAGAGACTGTGGCCCTCTGGGCTTACTTAGGTACTGGTAAAGAGTGCAATTTTAAATCATGTTAGGTAATTTCTGTAAAATAGAGATTTTAAATACTACTTTAAAACCCACATACAGAAACATGAAGGTAATTAAATAGTTTAGTCTATGGGAAAGACCATCTTTGTCTACACTTCATTACTTTACAACACATAGAAGCTTGGAATTATTTCTCATATACAAAGAATTTTGCATTGCACCAACTGTAAAAAAACAATTTACTATTTAAATATGAATAACTGTCCAGGCTGATTTGGAGCAGTAATACAAACAGTGTAGAAAATGCTTTATTCAGTATATTTTTTACTTAAAACTCTTTATAAGTATGCATATACGTCTTTAATAGAGTTTGGAACATCTACATTTACATATTGTGAAAAATAATGTATATAGGCAATTGTCACACAGGTAGTCTTCTTTATTTCAAAGTTAATTCCAACACTAATAGTTTTATTGATGTACATTCTAGTTCTTGGAGTGCTCATTTTCCAGTAGCCTGTGTGCCTGAACTGGAAGATTTCTTTCTTTTTTTCTTTTTTTTTTCCATTTTCTCTCTTTGTTTTAAGCATATGCTAGGTGCCTTTTAATCTGTCCAAATGTTAAGGAAAATTATCAGAACAAAAGCCAAACCTTAAATGAAACTGCTAATGCTGTTTTCTGATGTTTCCTTTCTAGTTTTCGATTCGCAAGATGATAGTGCAGTAATTGGAAAGCTCAAAGTATCAGTGGAAGCCCTCAATGCGCTGCGTTCAGTCTATGAGGAATGCAAAGATGACTAGGAGGCATGAAAGGGAAGTTTGCCTACAGAAGTTCCTTCTCCCAGTGTAAATACATGCTTGATAGTGCTTCAAAGATGAGATCTTTGTAATTCTTACAGTATATTTAATGTATAATTTATATGAAAAGGACGCTTGATTTGTAGTTGTAAAGTTTTGTATACTTTTCAGTCTGTTTGTTTTTATATTTCCCCCCTAAGGCTAAGAATCTCCCCACAATGGACAACGTCTTGTAAATAATTAATACCTACATGATTGAATGATGTGCTTTATTTGCATTTTCAAGATTTCTTCCTACATAAAACAGTAATAAAAATGCAAGTAAAATTTTTAATTTTTAATAAAAAAACCATAAGCCTTAGAAAACTGATTAAAAATACTTTTATGTTATCCCTAATCACCCCACTAAATGGAATGCCTGTGATTAGCCTCATTAAGAATTTTATACTGTGAAGATTTTATTAAAAGCAATATATGAAAATTACTTGGATTAATGTGTTAATCTGCCTCTTTAAAATGCTAATATCCATTTTATGCACATTAAATCTCAGTATGTGTTTTCTTTGATGCATGCAGTTCCTATCAATTAAATATAAAAAATGAGGCTAGTTGCAGGACTTATTAAATTACTGCAACCTTTTTTTAAATAACTTTTACCCTTCTACTAACATTATAATCAGCTGTTTATGATTATCATGATTGGAAGTAGGGGGGAGGGCAGGCACAATCATTTTTCTGTACAGTAAAAGATTTACTTTCAGCCAACATCTGTCAAAGCACAAGAAGAAGCCATCCAGTATCAGATTTTTCTTCACCTAGTTTGAGCCGTAGGGACAGGCAACTGTGTTTTCATTTGTTTTTTGTCACTTTTAGAACTTGCATCAAACATACACAATGAATGGTCGTATCTGAATAACCAGTGTCGAGCTTGGAAAGTTAATTTTCCAGCTTTTAACCAATCTCAGTGAAGGATTTAATTGATATTTTTAATGGAGCTGTGAATCAATGCTGCAAAAGGATTGTCTCTTGAGAACGGGGATATAATACATTTCATTTTTTAATTTACTTTTTTATTTGTCATTTTCTTCAAAGCATTTTATAGGCTGTGGATTTCCACTGTTTGCAAACAGGCTATGTTTCTTCATAAGCATATGTAAAGTATTCAGAGAGATAAGTAATTTATTAAAATCTACCTAATTTGCCGTGATATATTAAATCTCTGCTTCAGTGATCACAGACCATTTCATTTAGAGAATTAGGCATTCCCTCTTTGTGTGATTAAAGCTCTGGAAAATGAGTTCTTTGCTCCTATTTGTGAACATTCAAAGCCTGCTAATGGCAAGAAGATGGAATAGATTATGAGACAATTCATTACAGTTCAACAGGAAAAAAACCCCAGCTATAATGCAGAAATGCAAGTATGAATATCTGCATATAGTTTGAACCATCTGTGCTCTAATGGCTTCAATAATGGCTCTTCGTCTTCAGTAGGCTTTGAAATGACATCCATACAATATTAATTTGTTGATGTACATTATGAGGCCAATGGAATGAATATATTCTGACCACAGAAATCTCTGAATTCCAACATGAACCGATGGCTGACTCCATTTTAGGACCTACCATCTTCAGTAGTACTTCTCATCCAGCCTTTGCCAATCCTCGCAGCATTTCATTCCACTGGAACTTTTAGGAGACCACAGACAGCTGCATTCCTAAACCCCTCCATTCTTCAGTTAATGGCCATATGTTTGTTGTCATTTGGGCTGGTGCTTAGTTCATCATTTTGGCCCCCCTTTCTTGCTTTTTTTGGCTCTCTGCGTCTATATTGTCAATAAGACTGTTATTATACATTACAATAATTCGAAACAGCTAGATTCAACACTGAGATTAACTGAGTGGCTTTTTAGAAATTGAGTTGCGGTATTCTGTCAGGAGGTTCTTATTATTCTTCTAATACTTTGCAAACCAAACTAAATATCCTGCATATAAACAAAGAAGCAAATTGTATTGAGTTTTCGTGTGTGACTGTTTACTGACTTGCAGGAGAGCTATGTAACTGGGGCTTGTTTTCTTCTGAAATAAGCCATGTGGTAAAATTAGAAAATCAGTGATGTTCATCTCACTTAAACATTTACAGTAACACCGTTAGCACTTAATCTTCGCCATCTGAAGTTGAAAACTTAGAAACCAACATTCATATATTAATTAAACACAGACCTGTTCAGTAAGTTACTGCAAAATACTCCAGTTGACATTTGGTTACATTGTGTTAACTGTTCTCAGTGACTCCGTCATTAACATGTATAATTTGCCTCAAGTCCCTAAACAGATTTCTTTGGAAGGCTTGCTATTACTCAGTTTTGGATTTAAAAAAAAAAATCATCTTGATTTCTATTCATGTTTATTACTAGGACAGATATAATATTCAGTGAGGATTTTTCCAACAGATGGATTGTATTATCTTATGCAACATAAACATATGAACATACTAGAAAGTTTTGTTCTTGCATTAAGTAGTCTGTATTTCCAACATGCTCTTAAATCTTAAGTCTAAATACTGCACTGTGCAGGGAAAGTGGAAAATGTAATCTAGTACTATTTTTGTCCAGATTTTAGCTATGAATGGCTTGAAGAAAACTTACATCTATGTACTCTCTAGCCTAAGGCAAAAAAGTATCCTTTTTTTTGTGTGCAATATGTTGGTGAGCACGTTCCTTTTTGCATTTTAAAAAAGGAGCCTTATTAATGCTGGAAACTACCGTACTTTGAAATGTTACTTAATTGAAGTTTATTTTTGTGGAACAGGTAATCTTTTTTCTGTGGTGTAACTTGGATGCCACAGTGGTCCTGTGTGAGATGAATTGTGCAGGGTCAAATGATCAGTTTTGTTATTTTATACCTTTTCCCATTAATTTTTACAGCTTATAGCTTTGTTGTGATATCTTATGTGATATAAGAGCTCCTATTCTCCAAGTGTCCCAGGTATGTTTATCAAGATGGAAACTTAAGTTTAGCTCAAAATACTTTTTTTTTTTTTTTGTAATGTTGCTTTTAACCTGTTATAACCCTAACCTAGGGATGGAAGTTATAAGAGCAAATATATCATGAACCAAGGTAATATCTGTGTGAACTTGATCACTTTTGCTTGTGCAGTAGGTCTCAGCTTATCTCGTTATACGCTTGTAAGAGTAGATATAACATGACAAAAAATTATAATAACTTGCCTCATAGAACTTCTACAACTGAAGATCAGTATTTATCTTAATAGTAACATTATTTTTAAATGCTTCTTATTATTTCAAGGCATAGTAAGGCATTATCATAACTCAAGAAGTCACCAAAGGTATCAAGACTAAATTAGCGATTAAATTACATTTTCTTGTTTTGTATTAGAACTGAAAAATAAATTCAAATATAGACTTAAAATTGTACAACGAACTTTGCACGTGTCAGAGCCAAGCAAATATTTTATATTGCAGTTAGATAGACAGGTATTTTTGCAGGTGATTATAATGATTTATCCGTCAGTTTTTCCAGATATTCCACAGGTGAATAAATATTTTTTTTATAAGACTTCCTTAACATTGCTGTTTATGATAATAGGACTTAGTAATTGGAGTAGATCCCAATCCTGCAACTGATACTGAATTGAATGCATTATGTTGCCTGGATGAAATTGATTGCAGAATATAAGTTCAAGTTGATACTTTTGTATGCATGTGATAAAAATTTGCTTTTGGCACAGTATGCTACAGGTATACAGCTCTCTGCTTTTTTTTAGTTCCTTTTTGGTATTGCTGACAAATTTTAATTCTCATTGCATCTTTTAAAATGAATGGGGCGAGGTAACTTTTGAAGAACGTGATTTCATCAGAATAATTTCTCAAGGGAAGAATTTGACCTATGTTTCATTTCTTATTATAGTATAATCTTGGCACCCGCAGGACATGACCTTGCAAGTCACGTATAACATAGAGACTTTGTTCTTAATTCGTAAGCACCAAAATCCTCCTGTATCGTGCATCTGTGGGCTTTAGAGGTATTTAAAAGCTTTTCTTATTTCCAAGGTCCTTGCTGAATCCGTCTTCAGGCTCTCAACACTTCATGGGATCAAGGTCTAATTTAGTCGTAGCAAAGTTTCATTTCAAACAAAAGCTGCTTGTAAGTTATCAGATACCAGTTGAGGACGTTTTGTCTAAGAAAATAAGCACCTACAAACCTTCAAACAGAAATGCTTATAGGTTATTGATAGTAGTAGCTCTACCATGACACTATATCAGGATAGGATCCTTCAGGTTAGAAGGGACCTCTAGTCCAACCTACTGCAGGAATAGCTATAATGTTGGACCACGTTACTCAGGGCTGTATCCGGTCTGGTCTTCAAAACCTCCAAGGATGGAGACTGCATAACTTCTCTGAGCAACCTGTTCAAATGCCTGACTGACCTCATGGTGACAAAGGAGATACATTTCTAAACATTACTTCAATCCAAATTGAAGCCAAATCTAGATCTAAGCATGCAAAAACAGGTTTTGCACTTAATATACCATCTGATACCTAATTTTTATCTTTTTTAATTATACGGATGGCATACGCATGACCTTGTTTGTCACTTGTTTCAGCCATTTAACGTTTTACACAGAAATACAAATAACTAGGTATTTTAGTATTGACTTTCATGCCTACTGCCTTGCAGTATGCCATCAAATTTCCATCCAGTTTTGTGAAGCAATTGACAAAAAATAGCTATGTTATTGTTAACAACGTGGTTTGCTCAGATAATTTTTCTGTAGATTTCAGTAGTAAAGTGTTTTCCAATTTACTGTGGTTTATTCCTGGTTTTGTTATATTAGGCTTAGATTATTGTAAGAGTAAGAAAACAAACAGATAAATCAAGCAAGACCAGGCTCACATTGAAGTTATACTCTTAGTGACCTTCATTCATGAATTCTTAACACATTTTAGATTTACAAATAAACTGCTCCCTGAGCTTTGAGAAACAGGGGTATAAACCCGGAATCTCTCTCCACACCCGTTCTCCATATCAACATATATCTTCTGTAGTCCAACATCAATAGCTGCAACAGTGCAAGACAGGTCTTGCGCATGATCTAGCAATGATTTGTTTAACATTTTTGTGGATTTGGAAAATAATCTATTTTCTATTTAGACAGACTGTCATTCTTGTTGAATGCAAAATTATTTCCTTATGCATTAAAGCTGCAAGAACTGAACTTTCCTTGAAAAAAAAAAAATGGAAAAATGTGGTCCTACTACTACCAAAATAATAAAAAAAGAAACTAAAAAAAAATCAATAGTGAAGTTTCTTTTGCTTAAAGAACTATCATGCAACCAGTGATTACTCTGATTACCTACTCATAAGTAAAAATAGCTATGATAGCTGATAGCCTTTGACTTCAATGATAATGAAAACCCTGTATAGGTTGCCATATATAGTTCAGTTTTCCCAGAGAAATGAAAGGAGGAAACACCAATCAGCATCTGACTCCAAACACGCAGTACATGAATAGTAAATAAAACACAGCAAACTTAAGAAGAGAACATACAGAAAATTTTTCTACATTTTGAAAACATACTTTAACCTTCTTTCCTCTGTAACAAGCGGTTATTGCAGTATACCAAAACCACACCCATTTGAAAACTTTCCAATAGGTTGGTTATGTCAATGGTATTATTTACATCTTAGATGAAATACACAAAAACAAAACTATTTATAAAGGAGTATCAGCTGTGTATCAGCATACAGTAAATATAACCTGAGCAAGAATATATGTGGGTTTCTTGTAGTCTATGTATATTTAAGTCAAACAAGTCAGTGTAACTTGTAATTCATTTCAGAATGGAATTTATAGTTATCTACCCAAAGTCTTTGGTAACAGAGCTTTTCACAGGAGTTTGTGAGAGTAATGAGGGATTCCATTTCCACCCACAACGTGAGACAAATAGGATAAGGGTCTGTAGCAGCCCCTGTACAGCTGGATCCTAAAAGCACTGATTACTGTAGCTTTGTTAAATCTCTTCAGTATCTTCTCTTTTTGAGTTGGCCTGTTTAGGGAGAGCACAGAAATTGATTGTTGTGAAGTCTGTAGGGTGTGAGACATGCTGTTTTTCTCCATCTTCATAATTCTCTGGGGGCCAGTCTCCCTACAGCAGGTAAGCCAGCAGGATAACTTTTCTACTAAAGGTGAGGTTTGTTTTGTTTTTTTAAATCAATGTATAGAAAGGCTTTGGGGAAAATTGACAAGAACTCCTTACACACTATAAATTAAAATACTTTTTCTGTTGACTTGTGCTTCAGTAAGTGGAAAATCCACATCCTATCAGGCCCATAACTTTAATGCTTGCACTTGGTTGGTTGTAAATTTTGATGAACTTTCAGGAAGTTGCAATGGTGATGTAAAAAAAAAAAAAAAAAAGAAAAGAAATAGAGCACAGAAAGGTGTAGAGCAAAGAGATTAGGCTCTTTGGGGTGTAGAATTAGTTTATGGTTAAAAGGGCAACAGATTTGGAGACTTCCATATTGTAACTGTGGATATTGTCTAATGTTAGAATTTCTTTCCTGCTGCACTCTCAGCAGACTTCAGGTATCTTGTTTTGTAACCAGAGAGCACTGCCTCAAAAATCACAGGATGACAGAAAGGTTGAGGCTGGAGAGGACCTCTGGAGGTTACCTTGTGCAACCCCACTATTTTCCCTAAAGTTTCCTTTCCTCCCAACAGAAACAATCCTTGAAAAGGTGCCAAACAACAGCATTTAGGATATTGGTGAAACAATTTATTGCTTTTACTCAAAAGAAAGATGAAATTAATTAGCCATTTTCTGGAAGCTTCCCTTGCTATCTTTATGCTTACCATGTGAAGAAACGAGGCTTTACAATTAGTGAGAGAAGAAACATAACTACTTGTGACTGTTCTGTTGTATTTAAGCTAATTCTACATATCGGTGCCCATCATCTGTGAGGGAACAGAAAGGACTAGTGATCTTTCGTAATCTTTCCAGGTTCTGCTCGGGCTGTTTGGGGAGAAGCCCTGTAAGCGTGGTCCTCCTCGAGCAGAGGAGCTGCCGCGGTCTCCCATTCCTGCCCTGCCTGGGCCGGGAGACAGCAGCCCGGCTGCTGCGGTGGCAGGTGGACAAGAAGGAAGCAGAGGTATGGCCTGTGAGATTTAAGTTATGTCTACTTAGAGTAAGTGAAGTGGCTGCAAAGGATGTGGTAATTTTTGAATGCCTGAGGAACATGGGCTCCTTCTTGGGCTTGCTGTATGTCAGTGAGGAAATGGAGGGAAAAAGTGGGTCTGAGGGAGGGGAAGTCACACAGGGGATATCCTGGGAGACAAGGAAGGAGAAAAAGTAGGATGAGGAGATTAAAGAGAAAATGGAGAGAGAAGTAAACATTGTAAAGAAGTCATTGTCCTGTACAAAGCGAGATTTCATACTGAGCTTCTCCTCAGGAGATGTAACCAGGGCTGGTCTCAGATGCCAGGAGAGGGGAGGCCGCAGGTGCTTACACTGGAGGGGCAGCAGGGCTGCTTCTGTCTTTGTTCATTTGCCTGCTTTGGTATTGAGCCTGTTTTCTTGAATCTTACATGAGGAAAAAGCAGGTTTCCATAAAACTCTGCGGCTTTTTTGACTTTGGGGCACACTTAACAGGGTTTTAACAGAAAAAAGTCTGTCACATATAGGTTATTTTGTACCAAGGGAAGAGAAAGGACACAACTAAACTTCACAGTCCATTTGGCCATTCCTCCAGGATGACCTTCCTCAGCCTGAGGAACCACATTTACTGTCCATTTGAAATTGAATGCCAGATGCAAGTGAGGAGGCAAATGAACTGGAAGTTGAGTCCTGGCACGCCAACTCATGAAAGGGCACTTGGAGAAAATCATCGGGGGCAGAAAAGCGGAGTGGAAATCAACTGTTTGGTTTCACCTGGAGTTCAGTCCTGTCAAAACACAGTAATAAAACAGCATGATGCTCCTCGGACATAGGTTGAAAGAACAACCAAACAACAAAAAAAACCCCACCCAGTAATTTTTAAACCAGCACAAATTATGGGATCATGAGGTAATCTCAAGTAATGTCTTGTGGTAAAATGTCTGCTCTGCCTTTTTTACTATGCTTTTTATGATTAGTTTTGCTTGTAAAGTAGTACGGTTGATACCAGTTACACACATGTTCTTTGAGTATTAACACGAAAATACAAGTTCGTTTCAGGAACTGCTGGAGGGTGGATGTTTTTCACATCTTGTAACCCTTGTTTATGTTATGCTCTGTCTACTAAGTAAAATACAGTTTAAGTGCACTATCTGAAATGGGAGATTTATGTTTTAAGGTGGGGTTATCCTGAGAGAAATAGTTATTAGCTTCATCACCAAGAAAAACAAAAACATAGTGAATTTTCTTTGGGTTTAAAGCCAGATGAGACATTAATAACAAGCTATTCAGACCTCCTACCAAAGGCTGTTGCGTTTACCTACTTGAATTATTGAAGGATCTCAGGACACTTTAGAAGAAAGGTCTGCAGTCAGTTTCTCACTTTACTGCAGTTTGACATCCAGTGTATTTCACTCTCAAGTTTGAAGCTGAAATGGAGCATGAATTTTTTATATGATTTGGTTCCCAGTATTTGACATCCTTCACATGAAATCATGGTTCTGCCTAAATTTGCTAAAAACTCACCCTAAGCCTAACCACTTCATTCTGTGAGCCCTAGAGCAAGACTAGCCCTAGTTTTGTGGGTTTATTACAAGTATTATTGTTCTACTTGACTAGGTTTGGTGTGAAAATACTTTCAGGGCTACCCTACTACTTTACTTACAGCAATCTGTTCATTTAAAAAATGACATATAAATTTTAAAGGGAAATCAGTTGCCTATTAAATTCCATAAATTATATAATCTTTTAATCCACAAATTATAGTTGTATAATATAGTTAAGTACACTTGGAAAAAATGCTACTTTGTGTCTGAGTCTTTATCCTTTGATGCCACGCCTGTTTTTAGCATTTGCTGTCCGGGAAAATTCATGGCAAAACTTTCATTTTTCAAGTGATACAAAATTTGACACACATTACAGAACATCAGTTTATTCTTAAATATGGACTTATTGTTAAACATAAGGTAATTATGGATGTTAATATCATTAGTGAATATTTTGCTATTAATGTTAACTTTTATATCAGTCCCTGCTCTGGTTTTTAAGGTGATAAATTACTGCTTTTATGAATTGCTTATTCAAGGAAAAATTGTTTATCAAAACATAAGTATAGAAAAATAATCTTTTTGAGATTGGTTTCTCACAAATTGTATGACAGCAAACTAGAGGAATATAATTGTCCTTCTCTCATCTCTCAACAGTTTTGAGACTGTAGTTTGTTATTTTATCTTGCAGCATTTTTCTAGTATATGAACCAGATATTTCCTCAGCACACTGCCTGAAGAACAAAATGGGAGTTTAAAAATGAAACCTTCCATTTTACAAAATTGATATAGACCACACAATAAACTTAGGTAAGTACTGAAAGCACCCACTTCATGTCATTATATTACATATCAAAACGCATGAAGTACGACTTGTGGATGAAAGTTGCCCCCTGCTGTCTGATGAGACATTTGCATACAGAATAGTAATTCACAAAATTTGAGATTAATTTGTCTGCTGTTTCTTTAAAGAACATATTTAATTCTAAATTTTAGAATTTCGTATGGACATACCTTACATACAAGATCAGATGTTACAGGAAGAAAATGAGCTCGAAGAGTGCACCAGTGAAAGTTAACAGGTAGTGCTGAACAGATGAAATACTAAAATTAAGTGATCTGTTTAGTTTTATTTAGGCCCATACATGAGTGTGAAGCTACATATATATATACACACACACATATACATATATAAAAAATAATACTTTTTATTTTTTATATATATATAATATTTATATATATATGTATTTTATTTAAATTGAAATTACCTTATTGTTTTTCCTACTTGTTTATTGCAATGGACAGTTCTTGGGTTTCTACACAGTGTGACTCTACCATTCAATGCATACAATGTTAGATAAAAGGTGAAAAGCCAGGGAAAACAGAGATTACACAAGGAAATAAATATGTAACTAACAAAAATATTGTTAAGATACTGATTGGTGTTTCACTCCCTATACATAAGACTTGGAGTTACAAAAAATGTAATTTTGAGGGAATCTGTATCTGTGCTGAGTGGTACGAACCTTTAAAGATATTAGTTTAAAATATTAATTTTCAGTGTCTAGTTAGTTGCTGTGGATTACACCTTTCTGACCTCTTATTTGAATTATACAATAATCAGAGAGAACTCTCCTATGATATACCAACCCCATATGGTTAATCTGAATCTTTGTTTGTTTGTTCAAATCATTGTTGACATTAAGATAGAAACAAATATACAAGCTGTTAACTTTTTAAAACACACCTTTTCAGAATACTGTAAATCAACCTTCTGTTTATCCCTTAAATAGTAGTCGTTAGTTCAGCTTAACTACCTATGGATGCTTACTGACAATTTGTCAGCAACGCGAGTTAGCAGTTCAAAATCATTACATGCATAAATAATTTAAAGACTGAGGAGAAATTAATCACAAATGCCAAACCTCTGGGAAGCTTGTAAAGCATTGTCCTACTCACAATGTGAGTATGTGTTCTTATTTATACTGCACAAATGGTACTTGAAAACAGCTACAGTGGTAACAAAACAATTGCCAATGTTTATGCTTTCAAATTATGTCTGTCAGAACAATTTGCATGTAAAGATCTTAAATGATTCAGTAATAAATGCCAAACAACATTGTAGCAGCTGACAACTGCTGTCACATTGATGTTATCAAGATTTATTACATGTTGATATTAAGATTTAGGTACCATTTTTGTTGGATATTTTTATGAAATAACAGTATTTTCAAATCCAATCTTTGATTTTCAGTTTCCAACAAGCAATCCTTAAAGCATTTTAATAACTGTGGGGCACACAAATTATTTTGAAAAGAGAAAAAGTAGGAAAAAAGTGCCTGGAGGCAGTTGGTGGGAGTTGAGGATATGCCAATGGCACATAACTGTACAAGGACTGAGATTGCAGGAATAATGGTGTGTTTTTAAGGGCAACACACATTCTTTTCCTCTCAGTCCTAGTACCTGTTGCTCCTGTCTGTACTACATCATTTCTGTAGAGGATCCGTTTCCCTTTTTGAGGATTCATTGGCATAGTGGGGAGATACCAACCAGGAGTGGCAGCTTCTCCTCGGATGTTGCTCTAACTGTTAAGCTTTGCATGCCTACAGGGGACAACAGGACAAATTTAAGGATCAGAAATCCATGGAGGTTTACTAAATATGTAGAAAGCTCTTGTGGCTCAGAAATCCCCTGTACTGAAAATAGGTAGAAAGAGAGAGAATGTTAGGAGGATGCCGTATGTAGTCTTTTCCTGTTGTTATTGTTATTTAGGCACTCTTAGACATTGCAACAATCAGGATAATCTGCTAGATGGACCTTTGGTCTCACTCCACAACATAAACTCTATGTCATTTATCTCGGAACATGAAATTAAGCCTTATATGTTAGCTCCTTGGTTGTTAGGCTTTCTACTTTGTTGCTCAAAAGAGCTCTTCAACAGTGTACTGCATTCAGCATAGTCCCGCTTGGGACAACAGAATAGCAGATGCTTTTAAACTGGAAAAAGAATAAGAAGCAATCGGGAACTGACGTTATGAAAGCTGAAGCACAGTATAGGTCATGTTATTCTAATTGCTTAGGTTCTTTTTTCTTGAATTCCTTGCATGCCAGAGGTCCTAAACTGTACAGAGTTTTAAATTTGGGGTCACAGTGGAACTTAACTATTCTGTAACCCAGTAATCAAATTATCACTCTGCGGTTTGCTGACTTGCCACTATCTCTGTTCTTCCAGCCACTGTTATCATTTCAAGAATTTAGGGTTTAGTGCATGTGCTTTGAAGTCATTAGTATATGTGAAAATACATACTTGAACAAGCAACCACTGTGTTGCACAAGTTTGAACTTCCTCTCATCTGAACTGTGATGTGGTCCTGAAATGTTCAGTTTAACAAGGTTTCACTGTAACCCAAATGTACACTGTAAATTTATCTGCATTAAATTAAAAGAACTACATAACAGTTATATGCATTCACAAACAGGGTCAGACCAAGTAACAGATCTGATTCAGTATTTCTGAAAGGATGTAGAATGATCAACCTAAAAAGCAGTCATCTGGTTATATTATAGATGTCTTTCGCAGAAAAAGAAGGGGAAAAAAAAAAAAAAAAAGAGTAGTATTTTAATCCTAGAAAGTTAAACATTGACCAGATATTTGAAGAGGAGATTTTTCCAAAGTTCCAGGGGTTTGCTTTTTTGACATTTACAATTGTAGTTCAGATTTTATCATATGTATGAATGTTGAGTCACTCCTTAATTTCACTTTTATATTGTCACCTTCACATCAAATGTTATTGAGTTCATTGCTGCTCTTGCGGCACAAGCATCATTACCAGCGTGTTTTATCTTTCTACACCTACAGTGTTTCTGATGATCAAAGTGACCAGAAGTGAAACCCTACCATTAGTCATGTATACAGCTGTGTATATTTGAGACTATATGTTGTCTAAATTTAAAAGCATGTACTAATATGCAGTATAAATGCAAACATGATACAGAATATTGACTTTTTGTATTTTCCTCTATATTTTCACCCTGTAGATTATCAATCTTAACATATTCCTTAGCTGATATAGCACAGCAGCTGACTAAATTCTTCTATTGATTGTGCCTTGGATCAGCATAAAAGCAGCACCAAAGAGAGATATTGCACTGGGCAATCTGAAGTATCCCAGGGCAAAAGCTGGTTTTTGTTTTGTTTTCAGATGTGTAGCAAGGCAAAATCCATCTGTCAAATTAATAGCAAGGTGCCATTTAAAGAAACAAATTCCTACTTGTGTCAATACATTTACTGTAGTTTCCCATTAAACCTTTTTGCAATTTATTTCCTTCTTCACTAGATGCAACATATTTGACTGAAAAGTAGTTGCAATAATGTGAAGTTTTCTGGAAAGTCATGAATACCTTATGTGAGGGGAAATGTGTTCAGTTGCCTGTTGCTCCACAGCCATTAATCTGATGAATAAAGAGTTTGCACATGGGTTCACTCAGGGAGTTAACATCTGATTTTACATGGAAATATTTGAAAGAAAAAGTACAGCATAGCCTGAAGCCTGTTAGAAAGATTTTTAGAGATTTATTTAATGCAGTTTCTTGCCTTGGTTCCTATTGTCTACTTAGAAAAGAATGTTGTTTTGAAATGTGAAATGAAATAAGGGGAAACAATTCAAACAACGTTTCTACTGGACACACAAAAAAAATAATCCCTTACCTCAGACACATACAAAGCCTGTCGGTTTTCATTACTCATCTGTTGTTCTACTATTGCATTATCATCTACATTAAATCAGATGATTCCCCACCTCTACACTGGTGATTTGGAGATAAAATAAAGGCACAGGAACTACCTTAATTTATCAACATGAAATAACATCAGCATTTGTACTGGCATAGCATTTATGTCAATAATTCATTTTTTGAACAAAGAATGAAAAGAATTAGTAGTTATTGTTTCTCTCTGTGGAGATAAATGCTTGACGCAGAAGCTACTAGTCAGTTGAACATCTTAAGTTCCAGGGCAATACTGAATCTCAGCTTGATCTTAACATGGATTCTAGTTTCCTGGTGAATTCAGGAAATTTTCAAACATCAGTTCTGTCCCTGTTTGCTGCTTCTGTTATTACTTTTGAATTTATTGACTCTGGGATGTTGTTACTTAGAGCTGTAGAGAATGTGAAATAGGTGGGACATTAGTATTAATTAGCTGAATATGTTGAATGACCTGTTTATTAGTAAGATTGTAAGTACTCGGCCTCTGGCAGTTACCTCACTGTTTGCTTATTACAGTGCACTGGATGTGGATAATTGGAATAATACTTGATTGGAATTTCCCATGCTTCTTCCTATAATGTTTTTTAATGACCTTGAAGAGACCTAAGACTTGAAGCTGACTCTCATGCAATCAGAAATTGCATTGCTTTGACAAAGAATATTTCATGTTGCATTCATATTCTGTACTTGGCTTTAAAAGCAAGACTAGATGCACCACTTGAAAATACCTTTTGTCTTCTCGAAATCACTATTCAAGATGGTCTTTGCCAGAAAATTTTGAAAATCTAATTTTAGAACGTTTTCTGACCTGAACTGGTAAATTGTCTTAAACAAGCTCGTTTTGATACAAAAGACTGCACAAAATCATCTGTTCTGTTCTGTGTCTAATGTCTTTGGTCTAAAATCTGATGCTTGCTCATTTCTGCGTGAATTCAGTTCCTTAACACAGTTGTACATATGAAGTTTTGGGTTGTTTTGGTTTGGGTTTGTGTGTTTGTTTTTTTAGAGTTAAATCTGATGACTTTTACAGATTTTATGCTTTCAAGTAGCTGTGAACTATACTCAAATGGCAGTTGAGTGTCCTTAGATTATAAACATATAATGTTCATATTCTGATCTGTGCTCTGTTGCATATGTGGGGTGGCCCGTAGAGACCAGCTGGCCCATATGCCTGCAAGATAAGCCAGGACTGTTTAGATAGTTCATGACCAAATACAGAGAGCCAAAGGCAAGAAAATGAAAGGTTATTTCTTTACTTTTAGCTGCTCCTATAGCTGGCAAACATTGACTATGCACAAAAGCCTCAGATCCTTCAGACACCACTTGGAATGTTTGACTG
The DNA here is from genome assembly GCF_963924245.1 of Chroicocephalus ridibundus. Taxonomy (NCBI): domain Eukaryota; kingdom Metazoa; phylum Chordata; class Aves; order Charadriiformes; family Laridae; genus Chroicocephalus; species Chroicocephalus ridibundus. Next base: position 77,921,673 of record NC_086287.1, read on the forward strand.
TGACTTGTCTTCTAAGAAGCTTCCATAGGAAGGCTTCCCTTTCTTGCCAAATCTTCGTGTATTGGAACAAAGCTTGTTTCAGAGTAGGCTTTGCCTTCATTTAGCTTGGTTATTAACTTTGGAAGATTATAAAAAGATACAGGCTGTGCAAAAAAGGGGCTTTGTTGGCCTGCTGAAGGGTGAAAAAATAAAGCCACGGATTGAATACGAGTGGAGAGTAAAATAATGCTGTGAAATTAAATGTTGGTGGGGGAAAGGTCTTTAAATCTGAGCTGCGGTCACGTGTTAGAGTGATAATCTTTGATAAGATGACGTCTCCAGAAGCGAATTATTCCAAATGGGAAATGAACTGAGATGAAGTTACTCCCGTTATATTTCTTTACCTGGTGTTTGAGAGATATAACAATAGCTACGTATACTCAGGGTGTGTTTTTTAAATGGGATATTGACACCTATCGGCTGCTTGTGAAAACTTCCATCTGTGCTCCCTTGGTTGATAAGAAAATATGCTGTTCACAGATCGTATCCTGTTGTTCTATTATGAAATTGAATTTACTTAAACTTGGCTTTCCGGAAGATGACAAATGCCCTTGAATGGATAAAACCACTGTATTTCAAAAGTATTTTGAGTACGTAAATTCTTTAATGTCTTAATATATATTGTCCAGAACAACAGAGGCATATATGCCCTGGAGTTAATACATGGATGTGTGTGGCAGATGCAAGGCCTGCATATGGATGTTCAAATCCACATCAAGGCGCTTGTATCAACTCAGCATGATACAGCAATTGAGAATGGCTGTCTGTAGAGCTCTGGCCAGCATTAGCCAAAAAAAAAAAATAAAAAAAATGCAGGGCTTGCATTCCACAGTGGTGGTGTAAGTCAGCCTCTGTAAACCTTCCGTCATGTGGATGCACATCATTCTTCAGGCACATCCTTGGTTTAGACTAACTGTGACTCACATGGATAACGTGTCAATCTGACAGCTAATCTTGCTAAAAAATGGATTAACTACTATGTACTTGTGACAGAGTATCTAGCAAGAGGCATGATTTTGCTTTTCAAATACTCTGTTTTCTTCCAGTGGACTCCTTCTCCTGTTGTTCAAGGGAACCATCTGCTGATCAAAAATGGGTTATACTTGCTTCTACTTCTTGAAGAGAGATGGCTCCTTGTTGCCATTTAACCTCATAAAACTTTGCGTTTTTTCTCCCTGATAATTCTTCTTGACGTTTTCATATCATCAAAGTTAACTATCTTGCCCATAAAGCTATTGAGGATGCAAAAACATCTGTGAACCATGCCCTGCAGTTAAATACTTCCCAAATCAGGATTAGCGGTCACTGTTTTGTTTTGTTGGGCTTTTTTCCCAAGGAAACAAAATGCATGAGTCCTTAAACAGAGGATGGATTTCTGATTAACTGAAATGACACCTTCTAATCATTAGTTTTGTCTGTAATAAAATGTGAAAATAACTAAATCTTACTTTTAGAAGACGGTAACTTCTGCATTGTGTTGTTCCTAATAGGTTCTAAAATAACTTGACGAGAGTCTCACGAAACACATGATAAAATAGGAAGGGAGTAGAAGTCATTCCACCTGCTGCAGCAATACTAAAACTAGCCTTGTTGGCCTAACTGAAATTCACAAAAAAGTAGTTTAGGACAGAAAGTTGAAAACAATACTGAGGTAGAGTATTCACCAAAGCAGCATGACGGATAACTGCAAATTGTCACCCAAACGAATGAATGGAATTAAAAGCATTTAGTTGATAACCAAAGATTCATCTTCATGACTAACATTCAAAACTGACATCTTCTAGAGTTATTAAAAATAAGAAGAAATTCCCATTTGTTATGATATAGACAAATTATAGAACTCAAAACCTATTATGCAAAGTATTGGAAAGAAATATTGCAATATTTTTATTTGATTTTATTGCAATTGTTTCAGTTGCAGTAATTTCTGAAGTAGAAATAAATCCCAATTTAAATTCTCCATTACCTTTTCCCAGGAAATGCAGCAGTGTATTGGTTTGTATTTTGACTGCCAGAGGCTTTCTTGCACAGGGCAGCACACACCCATGTGTTTGGAAATTTGCTTATGTATTCACTGCCAAGCAGGGTTTTGCTTCTTCAATAGTGATCAGATATTAGTTTGACTGTGTGTGGAAATGTGCAGTAAATCAGTGATGAATTTTTCCATATGTCTGGCAGAAAATCCAAAAATGGTTATCTAATGTAAGCCAGAACATCAGAAAACAAATTCTACTGTCATATATTTAAAAAGACCTTAACAGAGTTATGAAATAAATAATGTAACACATTGATCTTAATAATACGAATTGCTATAACTGTTTTAGCTAAAGGATTCTTTTATTTGGCTAAAGAATTTCTTGAAATGTCAGATTATCTTGTTACACCTAATTATTTGATGTGCTTGCCCCAGGATTGAGAAGCTGCAGATACATGATTCAGTCTGTGGATCAACAGGTACCTAAAGATGCTGCAGGTAAATCCAGTTTCCTTACTCTTCAGATGTGATCCAAGTCATGCAGCAGAAGCTCAAATAAGTGCTTGCAAACACTGGAGCTCTAAGAGGGGTTCTCGGAACTACGTTGTGCTAGCTTGAACACATTGATTCTATTACCACAGGACAGAACTGACCTATTTTCTTCTTTTTCTCTCTGCTCATTTCTTTATTTATCTTTATAAAGAGAGAGAGTTAAATAGATCTCTTGATGTTATACAATATCTACATCTATTCGACAGTACTGTATAAGTGATTACAAATTTAAACAATAAATAGCTTACATAGGAATTTATCAGGCATCTTTTGACAGGTTAGCTTTTAAAAGCAACTTAATTTTATTTTAATTAGGTAGAATCTGAAAAATTGTATTTAAATAGAACACACAGACATCTATGATATGTCATACAGTATAACTTAGAGCACATTTCAGCATCTGGATAGACTACATTTAATGTCATTCATCTGTACGGACTACTTTTCCTTGAGTTAAAAAAAAATCATAGGTAAAAACTACCAGATATCTCTGTCTTATGCCTGAAGAAATAAATTAAAGTAGCTGACGACGGTTATTATCAGTCGTTTAGGGAAATTTTCTGAGTGATGGGAAGATAACTATTATTTCATTGGTTTAAAAAAATTATCTCCCTATAGACAATTTTGTATTTTATTAACGACTACAAAATAATTTATTCCAAAATGAGGTAAATTAACAAAATCAGGCTGTAAATCAGTATAGTATATTCTTAACCTGAAGTACCTTTATAGTCCAAGTCCAACCGAAAGAAACAATTTATGATAAACATATTTCTCTTCTAAGAATCCATTACCATGCAATAAACCTAGATATTCTCAAGTGCTTTTATTATTAACGTAACATGTTAATTGAATCAGCAAACAATTTTCAGTCTGAAAATCATCTTCATGGCAATTACTGATATTAAATATACAATTTATATGAAATGCATACGGGGTGTAATTGACCCAACTAAACAGCAATTTGAATTCTGTTTTATTTTCAACTTCTGTGTCTATATTCAATGGAAGCATATTGAACCTGGAGGTACTGGCTAGTTGAAACGGAGATACCTGTCCCATCATTAAGTAATGTGACATGAACTGATAATGGTACAGCTTCACTGTACAATCAGAAATTTACCTTTGTGAACATGTACTAAGAATTAGTATTTTTTGACAATTAGTGCATGTAAAACTGAGCTTCACAGATGTTTACCAGAAGTTAACCTCGATCTCAAAATAAACTCATGTTACCTGTTCGTTTCACATAAATTAAGGGATGTAAAGCATTTGCGGTCGATTGCTATCTTTTAAATCACCTGTGGCTCATATGTATTTGAGTGTTGATCAAGAGTCTGTCTCATGTGAATATAGAAGGCAATACGTGGGCTTGTAATTACCTTAAACTGTGGACTTTACGAGGGAGTGAAGTGACCCAATCCCATCCCACAGTGCAGTACAGGTCTCTATTTCTACTCTCTACCTGTAAGCCCTGCTGTTCCTTCCCTTTTCTCTCTGTCTCTTTCGAGTGACCTTTGGCCATGTGGTCTTCTTGGTTTGCAGCCTTTAGAACCGGAGATTTGCCAACCATGATATAGAATTAGGGTTTTCATTAACTTTGTAAAATAATAATAATAAGTAGTAGTAGTATTCTAAAAGCGTTTCTGGTTGTTACAGCTCTCCATATTCAAGCGCTGATTCCAAATACCAATCCGATACCAATAGTCCCTGCATATGTATTTTGACTTCCAGAACGTTAGTGATACCAGTTGTTTCTTAGAGTTTGAAACAGACAGAATAACTTAAAAAATATGAAAGAATGTACTATTTTGCTATTTCTGCTTATTTGTTTTGTGGAGGCTTCTGTTTGTTTTGCTGCAAGGAATCAAGAAATACTTTGCTTTTTGAACAAGTGAGTTATAGGAAGGAAAGGATTAATTATATTCGTGAACCCTGTATTGTTAGCTACAGTGGTAACTGTAGACATATTTTACTCCTATAAATAGCTCCTCTTTTATCTAACATCTTTCAGTCAGATGGTGCTAAGATCTCCCCTTCCTCACTAAGATTCCTACAATCCATATTTCAGCAGTATGTTTTATAAGTAATACAATAAAATCCACAAAAAGTGCTGTTGCCTTGCCTTTTAGTACAGTAGCATAAAATTATGAAAGGAATAATGGGTGTAGGGGATGAATAAGAATAGTCAGGTTTGGATTTCATTTTCTAAATGAATTCAGCTGGACTGACAGCCCTAGAGGTGCCCTTAAGCACAGAAATTGTTAGAGTAGGTTAGATTAGGTGATAATTGCAGGACAGAATAAAAGTTGAACGACTGTTTTTATGTCCTTTTGAATTTTTGAGGAGAACTGAATCAGTTCTTCCAGGAAAACAGTGGGCTTCTCACATTGTTTGTCCTGAAAATTAAAACCTCAATAATGTAAAAACGCTGAAAAGCCTCTAAATACATTCTACAAAATTCCAAACTTGTATTGCCAAGAGGGTATTTACTTATGTTAGGGCTCCATCTACAGTCATGAGGAAGAAAATCTTACCATTGATGGCAGCTATCTCTGCTTCTGGGGCTTCAAGGATTCACCACGTTTAAGATAATAAACTCTTTCCTTTTATTTGGGTCAGCATACTTCAAGCTGATCTGCAGCCACAGTTAAAGTATCTGATCTCTAATTATTTCCAGTAAAGTAAAAAATAAGGCTAAATTGAGTGTTGCTTTATATGCCAGTATTCTGGTAGGGTTGGCTCAAATTTCAAGTAGTTTTATTATCAAAATGCTAACAGGCACAGACAATTTTATCATATAATCTCACTCACACATTGATCAAGTTCCATTTTTAAAATTGTTAGGATTTTTGCCCCCTCACTATTTCAGTTTGAGAGGCTCTTCAAGAATGTTGTTCCTCAGATGATGAGCACCATTCCAGTACTTTCTAAATCTAAATGTATTGATGGGCTTCTTGTATCCTCTGCATTTTAAGCCACTATTGAACTGGAGTTAAAATAGATTCGATGTAATCCTAACCCTCAATTTAAGATAACATTTAGAAACAGTTATAGTACTTAATGTAACTAAATTAACTGAAATAGTGCTCTTTTGTTCAGTACTTTTGGCCATCCACATATGAATTGGAATTTGACTTAGGTCTTCCATTTCTTTGAAACAGTCAACCAGAAGAGAAAACAGCTGCGTGTGAGGAAAAGGGAAGCTGTGCAATATGCGAGTGTGAGTATGTTTTATTTCTCTACTACTCTCTGTATGTTAATCTATTGAATAATTAATCTTATGTAAGGAAAAACAAGCAAACAACAAACCCCCAAGTCTTGTCCTTCGCCTATATAACAAGTAGAAGTAGGTAGCAAATTAGGGGAAATATTTAAATATCAAAAATGGCAATAAAAAGTCCTAAACATTGGATGATACAAAGCATTGACGTGGTTTACTGAAAATCTCACGCTTAAGCAAATGGACACAGGAAGTTGATAGGACAAAGCTTAGAGGTACAAAGATCAGTCTCACGGTTTTATATATGAACAATTAATCTGTACTGATGAGAGTTTACCTACCGACTGCGTAATAGTAGCCAAGAAATGCATGGAATAGCGGGCATTTGCTTAAGCATGACCAAGCATGTTAAAAAGCTGCAAGAATCTGAAAAAAGTGATGCTAAAGAATGTGACAACTGTCTAGTAACTAAGGTTGAGCATTGGACTTTTGAATTAGAAAAAGAAGAATGAGTAATTGAAATAATGGATAAACAATTAATTATTTGGGGGGGTTAGTAGTTAACAACTTTTTGATAAGTTTTCTTCTAAAATAAAGCTCACACCAAGTGAATGCTTTCTCTGTGTTCATTTGCAGCAGCCCCTCATGCAGATGCAAAAGTGTTAGCAACAGCTGTCCACTGAGGCTGAATTAAAGTTGCTCCCTGCCAGTACGTCAGGAGCAGCGAGGTATGCTGCCTTCCTACTTACAGGGGACAGTAAGAGAATGCACACGTCATTCCTGCTGAGCAGCTGGCGGTGCCCTCTGGTAACCTGTGTGTCAAAACTATTATTTGCTAACGTTCTTGTGAATCTGAAACTGGAATGGATGTGTGTCTGTTTCCTGAATCTTTGTGGCGAGTAAGAAATATTAAGGACGAAAACAAGACCTGCAAAATGAGAATGAGCAGCTCTAGCAGAGGCTGCTATAGGAAAATATTGTAAAGAAAAGGGAGGTGCATGTGGGCACAAGAAGTACCTCTCTCGACTAATTTTGTTTCAGTGTTCGCCACTTAAATGAGAAACAGCAAAATTATTAAAGAAACTATCCAGTTCAAAATCAGGAGTACTGCTCCAAATCCTGGGACTGAGCTAATGCAAGTTTGAAAAGGTGGGAGAAATGGGGTTTAGTGCGGTTATCTCACCATTTGCCAGTAGGGGGAAGGGAAATTTCTTCGCAGTTCTTAGGCATAAAAAGTGCTTGCAACTCAACTAAAGAAAAAGCTTGCCATACTAGATATTTTGTGAACTGTAGGAAATTCAGTAAAATAATTTTTGAAGGGATTGTGCGTTGTGGTTTGGTTTGGTTTGGTTTTAAATCATGAGTAGATAATACCCTTAACACTGTGGCAGGTTTCTGCTGTTCTTCTATAGTAGATTGTAAAAAAGATGTCAGCAAGTATTCGAAAATGTGAAAGACACGAAAGAGCCTGCTTACAGAGAAGGATGAGGTCTGTGGTCATTTAAAGCGAAGGCTTTTTGTCTTGTGTTGTTGTAAGTGTCACCATGTTCTACAGGCTTCTAGAACATAGTTGCACTTTTTTTTCAGCCTACCTAATTTATATTTTGATTCATGCAAAATTTTGATGAGCAGGAACGAATCCATTATAAACACAGTAACCTTACAGTATGAATTTAAACTTTAATCCAAAGAAATGTGAATAGTTTTTAAAACGAGTAAATTATTTTGAGTATACAATCAGTGAGGAGAAATTTTCACAACGAAAAGAAAGCTGAGGCTGTCCAAATCTTGCCAACGTTTTGGATGCTTACATATGTTCAGAGTTTTTAGGCCTCTTATTACAAAAAGTTCATTTGTAGGTTGGCCAGAACAGTGAAACCACTACATAAGTTGGGTAAAGAAAGGAAACCATTTCAGTGATCAGCAGTGTGTGATTTAGCATTTTGAGAGTCAAAGAGGCTCTTGTGATTGCTCCTGTTTTAGTCTCCCTGTGTTTCAAAAACCCTTTCATATTGTGCACAGCTGCTAACACTTACAGTTTGGGGATAGTGTTGACACAGGAACACAAAGGGTTTGAGATATTGCTAGCTTATTACCAGGGTGGGAGGTCAGTGGGAGGACATGTGGGGGTAGGGGTTTTCCAAAGACAAATTATTGCAAAAGTAACTCATGACTATGGTTAAAAACTGTTTTCTTGGTTGGAAATTTATGATCAGGATAGACCATGCATCTCATTCAATGATGCTGTACGTTCAGGTATTCTGAGGGAAACCTACCAAGCGGTTACAGATCTACCACACTGTGCTGCAGGCTTGAACACAATCATGGCAATGCTACTGTTGCATTCATATGGCGCTTTGATTGCTACTTGCAAGTACTTCCATAAACAAGAATTGAGTGAACTTCATAAAAAACCAAAAAGCCTTTTCTATTCTACACCCGTGAGCTGCTGACACTGAAAGTAGAATCCTGAAATTTGTGCTATATATGAACAAGCAGCTGATAAACTGCTTACTTGAGAAAGTATATTTTTCAGCTATCATAATAAAAGCTTGTTCACAATAAGGAGAATGCTACAGGAGATGAAAAACAGTTGATGATGGCAAGGATGGGGCATTGATGGTGCACTGGTAAATGTAGTTGGTATGTCAGATCACAGGACATATGGAAAGATGAACGGAATCTGGCCCCTCTGTGGGCTCATTTTAATTATGCTGGTTGGGCCTCTGCAGTGATGAGTACCTGGAACATCAGACTGTACTTAATTTTTTGAGAAAAGGGAGAGATAACATCATGATTTTTAAACTGCTGGACTGCAGGAACCTTGGCATTTTGAACATTGTCCTTAGACCTGAGTGAGGTTCTCACAGTCTAGCAACTCAATAGACATTTTCGCAAAGGGTAAGAAACCAAGGAGAAGCTGGTTGCACTTGGGTTGAGGTTAAAGAATTAAATTTTTTTAGGAAGTTTGTCAAGTTCTCTAGTTGGTATAGAAAGACAAGGTGTTTGCAGAGTGACTCAGACCAGGAATTTAACCAAACCTTGATGGACCACATTTTGGGTGGAATTATTTCTTGCCAGAGAGAAGAAATCAAGAGAAGGTTAAGCATAACCTTCTAAAGACCGTCTAAGGATTTTGTACAGTGTTTGGTAGTGAACTGAAGAAAATACTATTCTCATGGATGAAGTTCCTAAAAAGGAAAAAAAAATTAATTTGGGTGATATAGAAAACCTGTAGATAAGTCATGTTTATTTCTACAAAAGTTAAAACACTCTAGCAGGTAAGGACACTTAGCTGTACTTTTTATAATGTCTCCAAGCAATTTTACAATCCTAGGAGAAAGAAAAGCAGGACTCCTTTGAGGGACCCAATAAAATACTGATACATATATACGAACTAATGAATGGGATACATTGGGTCCCAAGACTTTATTCAGAGTTGTTAATAAGGAATAGATGATGTGATAACAAGGATTTCAGTAAAATTTCCTCAATATAATGATTGTACGATGTGCTGACTAACAAAGACTTTGAAGCAAGAAGTAAAGAAACAATTTCCATCTGTTCAAAAATGTTGTGCATTCTTTATAAATACGCAGGATTAAAGGAAAAAAAAAAAAACCACCTGATTTCAGCATCTGTTTCTTTTCAAATGGAAACAAATGAAGGTTATAAGCTTTTGGCTGTTGGGAGTGGTTTTGGTGGATTTTTTTGCTTGTTTGTTTCTTCAAAACACAGGTAAAAAAATGGGGTAATAATCCACCCAATAGTAACAACGTGGTGTTACATTCATAGAGAAAGAATTTGGATTCCTATTGAAAACATATGTTTTTCTGTAAAAGTCAGAAAGGGTGAAAAAAAAAAAAAACCTTCAAAACTTTGAAGCTAAAAAAATTTTGTACAAAATGAACATGTCAGTATGCTTCCCCTGGTAAACAGTGAGCTGCCTGTAACCTCCAGGCTGTTCTTATGCTGCGTGACAAGCACTGCATAGAGCTGCGATTTCACCTGACCACTATGATACAGATGAGATCTTCACAATTCCCTCCTCCTCCAGCTTCGTTTCTGTGAAACTTCTACATGCCCTAAACTGTTGTTAATATTCTGCTTGTGGTAACTCTGATTTTCATGCTAAACTATACTGCCGCATAAGTTGACTTTTAATGCTCACTGAAAATTGAGAGGTAGGAGCTGAAAAAGTAGGAAAACTTCTGTTCCTTGTGGTATCCCGCTGATTTTAATCACCATCAAAAGTCACATTTTTAACTACCATAATTCAAATCAATCTACCTTGTCACCATCAGAGCACAAAGCATCCATCTGAAGAGAATGCTTATGGCCTTGAGATGTAAGGTGTTTGACTGGACCTTCACTCTACAAAGCATCCAGCCAACTGCTGCTGTGCAAATGGATTCATACAAGTCTCATGAGCAAGGTCAGTCCTTCACTTTGTCTCTTCTTTCATCTGTTCTCATGACCCACTGCCTTGAAGTGCTAACATGTCAAGCTCAATTACAGTTGTTTGCAGCTTTCTAGATGTTTACTAGGTGAGCCGTATTTGCCCTTATTGGCTTTTGTCCTCTGCAAGGATATAAAACACTCAGAAACTGACAGAGATGGGGGGAACATATGTAGCTTTAAAATATTACAGGGGAGAGGGCCGGGGGGAAAGCGTTATGATGTACAGACTTCAATCAGAATTAAAGCAGTTGCACGTTTGGGCTTGATATTTTTACTTTGAATTTATATTGATACCATAGTGGAAGTATAATTTTAGCATGTGTATGTGCTTATCGCTCTTTCCCAGTCAAGTGTATTACAGACAGAAGTTTAATTGTAATTTATATTTTCTGGTTAAATGTGTATACAGAAACTACAGAGGACAAAACACAGGTTTATTAGGACCGAAACCATGAGACATTTGTATCCGTGGCAGGCAGAAATTCTATGTAAAATGTGAACGTTTTCAACCCCGCTTATCAGCAAACAGGTGCCGTGTCCTCAAACCAGGAGAAGAAAAAAGTTCTGCTTTTAACAATACGTATTCTATCTGGTTTGTTTTGTGATTGGTTTTAGGTTGAGCGTATTAGCCAGCATAAATTGCCGAAATGATAGCTGTAGAAAGGAGCTAATATTTGAATCACGGAAACATCAAAGAAGCGATGAGACTGACAGAAAGTAGATCATGCTTATAAAAGACAAGAAACTTTAAAATGGTGAGATGTGTAAAGTTATAAATTGATTTCATAAATGAGATTAGTGAATCCCCACTGCTTGAGAGTTTTTAAAACTATCCCAAATGTGATGCACGCTCTTAAGCATAATCTGGGACAGACAAAAAGGCTGAGCTATGAATGACAAAGGCCCCTACCTCATCTCAGTACTTAACACTTCACAATAATAATCAGGGATATTAACAATTCTGAGCAATTATACCAGGGACAATTACTTCTCAAAAGTCTCTGTTGTGATTCAAACGATACGACTTTGTTGCTTCTTACACTGGAAGAATCAACAGGAATTGTTGTAATATTCCCTTAACTTTCTGAAGGTTCAGTTGTGTTCTCTGAAAAAATGTCAGTATTGAGAGAGTTGCTTTAGGTTGTGGCCATGTGAATAGGTGCTGCTCTACACTACACCTATGGTCTTAGTTCTTGGGAAATGGAAGGGATTTACTACTTATCAAAGGACATTTAAGCTACCCCACACCTATAGATCTGTCAGTCAGGTTCCTTTGCAGCTCACGTTATTTCATAGCAGCAGCGCTTAAACTTTCTGCTTAAACTCCGTGTGCGAGATGTAAAAGGCCATTTGCCCTCCTCTAATAAGGGAGAGCTCTCGTCGTGAGGCCCTGGGCTACCAGAGCATCACTCAGCAAGGTGCCTGTTCAGAGGAGTCCTTCACAAACATGTGCATCGCAGTTGCTGATTAACGACACTCAGTGTGTTGTCTTTGGTGTGTAGTACAAGTATTTGCATAGGGAGCCAGGTCCAGACCTAGTTTACCAGAGATCTGGAGGAGCCACTCTCTCCATGGATTTTCTAGCTTAGGGAGACTGCAGTGCCCAAGTGGTAAGTTACTCTTTTGTAAGTTCACACCCAAGTTTACCGAGTAGTGATTTTCTTGTGCAACAGATCTAATTTTCCTTCTTGTAGTCCATCTAAGTAGATGATTAGTTGTGTTAAATAGTTATTTTTGTCAATTCTTATTTTTTAACTTGGAATAACTTGATTTTTTAAAAGTACAAATATTTTGCTTAGTAGTAAAATCTTCCAATTGTACTTCTGGTGTAAGGTTTGTTAGTTTTGGCACAGGTTTTTAAAAATTACATAGTGTGCTATCAAGCACCTATATTGCCATTGAGTAGAAGGATAGTTTTATAAGTATTTGACTTTTTCTGTACTTTTACAGTTGCATGTTTAATGAGGTCTGATATTATCTATCCGAAAATGTTGCATCTTCATTTTGATAATCGTAGTACAATAAATGAGGTCCCATGATAAAGCCAATGAAGTTGTAGTGAAGTTGTACTAAGCTGTAACTGCCATTTGACTTGAGAAAGCTTAGCTATAAAATGTAATGTGACTTGCCTGAAGCCACACAGCAAATCTTTCAGAAAGCCAGAGCGGGTTTGAATTTATTCTTTCTATCTTTTGTTTTAAATATAAGATATATGTCTTCTTCCAAATAAGGTAAGACATGTAGGGAGAAATTATCATAGTTGTATACCCCAGAAAAGAAATAGATTATGCAGTAGTGTACATTAGCATATATGTTTGCACTTGCAAGTTTAGATCAGTCATCAAAAATTTCATCTTAAATGAAAATTTTAATAAGTATGTGCATTTGAACAACTATACAGCTTTATTATCTGAACTGTGGCTTTCTCTAAAAATGCATAAATATGCATCTACTTGAAAGATTTCTAATATTGCTATATTAAAATTCTTATTATCAATAAAAAAAAAATATCTGTGGAATAACAAATGATTTTTCCACATGCAAAAATCTTTAGAACTGTGTGGTCTAAAAATGAGACATTTCCAAATAAAATTGAGCTATGTGGAAGAAATTGAGGGAAAAGTCCTTAAGGTGACTTTTAAATGAAAATGAAATGTCTTTTAGTAAGTTTCAGAGGTACAATATTACAGACTAGTAGAATTGTATCTCATTAATTTCAAACATAGATTTTATGTGAGGCTATTTGATTATAATTTGATTATCTGACCCTGTAATTAAAGTTTATTGCCAATTTCAAAGCTTATGTGTAAAATGAACTGGTTTTCTTCTAAGCAATATACAATCCATTGGACTCATTGACTTCTAGTTTTGCATTTAAATCGAAAAGTCTGTTATAACATGACAAACAGGTTCAGTTTTTGATCATTAATCCTGCTAAGCAATATTCATAAATTCAATTTTGAATCAGTTGGAATACTTTTCTTTTATTAGTTTCTGTGTTATTAAATGAGATTGTTTCTGACTAATATATTTCTGGACTCAAACTGTAGCTCCAAGCTGTTATTCAAATCAAATAACATGCCCCTTACTTGTGCCTAGCACTAATAAATGCCAACTTGTGATACATTTGCTGGAGACTGTCACGAATATTAAAGGAGGCAATAATGCCACTAATGTCTCATAAGTAAGCTTATTTTTCTAAAGGGCTGAAATCAGTCATCCTACTGAGGGGGGCAAAGGGGGAAGAACCTTTAAGACTTAAAGCCTAAAGCATTATTTTACTCAGCTAAAGATTATTATTGAGGAGGTAAATGACCAAGAAATTACCACTGGAGAGAATGAAAAATATAACATGTAACTTCCGATGCCACCCTGAGCAGCAGAAATGCATCCACTGGCTAAGCATATGCTGGCTGTAGTAGAATTGCATGTTCATTGGTTTGGAGGCATGTTTTTCTCCCTCTGAGCGTTGGAATTAAAGGAAGAAAAAAAAAAATCCCTTTTTCTGTTATTGTCAACCACCTACTTCAGTTCTTTTGAGATATTATTGGTAATAGTTAGGGGTTTGGGTATAGAACACAAGTTTAACGTGTTGACATGAAATTATCTAAATAGGATTAACCTGTTTAAGTCGTCATCCCACAATCTGGATAGGAAGGAGCGTATCGGGGGCGGCAGGGAGTATGACGGGGACTGAGAGATGTAGCGTGGACCCTGCCTTGTCCCAGTTGGATACAAGGGCAATGCTGAGATTTAGACACAATCATTTTACCTATTTTGCTTTCCTATCTCAGAATATTCACCCGTTTTTTGTTGGAGGTACAATATTGATAATGAATGTCCATTCTATGACGCTATGTACTTTTTTTATGCCACTTTGAGTGACATATTCATTCCTTTGCTTCTCCAGCTTTTCCCCAAATGTTTAAAACTTAATTTAAAAAAATGAGGCAGTTGTGTGTTATATTTTGTGCAGTATAAGTTCTTAGCTTTCTTACTTTCTGTAAAGTTCTGTGTAATGACTTTGTATTTTCTTTTCTAAAATTAATGAATAAAGAAATAACAATTCTTATGTCTATTAAAGTTCGTTAGTGTCAACAGCACAGAAAGTACCAAAATAACTGGTAGGTTCTAGTAGAGCGACTAATGTATTTGGGTATGGTTCGCATTTTTTTTTAATATGTTGATTCCTACACTAAAGGTGCTTTTAATTGGAAAGGATGAAAGGTTTGAGACAAAATGTGATGGTACGTTTTATGATTGCCTTTAGTGTTTACAAACCACTCTGTGTTGTGCAGGATGTATTCCAATTTGATTAACTTTACAAATTGTCTGTGATCTCTGCATGAGCTGTTTCAGAAAGGTGCTCTTTCTTACGGACATGACTGAGAATTTTGCAGGCTGGAATGCCTGTACTGCTCGCACACTTTGTTATGGCCTCCAGCCATACCACCTTACCTCGGGCAGTGATCTTGTCAGAGTTCATCAGCGAGAAGGTCTGATCAGAGGTCACACAAGATGAGTTATGAACGGGATACCCGTAAGGTGGCATCACTTCACCCTCTGAGCTAGCAGGGAACCCCTGGCCTAGCCCTTTGCTTTTAGATTTTCAGTTTTTCATGTAAAACAGAAACTAATCCCGACTTCCCAACATTAGATATGTTATTGGACTATCTGGAGCGAACGCGGAGGTACAGTCCACAGAATAGATGAACAATATTTGCCTAAAGTGTCCTGTAATTTAACTGTTTTGATTTGTTTGGTTTTTTTTAATTCTAAAATGTTGCCTCGCTTAACAAATGCTATGAAAGAAAATCTGGCGTGTTGTAGCAAAATAAGTTATCTGATGCAGTGATATGTTTAGGCTGGAAGAAGAGGTATTGTTTAATCTTAAAGGTAGACTGCTTCTCATAACATGTTCATCCTAAGTTGAATAGCTAACATCAATATAAATTTTGTGGTATACCAAAACCCTCTTGACAGTTATCTTTCATATTTTTGGTTTTAAGAGTAAACTTGTTGACTTTAGTTCATGTCCAATTATCATTTTCCGTTTTTGAAAGATAACATGGGAATAGAGAAGTGTGGTGAGACCCATATCTAGCCTAGTCAGTTATAGTCACTGCAATAACAAAGGCCGATAATAGTGCATCAATTGCTAGGGATTCTCAAGAAGCTTTGTAAGAATGCCAGAACAATGAAAGCTTTTGCCTAATTAAACGATTAAGAATCTAGGGCTAGATGCCTTGGCAAGTTGTGGCTGTTTTTTGCTGCATGTTTACAGAGATGTGCAGTGATACCTGCTTTTTATTTCTATAATCATCAGTTAGTTTATACAAATATATAGCCCGTAACATGTTTTCATTTAGCCTTCAATAGCTCATCCGCTCCAGGTTTCCTAGAACAGTATTTCCTAGAAAAGTTTGAAATAACACTCAGCATCTGCTTACTCTTCAATATGTGCTTAAAGGTTTCACTGAATGAATGTGGGAATACTGAATGTGAAAATTAACACCAATGTTAGTGTTTTCTTAGGGTAAGTCCCTAACTGTTACTACTACTTAAGCAAATCAGTTTAAATTCTCAGAAAAGAAATGGAGCATCTGAAGATGCTGTTTGACATTTAATAAAATATTAATTAAGCTTAGCATGATTGTTTAAACATTGCTTTTCAAGCAGTTGCAATTCCACTTCAAAGTATTATTTTAGAGAAACTTATAGTGGTTATCATAACATCTGGTTATGTCCCTCAAAGGATCCCTGAAAATAATTACGAAGTCATATTTTAGAAAATAAATGTAAAATATTTTCCTTATTCCTTTAGCTCTGGAAATATTTTCATATACATTTCAAAATACTAGCAAATTTTTGTTCCACGTAAATATTGTGTTAAAATAGTAAAATAGGTAAGATTATAACGATGCAAAAAAACCAGGGGTAGTGAATGCTACTTGCTGCACGCTTCATTTCAAGAACTTGAGTTTCTTGGATTAGGGTCTAAAATCTGTCTTCTGTTTGTTTGTTTGATTGAATTTCTTTTTCTTTCCTTCCAGGAAGGCCAGCCTTACTACGCGTTAGAATCAGTTCAGATTCCACAAAAGCAAGGAATGAAAACACTGTTCCTAAAGGACTACCTAATATTTGCACACCCTGAAAAGCAGGGTTACAAAGTGAGGCAACCTTTTAATTTGCCCAGTAATCACAACTAGGTTAACGTCTGATTTTGCTCAACTTACACACTTGCTTATCCATACTCATTTTGCATAGAATACACACACATCTATTTTAGATTACAATATGCACTATTTTTGAAGTGACAGTAATTATGTGATTATAATTCACACCAGAAGGCTCACAAGGACTTTAAGAAAACTCGTAAAACTGTTTAAAGTAGTTAATATTTAGTTTAAATATCAAATAGTTTACTTCATATTTAAATCTTGAAATCTAAAAATTTATTTCATTGTAAAATTTCAGACTTTCTCCTAGAGGAAAATTAATTTTTTTTTAGAATAAGATGGTTTGGACTTCAATTGACTTATTTAGATATTTGTTTAGCTGATTTGTGGTAAAAAATGCTGCATATCAGTAATTAGGTTTTGAAGATGATCAAAATCTGGTAATGAGAGTATTTACTTTTATATTTAAAGATTATTTAACAAGGGTGTTGATTTGGATACACCTTGGAGAACATTAGGCACTCTAAAATTGTCTAGGTTGTACTATTTCTTAAACCTGTTTACCAAAAAGGAAAAAAAAGTTAAAAATTTTATTCAAAGTATTAAAAACCCACAAACAGCAAATTTTAAAGCACAGGAAATTTTATGCTGACAGTTTTTTCCTGATGTGTAGCTAGTGTTGTCTACATTTTTGCTACATTTTACTCCAAAACAGTGAAAAACCTGCATTTGTATGAAATTTCATTCTGATTTTCATATAAACAACAAATTACTAATTAATTTCCGACAACTGGACTAGGTTACTACAGTAAGTTATTTTACTGAATAATCTATTTCCTTTTTTTGGACTTAATGTCGTCTCATACTTTTAAATTATAAATTATGATATTTGTGTAAGTACAATTTTTATTGTAACAAATTAATTAAAAAACAAATTACAAATGGATTTTGTACTAAATACTCTATTCTTTTTTTTTATTTAGTTCTTAGCCTCGAAGTGCTCATTAGGGTTTAGAGGACTCATGTTGTAGAAAATCTATCCGTGATATCTTTCATGTAAGTAAGTTATAAAGGGATTAAGTATTTTTTAATCAAGCCTCGGTTACTCTGAGCATGTCAGCTCTCAAATGCCTCTGCTGAAGTTTACTTGAGTAGTTAAAGTTAAACACAAAATTTGTAGGAATCAGCTCAGAGTATGCACAACCTTGCAAAGCTGGTCTCTGAAATATGTCCAAATAGATATTCAAATCAGTATTACAACACATATCCGAAATGCTTTCCGCATTTTACAGTGTACTTCATATGACAAGAATATTTCCTCTCAGATAGAATTCTTTTTCAAAGAGTGAAAATCTTCAACTTGATGGTACTTGATAGCAAAAGAATGTTAACTGAAGTGTGGCATAATGCTGCCGCTTGTTCACATTCAAATTTAAAATAATAAAAAAAAAAAAGAAGGACCGGAGGAAAGAGAGCTATTTATCACGTGTTTCATCCACTAAAACAATTTCAACCTGTAAGCCCAAATTTATTCATGATGTTAGTGCCATTACAGCACAGGTGATCTTATCCCTGCTGCTTTTCTTCCATGGGCATTGCTGTCAAAGCTTCCCAGTCACCTTGTCTAATTCGTTCCATGTGCCACAAGTAATTATCCTACGTTCCATGCTGACTGCAACAATGTGAAACTTTGGAATCCGTGCAGCTATGATGTCATAAGGGAGTCATTAATGTAAGAGTGGCTTCTGTGGAGGCTTGAAGGCCTGTGCCAATTAATCACGTTCCCGTATGAAAGGCATCGGCTTAATCATTCTGATGGCAGGCCTGTCAGAAATGTACTGGGAGTACAAATGTGTAAACGGACATCCCAGCAAAAGGCAGCAATCTCTCAAAGTAACATTTTACATTATTCAGATCACTCCGTTTGTTTTCCTCCTCCTCCTGCCCCCAGCCCGAGTCTGTTATTGATATAAAGGCTGAAGCTCAGGCAGCTTAACTGTTATGTGGAATGACCTTTACTTTTAATATTAATATATTATTGTAAAGTCTATGAGACTCATAAATGCAATTTCAGAATTCATATGAAATGCCATGTGCTGAACCTATTGCAACTTTTCCTCTAGTCCTGTGGCAGGTTGCAAACTATGCGAATTAATATGCATCATATTCTTTCCCCTTTATTTACTTAGAGAGGTTTGCCGAGCAACTTTATCAAGAGTAACATTATCAAGAGCTTTCCTGCAAGCTTCTTTATCATATTCACATCCGTGTCTGCTCGACACTTGTCACTGTCAATCAAATCGCAATAATACGCAGATGATTTGCTCATTTGGTTTAATAAAATCTCTCTGCTTATTTGCACTGCAGTCATTATGCCACATAATTGCTCTGCCGCTGAGGTGAAAGGCAGCCAGTTGCCTGGGGGATAAGAAGAGACTATTGCTATATGAAGGATTTGTTTCTTTGCCTCTGTCTCTCCCTAGTCACTCATATCCCTAAAATTAATATTGTATTTGAATCCAGTCCTGCTATTCTTATGCAGGCTAACATTGTTATTACTTATTATTTGGATGTGAAGTCATTTATTTTTAGTTTTGATGTCCAAGCTGTCAAGCTAAATTTCATTGTGTACTGCCACATACGATTTTTAACTGCCATTTAAACTCGATTCAAAATCCAAATTATGAAGCGAACATGTTCAAAGGAATGGGCTGACAGGAAGTATAGCTACAATTTTTATTTCCCAGGAAATCAAAGTATAGATCTTGTTATTGTTCTGCGGTGGAGATACGTGCAGTTTTCATACCTCATAATCTTTTTTGTATTGGCTGGACACTGTGATTCAGAAAGAGAAAAAAGGGGGCTATTTATGCATATGAGCAGCCCTTAGGGCACAAAACAAAGGCATTCACTTCCAGAAATGATATAGCACAGAACTAGCTCAACTTACTGTTGTAAATTCCTGAATGATTTGTACTCCGTTTTCCAGTAGATTCTACTATGACGGACGGTGGAAGTAAAAATGAGGAATCTATCTGTGAAACACAAACCTTAGTTCCTTCACTGCACAGTTAGTATAGCAGTAACTGCCATGTGATAACAATCATGATCCTGTATTTTGGGGGTGATTCCATCTCAATGGCGGCCTAAAATACTTATATTTTTAAATGTATTCCAAACAGTCAGTACTTAGAGTTTATTTTAAAGAAAATGAAAAACCAGACTAAAATTGCCTATGAGAGAATACGTCGATGTTCAGCTTCCCTCTTTTCAGTCAAAGTCCTGCGTTGGGCTTAACTGGGACTCTATTGGTAGGTCAGAGGCAGTACTAGTATTTTAAGACAGTTGAACTTGAGGACATCTCTTCCATTGGTATAAACTCGATCTAATAGTATTCAGGTATAGAAAGAGAGAGTGATTAGTCATAATATTAAGATGGGGATAGCTTCTTTAGCTGCCTGAATTCAGAAAGTCTGCATTTAAATAGAAGAGCCCATGAACTCACAGAAGTCCAAAAAAGGACTAGGTTGTCACCTCCAGCTTTTGTGGTAGGCCATTATGTTTAATCCAGTCAATGTGATATTGAACCCAGTGGCTAGATAAAACAAATTTATACCGTGAGATTTTCAAGCTCACTTTGAAGAAATCAAGAGAGAGAAAATAACTCCCTTCAGTAGTTAGATTAAGTGGTTAATCATTCTCACTATTAAAATATTTACTGAATGTCTTGTTTGAAATTGGTTCTTGTTATGGCTCTCCACACTAGATTAAAAAGATATTTATCTCTCAGCTTTTTCTCCCTGTTTTCTTTTGTCTTGTAATTGAGTTCTTTCTCAGTAGTTTTTAGTAAAATTAACATATCCCTTAACATGGCATTTCACCAGCTTTTTATGCGTACATGGCTCTTTGTTTTTATCACAAGTAAGTAATGACATCAGGTAGCTAAGCAGTGTTTGTATAACATTAATATTTATTGGGGGGGGCAGGGTTGCATAGCAGTTGTAATAGGTTGCTAATATTGAGCTTTTTCAGTTCCATATTGTTTGGGAAATGTAAGAAAGGACTGCTTTTTGGTTGTTTTTTTTTTCTCTGTATCATTTAGTATTTAGTTCGCATTTTTGTTTGAATGAGCACACCTATGAAGCAGCTGTATCTTGATCATTATTTATCACTGTGGAACAGATTGAACATTTGTATTATCCGAGTATGCCTGGAACTTTTATTTCCTAGGGAAAAATGCATTAGGTCTGCTATCAACCCAGCACTGGAATCTCTTGTACTAAGATACGTTATGATATAAAGCGTTCTCAATCTGATCATCTCTGCAATGGTGTTCAACTGAACTATATGCTGCAGTGTGGGATAGAGATACCCAACCATGAAACGTGGGGCGTAGGCCTCAGAAGCACACTCTAGCTAGATGCCACAACGTTACTTGCCTTAGGCTGCTTCTACTTTATGAATGATCACGGGTACTCCTCTTCTCCACGTAGCAGTGCAGATTTATTCTAACCCAGAACTCTCATTATCCTTCCTGAATAATAAAACGTTCATCAAAGGAAACTGGTAATGCTTCCTTCAGGTAATTAAACACCCACAATTGGAGATACAGTGAGTAGGAAAGGGAGATGAGAGGTTTTTTTCTTGAGACTACTAAAGATCTTTTTGCCAGTCTGCATGGCTGTTGCAGTTTACATGGCATTTCTTTTTCCTGTAGAATACAGTTCCTCATCCTGTCCTCTTCCATAATGTACATTTGCTTTCATATTGTGTTCTGACCCAAAGAGCTGTTCGCTACAGACCAGCTGTTGCTACTACTACACAGTAGCCTATATAGATCCTGAAACTGAAGATCTTGTGAGGGTGATCAAGTAGTGGAACCAGTTGGTCAGAGAGGCTGTGGTGTCTCTCCGTCTTTGGAGATATTCAAAACCCAGCTGGATGTGGTCCTGAGCAATCTGCTCCAGCTGACCCGGCTCTGAGCAGGGGTGTTGGACCAGACAATCTCCAGAGGGACTCTTCCCACCTCATCCTTGCTGTAATTCAAGGATGCAGAAGTGCCATATGACTTGTAAAAGCCCTTGGCATAAAGGACATAAAGATATAGTGTTATTTATTGTCATAGTTTGGTAAGGAATAATTTTATAGTGAGATGAAACTATTAATCTGCATTACCAGTTGTACAGAACTTGATTTTGCCTGATTGCTTGGTTTTTTGTTTGGTTGGTTTTTTTCTGGGTTTGAGGGTCTTTGTTTTGTGTTGTTGTGCTTTTTTTTGTTGTTTTTATTGGGTTTTTTTTGAGGGGGGTGTGTGTGTTTAAAAAAAATACAGATCTACTTAACTAATTCTGGGCCTGTCCAATTCCATGCCATTTTAGTCAACAGGAGCAGATTCAAAGTATTTTCTGCTAATTAAATGGTAGGTAGGTTTTAAATCAGATTTCTGAAGACAGCAGCCACAGAAAACATCAACACCCAAGCCCTAAAGATTGTTTTGAAACAAAATCTTTACTTCAGATTAATCACAAAAACACTCAGAGAGGAAGGAAGGAGAGTTTCATTTTCTTGTCCTTATGGTGGTTGTTGATCCTTTCTAATCTCTAATATTAAAAAGATTTTAATTCTAAATACGCTTATTTTGTCATGGTGGCTGATTTGGCTTTATGAAACGTAATGAGTGTTTGAAAGAAATGTTAACTATTGTACGCTTAATGGTTTTCTCACATGGAAGTGCAGCTGTTGTGTTACTATCATTTTCTTGTTGGCTCACTTTCTCCTTTCTGTATAAAATCCATTGCATGTTCCTTTTTAGGAGCATGCTTATGCAATGTACAATGGGAACTAGCAACAGTCTGAAAAAGAAATTGTTGCCTATATATTTTTGTAGAGATGTCTTATTTTCAGACAAATTGCTCTTAGAAGTTGATACATTATTGAATGGTGTATTACAGAAAATGAAAATAGTATGAGTTTTTCTAAAAATAGTGCTTAGTTTGGTGTGCAGTTGCCACAACTACTTAAATAAATTATTTGGATTAGCTCCCTGTGCATTTGTATACACAGACTTGTGCATAAACATACACATACACACAGACTGAGGCTGTCATAAATTAAAGACAACATGGAATTTCCCTCCAGCCCAAACACCCAAAGCACCTGCCTCTGTTCAAAACTTTGGGGGGCAGGATTTTCAGAGGTACTGAAAATAAAAATTAATTTATAATTACATAGTCTGTACTGAAATAATGAAAAGTAATTCAGTTGTGACAGTAGCTCTTTGCTTGGCTATTGAATAAGTTATTTGACATTTTTCAGCAACATGCTCTGCTATAAATTGGAACCAATATATAAAATAACACAGAAAATACTGCATCGGGGAACATTCTATCCAGGATTTTCATAAGAGAGAGAAATCTAATATTATACCCTGCTATTAATTAACATTAGATTTACTATCTGAAAGAAGGTGTTTAAAATTCTGTAAAATGAGACATGATTATCTTTGTACAGTCTCTTGCTCATAATCTTCATTTTCCAATGGCATTAAGGGACCTTATATTTGCAAAGTGGAAATTATTAAGGATAATTAAGATGAAAGTTTTATTTGATAGGGGATTTCTTACGATGTTTGGAAATACTCAGTTTAAATCTAATCTCAATTCACACTCTTGCTTTTAAGAATGAAATGCTGTGTAATAACGGGAACCCACAAACAGCCAAGCCACCTTTTGAAACTGCAGAGGCAGTACTTGTGTCCCTTAAAAAAAGAAGAAAAATTAAACTTCCCAACATCTTGTGGTTTTGGTAACTGTCAAATGGATAGAAGATAGGACTGAATGAAATGAGAATCACAGTACCTTGAGGAAACAGAAAGAACTGAATGGGAGGTACAAGCTTACACTAACCTACAGAGAAAAGGTTGCAGGTGGCATAGAAAAGCTACCAAAATTCAGCTAAAAAATAAAACATTTGAAACAGATGTAGACAGAGATGTTCTATTGATTTTTTTTTTAATTTTTTTTTTTTTTGCCAACAGAAGTCCTTATTCATAGGTGAAGTATCTCAACTGAAATCTTGTTGAAGTTATCAGGATTTTTGTCAGTACTTTTAATTGGTCGGTACTGTCCCTAAAACATTAATTTGTGACTGATCAAATTGGTTGTGAATAGTCAGAACTGGGAGGCAGACTGAAGCTTCTGTATCCTAGTCACGATGCAGTAAAAGCTAACAATAACCTTATTTGACTTTAAATCGCTTCCTGCTGAGCAGATATTTGATTTTCCATCTACGTTTTTGTGAGCTCTTCAGCTGTAACTGAAGATAGCCAGATCCTGAATCCAACTGCACTCCCAAAATAGACGATCATCTGAGTCAGTGTTCTCCTTGCTTCTCTCTTGCTCATTGCAAGGGATCCATCTGCAGTGGAACTGAAATGTTAATCTATTTTCCCAATCACCCATCAGCTCGGCTCGTGTTGGCTAAAAATTTGAGAACAAATCTAAGACGTAACCAGCTCCTACACGCCGGCTTCCAGTGGAAGATTTACTGGGCCACATCTACTTCTACCCCAAGTGCCAGGATGCGCAGGCTGTGGGAAGGTGCTGGGCCGTTAGTCTTCTATTTCTCTTTGTGTTCAGTCTAGCTTTAGAAAGAGCTAAATGTAGTAATTGTTTTCTTTATATACTGTCTATAGTATTTCTGTTTAGTTTAAGCTAGAAATATATAGACAGAATACAGAACAGAAAAAAAAAAACTGGGGAGGTGAGAGGGGTGTTTCTGAGTAGCAAAAGTAGCTTCTCTGTCCCGAGTTATAAACTCCGAGTAGGTAGCACTGGCTATAGTTTATCTTTGGAGGGAAGAGAAACAATCTTCCTCACAAACTTTTCATTTATTGGAATACTGAGGTCACCAACCTGGCATGCTAGACTGCATGACAGGGCAGCCAGTAACGGAGACTGGCTCACCCAGGGGTGGGATGAGCCCTGAAGAAGACAGGACTTTATGGCACGGATTGGAAGCATGGGCTATAAGGTGCTGCTCAGTGGCACGCCATTTATTTAAGAACGTTTCTTTCTGCATGGGGGTTCACTAGATGATGTGTTGCTTTTTCTTTCTGCCTTTGAAGCAAGGAGCCTGGCACTGTTGCATATGGTTGAGATTTGGGGTTTTTAGCTGAAGAGAGATAGAGGGCATAAACTTTTACAGTCTCGTATTTGAGCTGTGAGGTTTAACTGGTCTGATGTGATACTCTTTCTCACATAGATAGGGGATTCTGCATTATTTCTCTCAGTATCAGATCTTGCTAATTCTTACTGATGTGTTCTGGAGTAGAGAGCCCTAAATCACCTCTGTTTGGAACTGCATTAGTTGAGCAAGGCAGACAGAATCTTTGGTAGCTTTTCGGAGCTGTTTCCCATTGAATGTGATAGCTTCCTTTACATATTCACCCGCTCTCTGCAGTCTTTACTCTTCATATTCCGTTCTTTGATCAGTCACACACTAAGTTTTTTAAATATGCAGCTTTTTAAAATTACCAACCACTTACATACCTGCTTAATATGTCACTTTACCAGGAAAGTAATAAGATGATGAAAGGAGGAAAGTGACTTTTGTGTAGAAATCTGGCTCAAGGCGTGAGTGGAAAAAAAAATAGTCCTACTTTATTATGTCTTATCATCTCTGAAATTATGTAGGTATTTTTCAGTCAACAAATTAATTTTCAGATGGAAAATCACACTTATGAATTGGTTTTGGTCTGTCTTTCACTCATCATATTGTACCTTTACAGCAAAAACTGGAGTTCATAATGATATTGTGGAAACTGCTGATCAAAGGTTGTTTACACGGACTGTGTTCACTGATTTGCCAAAGTTGTCTCATACTGATGCACTTTAATGACTATTCTCTGCAAAACTGATTTTTCAAAAAGATTCTTTAATCTGATTACTCTGTATTCTTAGTTATTCTTAGAGAATGTGAGATTACATACATATTTGTTTGAAAGTATGTTTTACATGATTATGATTCAAAAATGTTCCCTGAAAAGAAGGCATTGGCGGAAAAAAAATCTTATTCATAAGGAAATAGTAATTACAGATGTAAGTCTAATTAACACCTTATGAAAAATCATCAAAGAATGGCTGTAAAAAAACCTAAATTGGGGAATTTTAATTAATCAGTAGACATACATAGATAAGAATTAAATATAGGCTCGTATCCTGAAAATGTCTCTATATAAATGTTGTATGGATTTGTAGTTTTTAGATTAATTTTATGTGTTAGCATTTACAAGGCAGAGGATTCATATGCTTTCAATACCCACGGAACATATTTCCAAAATGTGTGACAAACAAATTGAGTGCCTCTCAACCACTTACCTTTTCTGGGATATTTTACCCTTTAAGCAAGTATGCCCACAGGTTGAAAAACGGTACCGCTGGGATCTAAGACTTCTTTCATAGGATTTCTTATGACAGTATAAGCTTCTAGTCAAAGTATCCAACTTTTTAAAAAAGACTTATTGATAAAATAGTCCTCCTTCTCCTCAAAATGGAGAATTACTTCCAAAATCATACTGTGCAGAATTAAAATTCATCTTAGACCAGTAATTCTCACTATTCAAATAGGAGCTACTAGGTAAGCAAATAAGAAAGGAATAAAAAAAATTTAGTTTAAATCAGTTGTAGAAGTTTCATGGTTCTGAATTCTGCACAGTTGGACTCACAAAAATTAAGGCTTCTAGCTTATAAATTAAAGAATCTGAAAATACATTCAGATTTAAGTGGTCAATGTAGTTTTTCCACAATGTGAGACATATTGAAGAAAGCACAGTTCGAAGGCTATGATGTGATCTTTAATTAGTCATTGATAGCTTCTGCTATTCAGGAACCATTAATGCAGCCAAGCCCTCATGTTGTTAAATACATTGACAGCCATGCTAATATAAAAGTGTCCAAATATTATATACATATGTATTCTTTCTTATAGGTGAGTCTAGAAAGATAGGAGGCTTTCTACGGGGAATAAATAAATTTAATATTTCTGACCCTCTGTTATAATAGTGCATTTGCAGTTGAAGATTCATCCTTTTGCTGCTGTCTGAGCAGAACAACAGTAGACCCTGCGATTCTACCCAAAGAACCAAATAACAAATTCTGGTGATGCAGTTAGCCCTGTTTCATTTTATCTTTTCTGAGGTGAAAAGAAATAACGCATTCAAAAGCATTTTTGTGCTGGTGCATCTATAGCTACATCCACTCTAGCAATTTCATTGTAATAAAAATATTAGGAAAAATAAGTACAACCTCTTTAACCGACAGTACTATAGAAAAAAGTTTCCCGCTTATGCTTTCAAGTTTATGGAAAATAGAAGGGTGGGGAGTGGGTGGGTGTTTTATTTGATTTGCTACTTGTTTCCAATGTTGTTTCTAAAAAAACTGAACTTCTAATTAATCATTACTAATTTTTATCTTATCTTTCTTGTATTTTGTTAACAGGCTTGTCGTGTGCTAAGGTAAATCTGTGTGAAACTGAGAAAAACGGTGCTGGCTTTCAAACCCAGTGGGAGCAGGGTGCCAAGGCAGCTCAAGAGACCCACACCCCAGCACGTGTTACGGGAACCACAGGTCCAGGCAGTGCTCTCTGTCAAGCTGTGAGGACCTCTATGGGAACTGGCATTTTGGGTGAGGAGTTTCGGGGAGACCTTCCCAAATGAAATACCTTTCTGGCACATACCTGGCATTAGCAAGCAAGAAGGGCCAGAGACACTCAATAGCTCTAGCCTTAGCAGAAAATAACCATTCCAAGCAGCTTAATCAGGTATCGTTTGTACGACTGTCCTTCAGAACGATGAGAGAACTGTGACATGATGTATTCCTCCTTACAGACAACTTCTATTGTCGTGCACTGTGAAATAACCTCCTTCCATTCACTGCTTCGTAGATGTATTTAAAATGAAAACACCCATTTTAAAATATTCTGATATGTTTATCAATGTATTTTAGGGATTTGATAATTTCTCTCCCTTGGTTTACTGAAAGGGTATGTCCTGTTATCAGCAATTCCACATTCACCATTCGGTAATTATGCAAATGGGCACCAGCATGGAGAAATTTAAAATAATCCCTGCCTCAGAGAGTACACCATTTACACAAAGGTAAAAAAACAATCCCTAAATGAATCTAAGTTGACTACTTGACTGCTTTTATTTTTACTTATATTGTTCTATAAGGTGTTGATAGTATGTTCTTCTAGTATACAAATCACAAAGGAATTGCACTTGAAAGTATAAACAAGATGTTCAAGGCCTCAGGTTCTTAACCACGTTTGTAATTTTGCTTTTCAGCCTTAAAAAAGAGAAAATATCATCTTTCACCTTTGCATTTTTAGAGAGAAAAAGTCATGTTAATATCAGTAGTTATCAAGTAAGGTAATGTTTCGTGTAGTTATATAGGTTATTTTTCAAAATCCTTTTATTAGTCTCCCTATAGAACTACTGGAGACTTCAGCGGGAGATAATCATACATATTTGTTTGCAGCTAGGAGCACTAGGCCTGATCATTTCTTTTTGTCATACAGCATACATCATGTTTGAGTCAATAAAGTGGGTTTGTCATCTGGATGCCAATATGCGCATAGAACAGCTGCAGAACACCACCTAGTGGTGCCAAGCATTCCCTCAAACTCTTCAAAAACAGTTCAACTTTCCTCCTGTCTTTTTAGTTCAGATTACTTCTCAAAACTGCTGCCACCACAAAGTGGAATTCTGGCCCAGATTAAGTCAGTCAGAACTGTCCAGCCGCTTTGCAAGCTAAGCAATTAAACGTAATATTGAATATGCCTTAAACGATACAGCCATCGCACTCTTCCTTCTTCCACAGAGATACAGGTAGGTCTTTGGCAATTTTAGGTTTTGGATTATGAGTATTTGTGGTTTTAGGGTGTGAATGTACATGTTGTGAAAAATCTTGGCCAACGCTTTTTTCCTATGCTAACCTAAAAACATTGTTTTAAGTGAAATGCCAGGTAGCCAAGGCGGCCAACAGCATCCTGGCCTGTATGAGAAATAGTGTGGCCAGCAGGA
The DNA here is from genome assembly GCF_963924245.1 of Chroicocephalus ridibundus. Lineage (NCBI taxonomy): Eukaryota > Metazoa > Chordata > Aves > Charadriiformes > Laridae > Chroicocephalus > Chroicocephalus ridibundus. The sequence continues at coordinate 77,950,184 of NC_086287.1, forward strand.
CTAGGGCAGTACCGTACCCCCATACTCGGCACTGGTGAGGCCCCACCTCGAGTGCTGTGTTCAGTTTTGGGCCCTTCACTCCAAAACAGACATTGAGGAGCTGGAGTGGGCCCAGAGAAGGGCAACGGAGCTGGTGAGGGGTCTGGAGCACAAGTCTTGTGAGGAGCAGCTGAGGGAGCTGGGGGTGTTCAGCCTGGAGAAAAGGAGGCTGAGGGGAGACCTCGCTCTCTACAGCTACCTGAAAGGAGGGTGTAGTGAGGTTGGGGTCAGTCTCTTCTCTCAAGTAACTATAGGCTATAAGACAAGAAGAAATGGCCTCAAGTTGCCCCAGGGGAGGTTTAGGATGGGTATTATGGAAAATTTCTTCCCCGAAAGGGTTGTCAAGCATTGGAACAGGCTGCTCAGGGAAGTGGCTGGGTCACCATGCCTGGAGGTATTTAAAAAACAGGTAGACATGGTGCTGAGGGACATGGTTCAGTGGTAACTTGGCAGTGTTAGGTTAATGGCTGGACTCAATGATCCTAAGGGTCTTTTCCAACCTAAATAATTCTGTGAGTCTATGGTTTAGACTTCTGGGTGAAGCAGATGCAAAGTACCTAAAGGCAGGAAAAAAAGTATCTAAAAGTTGTTTAGACTTGTACTAATCTTACCTTTCTACAGGTACCAAGCCATAGGGAAAGAAACCTTTCATAAGGTAAGCAATATACAAAAAACATTGTAGGCCAGATTATTCTCTTATATCGGTTAAAATACAAAAATTTTTTTAAGTAGCATTCACTCAGATCTGGTATGACTGAGAAGATGATCTAGTCTGCCATGTAATTTTTTGATGCTTCTGTATTTTAGTTTATCTTGCAGGTCAACTTTCTGCATTCCTCTTCAAAGTAGTTATATTTAAGTTTAGCTATTCTGGTATTATTGATTTACCAGCCCGTAAGCTATGTATTCATTTAACTTTCCTGATGTGTAAAGCTCACCTGAGGACGTCTATTTGGATGGGCTTTGGGTTTCAGAAGCAAAAGAGGGAATACACTTTATTACGCTGCAGTTGTACAACCAGCACTGCTAAGGGAGGGTTAGGCATACACCAAAGATTCACTATCGCACTTTAGTGAAAGCCACGTTTTCAGATTTCCTCATTTGATCATACACAGGAAAAAAGGATGCCACAAATCCAGGGACCTAAACCAGAGTGCTCTGGAATTTTAGGAATAAATTTGTCATCATTTGAGCGCAGAGACACTATTTTTAGTGGTGACCTTGCATCCAGATTGCAAACAGATACTGTTTCTGGATTCACACAAATGATGATGTTGTAGATCTGTATGTGAATTACAGGCGATTCTAGTAAAAAATGATAGGAAAAGTGTTTTCCTTACCAATGGTTCCGGAAAAAGTGTTTAAGAAAATCTATTAGACAAAAATTAATTTCTGTCTTGTCAGAGTATTATTTCTGTGGTTGGCAAAACAGGAAACTTTGGGCTATAGCGGGGTTTGGAGGATTAACAGTGTAGTGTTCGATGGCTTGACAAAGTAGTCCTCTCAATCCCTGGTACCAAAGCGAAAATGTTATTCACATTATGATTGTGATACAGTTTCGCAACATCCTGAACATGTTCACTGAATTAACACTAAAACATTGTTCAAGCCACAGAATTTTGCAGTATAGTATCCAACATCTGTGTAACATGTAAATGAGCATTTAATGAGCGTTCTCTAATCTTTAGCAAGATCAGGACGTAGTACAGGCGATACACTGTGGGGAATGGTCAGGCCTGAGAAGCCCACTGAGGAAGGTAACCACCTAAAAAAAAATGATTTCTGGAAACGTAACCTTCAAAGGAGAGATGGTGGGGGAAAGACTTAGAGCAGAAGAAAGGAATATATGTATAGGAGGAAGGCGATGGAGAAAGATCACTGCCCGCGGCAGTGGAAGGTGGGTGATGGAGGGCAGTTGTGGGGCACTTCGGAGCTCGCTCGGCAACAGAGAAGGGATTTGGAACCTGTGGCAGCAGTTTGGCTGGAATAATAACGTTATTAACTCACTGGAGGCACTAAAGTGGCGTTTTGAGGACAGCAAGGTAGGAGAAGGTTGCAGTTGTTAAGACAGTGACAACCTTGGTGTGGTATTTTTCCTCATAGTTTAGGAACTAAATAAAATCCACCCTGTATTCATCGATATTTTTAATTTCCTAATTTTTATACTTGAGCTCGCGTGGATTTTGTCGTCATCTTTCAAAGCTGGACAACTTACTTCAGTTTTGGCATAGTATTTCTGTAGTTGTTCTCCTGGTCTCAGAAGAAATCTAATTACAAATAAAAACTAACTCCTGAGTTTTCTTCTTATTCTGCTCCCTCTTCAGCAGCTTTTTAGAGCTAAATTTTGCGTCTATACATAGGTACACGAACAGGTAACTAGGCATGAACACTCCGTGGTGCACCTGCCCCTGCTCCCGCTCAGCGATAGTACCGGAAGCTGGCGTCTATTATTGATACAGATCAGGAAAAGGAGAGGAGAAACACGTCCCACCCCGCCCGCAGCGGCGCCCGCAACCCCTGACGGACGCGGCCCTCACCGGCTGCACCCGCCCCCTCCGCCGCCGCCGGCCAATCGCACGCCTCCCCGCTCCCGCCGCCGGCCAACGGGAGAGATCCGTTTCTCTAAGCTCCAGCCCCAGCGCCTTCTTCCTGCTGGGAGAGTGACAGGTGCGTCACCCCCCCCCCATTGGTCCGCCCGCCCCGAGACGGACAGGCCTTCAGACCAATCCCCGGCCTCAGGGCGGAACCTTCGCGGCTGTGACAGGAGAGGAGTCGCCCTTCCTGCGTCACGGAGAGGGCGGTGGCTGTGATTGGCTGTGTTAGTCCCCGCCGCCCCGCCCCGCGTCAGCCCTCCCGGAAGGGACGGACGGCGATTGGCCGAGGGGAATGCCAGGTCCGGATGTGCGGTGCCAAGGGGCGGGCTTTAAATGGGGCAGCGGCGGGGGTAGAGGGGGAGCGGCGGCGGCGGGGCCTGGGCCGCGCGTGCAGCGGAGCGGCGGGAGCTTCGGTTCGGGTGAGGGAACGCGCGAGCGGGAGGGCGGCAGCGGCACCACAGCGTCGGGCCCGGCCCCGCCTGCCCGGGCGCGGTGCCCGCGGGGAGGAAGCGCCCGCCGGCGCGGGAGGGCGACTGAGGGCCCCGGCCGCGCTGAGGGGCGGCGGCGGCGGGTCGTCAGCCAGCGCCCTGCCGGGGCCTTCACCTGTCGCCGGGAGGGGCTAGGGCGGCGCCCGCCCGCTCGCCCCGCGCGGAGCGTCTGCCGGCCCCCTGCGTGAGGCGTCCCGCGGCCGCTGAGGGCCCTGGGGCGGGGGCCCGGCGGGCCTCTCTCCGCGTCCTCCCGAACGGCGGGGCACTGCCGCGGCCTCGGCGTGAAATGCTGCCGGGAATGTCAGGGGAGGGTGTGCCCCGCTCGGGTCTGGGGAATTCCCAGAACTGATGTGTTTTCCCTGCTGTGACCCACCGGCCCCCCAGCTGGCGGATCCCTCTGGAAGCCCAGCCATCCCGAGAAACTCGGCAGGCCATCCCCTGTGTGCTTAAACCGGCAGCTCTTGTACAAGAGCTGGCTCCTCACAAGAGGTGCGTTAGGGGACTGAAGGCAGAGCAGCAGGTGTCGGTGTGAAAGGTGCGATCTGTCGGTGGAAGAAGAGTTGGCAAACAGGCTTGACTGGCCAGTGTTGCTGTTGGCTGCCAGCATTCCTTCGGCAGCTGCCGCCTTGTGCAGTGGGTTCAGGTGTAGGGTAGGGAAGTCCTTGGGTCCTAAGAAGATCAGGAGTATGGGTGCTGAGGAGGAATGTGTTCTGATGTAAACTGACAGAGTTGCTGGACAAAGGTGTAATAGTGTCGTGATCAACACGTATTGTTCTTCTCTAGTGCTCTGCCTCATCAGCTCTGTTGTTTCTTAGGGGTAGGAGTGGTTCCCTTCCTTTTTAGGTAGGGGATAAAATGCATAAAAGCATATATATATATATTTATATTATAAGTTTATCCATTTTTTGCTTCTTGAGGAATTGTTTATGTATCCAGAAAATACTTAGAAAAGTGCTCTGTTCCAGGCAGGTGAAGTTTTTGTCAAATTGGTTTAGCGTGATATTTAATCTAATGCTGATGATAGGGGGAAAAATATGACACGTGATATGACAGGAGGTAAAAATAATAGAAGTAATCTTTAATGACAGTACCTGGCGTAGAGAAGGAAAAGGTGCAAAAGCAAAGTACTTAAAATTTTTGTTTTCATTAGTGATAACTTTTGTTTTTTGAAGTATTTTAGAGTGATGATAAAGTACTACATGAGTTTACACTTGCTCTGACAGATGTCATGTGTACCTCAGTGCTGGTGAACGTCAACATGAGGTTATGCTTGGTGGCAGGTGGCTTTCTTGGTCCAGGTGTGGTAGGACCTTAGTAATGCGGTGCTGTATAGAAGTTAGAAGGCCTTTCCAAGAAGCAGCATTTGAAATAATGTTTCTTCACAAGTTTGTGTCGTGTCTTTTTTTAGTTGCAGTTGTTGTGCTAGACGGAAAACATTATCGAAAAAGATAGCTATAAAAAGCCCATGTCAGGAGGACTGCTTAGTAGGGTTGCTGTTGCTTTCTATTCTTGAAGTAGTAGAAATTAGTAGAACGTATTACTGAGTGGCACACTACTAAGCCGCCTCTTAATTGAGGCACTGTGAATGATGACTGTGAAAGGAGACAGGGTGATTTTGAGTGTATTGGGTTCTTTTGGGAAGCTGATGGTTTCAGTAGTTATAGCACTATAAGCTGCCATAATGGTAGGTACCTTGTAGTAGATGGAATGACTAAACTGCCTAGAAATTCCGCTTAATGACATTGGGACTTGCCTCTCCTTATGTGCTGCAGACCGTCTGTGTAGTGAGAAGCAGGAAGAATGCTCTAATGTAAATATGCTGTTACTTGGGTTTTTTTGGTTTTTTGTTGTTTTTTTTTTTTAATTATTCTTGTGATTGAAGTGGGGTAGTAAATTGTGAGGTGAAGGTACTGGAGAGCATAAGCAATCACATGTACGTTTCCTGTACTGAAATCATTCTCCACTCCCATGTAGCATAGCTGGAAGGGAGTGAGTGATTTGAAATAAACAAACTCTTAAACACCTTGAAAGGCTTTTTAAATGACCCTCCTCTGGGAAGCTGGTACTCTGAGGTTATTAGTTTTCCATCATAAATAGTATTTTAGCAGGTGATTGAGACTGGAGACAAGAAGTCTGTTAATAAGTTTAGGACAACACCGTATATCACTTACTACTGGCAGGCAACTGGATAAAAGATCTCTGTGCAGGAGAATCTATGTAGCTTAACTAGAGGTAACATAATGTTTTATTTGGAGATATAAACTGTTCTTAATAGCCTGTAAACAGGCGTCTCTCTAATGAAAAGCTTTTCAACAAAGCTTAAAGTGTACTGAGATGCAGAGCTTGGTTCTGAAAGGTGGAGTCAGTGATTGAACTCCATCTAGCGCCAGTTATCAAGCTTCTAGATCGGTTCCCTGTTTCACTGGTAATAGGTTAGGCTGTTTTTTGCGTACGTGTCTCATTCTTTGTCCTGTTCAGCTCCTGCATCTCATATCTCTGGTTCTGGAATAATGCAATTTATATTATTTAGTCTTAAAAAACACCAGCCCAAACCAAACAAACCAAGGAAAAAGTTCCACCCAAACCCCATAATTATTCCAGATTCCAGCTAATTGTCTTCCAACCTGTACCTCAGCTTCCAGCACTTTTCTCTGTTGTCAAAGCCATAGCACTCAGGTGCTCTCTTTGTGCGTCAGTTCCTCCACCCTCTGGTTATACTGAAGTTTCCTGAGGAAATGTCTTGTACCTTCCTCGCCAAGCGTCTTCCTGTCTTCCTTAGTCTGGCTGAGTTTCATGGAAGAGAAGAGGCCGATGGCATAGCCGTCTGGCATGGCTCTGCTTTCCAGACAGGAGATAGGGAAAAGTGAAAACATCTTCTCCCTGCTATCACAGGGCATGCCGCAGCACAGTAACCGTGCTTTGACTTTCTGTTTTCAGTGGCTCAGAATGATGTGAGACTCTTTGGCTGCTGAAGAGGAAAAATATCTGGAGGAATCATGTGTACCGGAATGTTTGAGATGATTTTGGGGTGGGGAAATTAATTAATTTTCATTACTTTTCTGCATGGTGCTTGCATTTTTTGAATGCTTGGCTGCTATACAGTCTGGAAGGATACCTGTGATTTGATATCAAGGTTGCTTTTAAAAATTTACTGTTGCTAAGCTTTCTTTGGATAAATCCTCTGGCTTATTTTTTTTTTCTTTTAACAATGTGAGCATTTCTTTTCCTTTTAGGAAGATTTTTGATCATAATATTACCGTTTAGTGTATAAACTAACCAAAGCAGTGGGTGATCAGGTGGTGCCTCGTTACTGGAGAAAAACTTAGTGTTGACCACAATAGAAGCCTGTGCCATTTTCTCTTGTTTCTCTTACATCCTATGAATTGCCTTGGTCAATGTTGTACAACTTTCTATTAAAGAAATTGAGTAAAGTGAATTCCCTTGAAACCTTAGTTAAGATAGCCAGAAATGGGGAGGTGGGTATGGAAAGGGAAACTAGGACAACTGGGCCGGGGGGGGGGGAAGAGAGCAGAAATAGGCTATGCTAGACAAGAGAGTTGTGGATAAGAGTTCTTGTGTAAACAATAGCAAGACTTTAAAAAAAAAAAAAAAAGAGAGTGAGAGAAAAACAAGGACATACACAGTAGATGACACACTGAAACTCTAAATAATGCTGAAGTCTTTGTTATTGAACTGCTGATCTAAAGAGCACTAAGCCTTAGTGCTCATAATGAAATCATTAAATAAGCTACAGAAAAACTTCTGTGTTCTGTGGCTTTGTCTATTCCTGGTGGTGTTCCAAAGCAGACGAAAACAAAATGACACATAGATGATGCAAACTCAATGGGAGGATCATCTCTTTTACTGGGAATGGCAGAGATTTGTTCAAACTTGGAGTGTTTCAGAAACGTGCAAAGTCCGCACTGTATGCGAGGGGCATCACTTAACCATGCTACAGAGTAAGCCATTCTAGTACTGGCTCGTGCTGGTCTGAAATGATGAAGTGATAACTTTTTAATATTTGCATGTGTAGAGGATCTTTTTTGCCTGTGCTGAGCCAATAGATGGTCTCTTTTTTCCAGTTGGCAAGACAAAGCGTAGAATACAGAACTTACTTTCTAGCAGAAAGAAGGCAGGGATTCATGCACAAAAATTGTTTCATAGACAACTATATTATTGTGCTGGTGTCTGATATGTAATAGAATTTTGGCAATTTTGGCTATTGTCAGTCTTAACTACAAGAATTTTTCTTCTGCAGTCAGCTTTATATTTTTGTAAGTTCAGAATTGGATCTGAATCCTGTTTGTATATTAAGTCTTGTTTATCTGTTAGAATGCATATTCATTCTATCTATTTTTAGGGTGTAAACCAGAGAGGCCCAAGGACACTCTGAAGACACTGAAAAGCTGCATCCTTTGTTTGGAATACGCGTTATGAACCCTTTCTGGAGCATGTCTACAAGTTCTGTGCGCAAGGTAGATATTTAATGAACGGATGCCATAAGGTCTTAACGTGCATTGAGGGGTGGTAGCAGTTCTGGAAAAGACCATCAAACAATCTACAAATGCAGTTGGAGTGTGTGTTTTATGACGAGGATTGTGATAATCTTCAATGAAAGTGTAAACTAGCTTTGAGCTGCATTAGCTGGAATGTGCCTGTGGATGGAGTCTGCCCCAGAATTTGTTTACTTTTCTTATCTGAAGCATCTTTGAGTAGGAAAGACGGAACAAACTTGTTCAAATGGTTGAAGCACTTGTTTCTTAGGACATTTGTTTAATGTCATATGTAGAACTTAGCCAGGTATTGCATGTGCAGTCAGTGTTGACAAAACTGCACCTCCATAATGCTATTGCTACTCTGTATTGTGTGTATAAAAGCATGATAGTTCTCAGGTTAATCCCTTCTCAGGTGTTCAGTGCCAGGGCAAAGTATGTAACTTTGTTGATGACGCTTGTGACATACGTATTGTTACTGATCCAAGTCTCAAGCGCTTCGAAACAGTATAGACTAAGTCATGTCTTTAGTTTCACCACAACGAGCCTAATCACAAGTGTGTAGCCTGCAGATTTGTCTTGGCAGTCTACAGAATGATTTTGAGGTCTGTATACGATGTAGCAGTGACCAATTAAGTAGAAAAGCTTTTTTGTTTTGTTTTTTTTTCTTTTTTAATAAAATACAGCATAGGCATAAAAAGGTTACTATAGCAAAACTGTTTAAACTGGGCTTGATGTCACTGCTAAACAGTGATTCCCCCACAGTGGGAATGCACTATATGATCAGTTCCAAGTGGGATGTTGGTGTCTTAAGCACAGGCAGGAAGTGAAATACGTGAAGTTTTCTGTAGAAAGTTCTTGTTTCATCTCAGCTTTACTACACTAGTTTTAAAGACTCTTTGAAGTCTAGAACACAAGGATGCTTGTCAGTGGAAATGATTTATCGTGGTGCACTGTGTGCTAGAAATAGATTGACTTCTAAGCTGATGTTATATACTATCTGGTTCCAGTTTCTAAATGAATGTAAGCCTCCTTAAGCATTTGTCCTAATCTGCAGATTTCCTATCCATCATTGATTACTTCTGTACTTGTAGGCTAGGTTTGATTGAATAAAAGTCTATTTAAAAACAAGCCCCAAAAAGACACCACCCCCCTACCCACAAGCAATAGAACACCAAAACCCAAGATATGTTTGTTTCATTGGCCAAACTTCTAATTACCAAGTTTGGGATTAAACCTATGTTAAAATATGTTCATATGTTAAATGCTTATGAAATATGACCTGTAATGTCATAGCTCTCTTTTAATCTAACAGAGACCTGACGCTGACGAGAAAACTGTGAGTGGAGAGCTGCGAACCAGTCCTCTACGAGCCTCTACAAAGAAACAGTTGCCTTCTATTCCAAAGAATGCTGTGCCAATAACAAAACCTGCTTCCCCTGCCACGTCGTCCCAGTCGACAAATGGAACACATGCTTCTTATGGGCCTTTTTATCTGGAGTATTCCCTCCTTGCAGAATTGTAGGTTTTCACTTTTTTTTTCTTTTTTAGGTGACTGGGCTTATGCTTCAATGGGAAGAAAAAATGCACAGAGATCTAATTCTTGCATGGTGCCTTTGCCTTAGTCCTTGAAGAAGGCAGTCAAACTTAAGTCTCACAAAATTCTTTTTCTAGAGCAGCAGTCTTTATCTCTTGAGGTAGCAGGGAAGAGGAGAATGAGATGAGGGTGTGTTTAGGTGTGGTTCTCTGAATTCATGTATTTTTCAGTCTTCAAGTAAACACATTTTGGGTTTAGGCATCCTGACCAGTGGCCCTAATAGCTTTTTCATCAGAAATACCAAATTTTTGAACCAAATATTAAAATAGAAGGAAGTAAATGTCTAGTGGGAATATGGTTGTGAATGTATGGGACTGTCTAATGGAGTTTAGGATGTGGGAGCTTCCTTCGGTTGTTACATGGAACGCTTGAACACCACCTGATATGGCTTATTAAATGGATATTAGGAAGACTATATTCTTTCCTGTCTTTTAGTGATATTTAACATGAAATTTATGAGGGAGGAGTTAGTGTGATTTAAATAGGTTTCCTTGGATCAGTTGCGTTTGATCCAATCTAGTGATTTGTAGGGTACTGTGGGAGCATACAAATCTCTTATTTGTCTGCAAAACTTACTCGTTATATAAAGTTACATAAACTATTCTCTGCTACAAAGCTGAAGGGACTTCCTCTGTAATAGACGTACTGGATTCTCAAGTATGTAGAGCCCTTTGGAATGAAATCCCTGGAGTCCTTATGCAACACTGACTCTCAGTTCTTGCATTTAACCATTAAATTGAAAGTGAGACCTCTCAAAACTTTTTTTTTTTTTTTTTTCAGGGAATTGACCCTGACTTCTTAGTTCAGGAAATTTGTTTTTCTTCTGCAACATGCAAAAACATATTGGTATCATAATGTGAACTCCTCTTGCTTAACAAGTACATTATTAGGGAAATAATAATGAAAATTATGGAAATCATAAGCGGAGAACTATGTTAATGTTTTGCTTTAATATTATTGTTTATTTGTGTACGCATGAGGAGTTCAGTTTACTGGGCCTATATGCCAAGTAACTGGAAAACCTATGAAGTGAATAATTCGGTTTATCATTTATAGTGTTCAGTAGAATCTGCATACTGTACAACTACAGCTGCTAGCAACTTCTTCTGTTTGTTGATTTAAAAAACAGTAAAAATAGCACATTTTGCCCTGCTAGTACGGTTGATTATCAAATGGACTTTCCTAAAAGGCAAAGGGAGAGATAGAAACTCTTTTCATAATGCACTGATCATTGATGACTGAAGGTGATGGCTGGATTATCATCTCAAGAAGTGAGATAGCAAATAAGTGCAAGTTGGGAAAATGACTTGGTCCATCCTGTTAATGAGATGCCTCGAATCACTCGGTTCAGCTTTCTAAGATACCCTGCTTCTTGCCTGTCTTTTTTTATTCTCTGCTACTTTGTTTTGTCAGTTGCCACTGTAATTTCAGTTTGATCTGCAGCATAGTTTTATCTAAAACTGAAAAACTACTTGTTTAAAATTGAAGTTAAAGCTTTGGTCACATTTCAGAATTAACCACAATTGACTGCAAGTCTGCATTCAGAATGACTTAATTGCATTTCTTTTTTTTCCTTCTTTACTTTGAAACTGGGGATTTGGTAGAAAAGTGGAAATTTCAGTACTGACTTGCATTAAATGCATTCTGCTTTCCTGTTTACAGTTTTATCTGGAGAAATAATGTTTCCCATTAGTAACTCTTTAAGTGGAGGGGTAGGAAGAGCAAGAGTGAAAGAATTTGGTTTCACTAGTTTTCTGCCGCCTCCTTCTGTGGGGAATCTGCCCTTGGGAACTGATTGTAAGTTTGCGAAGAAGTCCCTTGTTAAGCTATTGGCAATACATTTTGAGTTCATTGTTGTCAACTTGCTGTAGGTGTAGTGTGGTTGTGGAGCTGTTCTAAATACTGATTTTAATTGCAGTACCTTGGTTGTAAAGCAGAAATTGCCAGGTGTCTATGTGCAGCCGTCTTACCGATCAGCATTAAGTAAGTTTAAACTTAACTTTTATTTTTTCATATATATGTTATTTTTTTCTTAAATTCTTTCACTCAAGCAAACTTTCTCACTTGCAGTGTGGTTTGGTGTAATATTCATAAGACATGGGCTGTACCAGGACGGTGTGTTTAAATTTACTGTCTATATTCCTGATAATTACCCAGATGGAGACTGCCCGGTAAGTGGTTGTGTGTGTCTTGGATTTTTATTGTTTTCTGGTGTTTTAAGTATGACTTTTTGTTAAAGCTAACGTAGCTTCTCGTTTCCTTAAACTAGTTTTGTTCAATTGGCTGGGCTCGTTTGCGATGTCTTGTACATATTTCCTAGCATCTGTGGAAGAATCACGTTACTCTGAATACTGAGGCTGGTGTAGAGTGAATTTCATGAGGTTAAACGCATTAGAGTATTAAGTAATCAGACAGTTTTTTACCTCAGCTCTTGATCTGCTACTTCCTTGGCAAGGAAGTTAACATTCAAACACTTATAAAGAAGTATCCAAATTCTGAGTAGCAATATAGTGGAACATAAAATCCAGGCACCTGTGCTGGGCTTGCTGTAGTACTGCAGGATTTCTTGCACGTCTCTCTTCTGAATTACGTAGAAATACTAAAAGAAATACTCTTTTAGAAATAACTAAAAGAGTTTGAGGAGAAAGTTGGTGAAACAGAGGGAGAGGGAGATAGATAGTATGGTGTTACCTTCCATCTCTGCTTTTTGTTTTTCTCTTTAGGGAAAAGTATCCAAATTATTACATCAATTAAAAAATAAAAATAATAAGAAAATAATCTTGTGGCAGTCTGACTCTCAGGGCAGAGCAGCCAGTCCACTTGGCCAAATGTCTTTAAGAGGAAGATTGGGGGATGGGTCTATGTAACTGCTGTAGCTGAGGACAAGTTGCTGTGTCAGGAAGCTGTCTGCTTGGTGTCAAGTTTTGTGTAAAGCTATCGTCTTTAGAAGGACAGATATAGTAGGAAACAGTTTCTTACAAAGGTTAGGCTTCGGTATCTCTCGTACAGCCGTCATTCTTTTGCGAGCGTAGGGCTTCTGATTGAAACCAAGTTTTCTTTTGGAAGAATGCATAAACACCAGAGGAAATTAGCTATACAGAACTGAAGACAGTATGGTGTCACTGCACAGTTCACTTAAAAATGAGTAGGATAAAAAAAGTATTGATTGTAGCTCAAGTATGTAAAAAGCTTTCAGTCGCAAATAGCTAAACCAGAAAAACTCCTTTAATCTGATCTTATCTGATATTCTTACCTGTGTTGGCACTAGTGCTTGTGCAGTTAGCTGGATTAGTTTCCTGATTTGGTGATAAGCACGTGAGAGAGGACAAGACCCTGCATGTAATGTGGGTGTGTTGGGTTACAGTTTCACAGCTGGCATAAATCATTTCAGATTGCTTTCTTTTAGTACAGTAACAATTAATTAGTATTTGTAAGCAACATCTGACTGACCTTCACTCAGTGGTTTTAACACCAGGATTGAAGTTGTCATAATGAATTTCTTTTTTCTAATGCAGCGCTTGGTTTTTGATCTGCCTGTCTTCCATCCACTAGTGGATCCTTTATCTGGTGAACTGGATGTGAAAAGAGCATTTGCAAAATGGAGGTTAGTGGTAACATATTGATGTATAATTTGAAAGAAGTTTGTTCCTTTCTTCATTGTGCTTTATTCTTTTTAGGCGAAATCATAATCACATATGGCAAGTATTAATGTATGCTCGCAGAGTCTTCTACAAGATTGATACAACTAGTCCTCTGAACCCTGAGGCTGCAGTGCTGTAAGTATCTTCCATGCGTATAGACATGGTCTCGTAACAGATTTTTGCATAGACTTGCAGAAACAAGAGATTTGTAAAGTTGTTTATCAGTTCATGGTCTCTGCCTCCAGAGCTGGTTGCACTAGGAACTAAACTTGAGGCTTTGCCAAGTCTGTCTGTGCTTCTAGAGCAAACCTGTGCCTCCTTACAATTACTTAACATTACTTATTTCTCTCTTGCAGGTATGAAAAAGATATTCAGCTGTTCAAAAGTAAAGTGGTGGACAGTGTCAAACTATGCAGCAGTCATTTATTTGATCAGCCCAAAATAGAGGATCCCTATGCAATCATGTAAGTACCATGAGCAAATTTATCATGTCCTAATGTTTTGAGAAACAGTTTTGGTATAGTTGTTGATTTGAAGCCTTTTTCTGCCAAGTTGACTGACCTGCTTTTTCTTACATTTATAGCAATACTTTGAATATTCCTACCCTCATTTCCTTTCGTTTTAATGTTGAGAGAATCTTAAATATAATCACACTTGTGTTTACTGTTTTTCACTAAGCAACCAAGATTTAAAAAAAAAATATCAAAAAAGCCCCAAAACAAACAAAAAAGTGCCCCAAACACCCCACCTGCCTCAAGTAGTGATACTCGTGGAGTAAATATTGCATTCGGGCTTTCCTGAACTCAATTTTCATGACTGTAGCTTCAGTTGTACATTTTAAATGCTTTTAAGCTTCATTGCCTGGGGGATGGCACAGTCAGCTCCGTAGTGAATGTGAGTTGCATTTCATGTAGCACCTGCTGAATTGCCAGCTCTCATTGCAAACAAAAATGAAAACCTAAATGTTTCTTGTTGAAAAGATCCATGACGATTTGAATTTAGTTCTTATCTCTATGTTTTAACTCTGAAAACTCAGACTTGTAGTTTACTTGAAATTCAACAAACTAAACCAAGGAAAATTGCTGCTTTCTGCTCTGTCTATGCTGCCGTTTGCAAAAATGCAAAGTTAAGGGATAACTACACTTTCTCCATAGTTTTTCTCCATGGAATCCAGCTATACATGATGAAGCTAGAGAGAAGATGTTGACTCAGAAGGTATGGGCAAAGTCCAGATCCTCACTACAGTAAGGGTTTGTTGCCTGATAAGGAAAGAAAGGTTCTCTGTCTCTTTGTGATTAATATGTACTAGACAGACCTTATTCTACTCCCCTTCTGGATCAGCAGGCATGCTGAAACTGTTTTGGTCTCCTAATTAAGCAGTTATGTCACTGCTCTAACTTCAGTGTGTTAAGCAATTAATCATTTAGCCAGCTAGACAGCTTTGTTAGAACAGTTGTTGGCACACTTGGCAGACTTTTTTTTTTTTTAAGGGAGGGAAGGAGGGAAAAGAAGAGATCTGCTGACTGCCTATTAGCTTGTCCTGCACTTGTCATGGTAGTTACCACTTCTGCATAACCTCACAGTCCCCAACTTTTGTTCTCTTCTATTGAGAGATCTTTCATTACTGAACAAAGCTTTGGGGTGTTCTTCTCATTCCAAACCTTTTGAAGCAGCACAAGCAGAGTACGTTGCTCACGTTGCTAATGCTGCTGATTTCTAATAAGACAACATCAGCTAATCAAACGGTGCTTAGAGTTACTTCTGTCACAAAGCACTCCTACTGATATAGCAAGAATGTGTTGGTTCATATAACTTTCACATGAGTAACACCTTTGGGTTTGGGGTAGGGGGTGCTTGGGTTTTTTGGTTTTTTTGACTATTTCCTTGCACTTGACCAGAGCTGGCACACAGGAATTCTGGGTCTGCGCTGAGTGGCGTGACAAGTCAATCCACTTGCAGTGCCCAGGAATTCTGAAATGGTGGCTGGTATCTTTGCTGATCTGGCAAGGCACTCTGAGTGTATTAGGTAATGACTGGGGCTCCTTGCACTATCAGTGTGCTGTGACTTGCTGCTTTTTATGTAATTAAAAAAAAAAAAGGAATTTTTTTTTGTCAGTCCAAACTTCAGTCTTCCTCACTGCAAGCTTTAACTCATGTTCTTGCATGTCTTTTGGCAGGAATGAGATTTTTAGATTGGTCTTAATACAATATGCTGCCTGTAAGCTCAGTGTAGCAATGTTCCCAACTGCCAGAGTCACAGCCGGGCTTGAGGTGAGGTGGCCTTTCTCCAGCCTTAGAACACACAGGGAGACATTTTGATTAGATTATAACTTCTTGATGTTCTTATGAAAACTTAAAAAATACTTTTGACTCTTTCTTCCCACCCCCACTTCTCCTTCATTCTCCACCTCCTTCTTTCTTATCCTTTAAATCAAAGACCAGATGAGAAAGAACAGGTTGAGGTGCTTGAAATGGAAGCGATATGGTGTTGTCTGAGAGACTGATAGCAAACGTAATGCCAGTGATGACTTTTCTTTCATCTTTTTTCTTTGGAGATGTCTGTTAATTTCTTTTTAAGTGAAAACTAACATCTTCAGTAACTATTGCATGTATGGTACTTCAGTCGCTCAAGTATTCTGTTGGTACCAGGAATGGCCAAACTTCTGTGCCTTAGGAGATTTGTTTCAAAATGTCAGTGTAGCTGAGAACATTCTTTTCCTTCCCTGTAAAAGGAAGTTCCCTAATCACGTATCTTGTCTTTCCTTTCTTCTGCAGTCCCGGGTCCTTGTTCATTACCCGTGTAATTCCTAGGCCTTGGGAAACAACTAGCCCATTCTGGAACTGTAGCCCAGGAAAGGCTGTGATGTCCCAGTTCCCTGCTGAGACTGTCTCAGTTCCCTGCTGAGCACATGGCGTTTGCTAGATAATGTCCTGTGCTCAGCACGTGATAGGCAGGCGCCACTCTGCCAGGCTCAAGCCCAACCGATCCCTGTTGTCTGATGTGTTGTGGCAATTCTGTCACGCAGTGCTAACTTCTACACAAAACATGGGGAGGGACAGAAGCGCAGGTTCAGTTTTCTTGCTGACTTAATTTACTTTGTCAGTGGCTTCCCATCATATGACAAAGTCTACTCACATAATTATCCCTTTCTAGAACTTCATGTGTCATTCCAGGTTTGAAGTAGTTGGCATACAGGTGATCTGCTGAGCCTGTAGCAGTGTGGAGGCAGGGCTAGTTCCTGTTTTGCAAAAAACCTGCGAGCTGCTCTGTTTCTTTGACCTGCTGGAGTAGGTAGCTAATTTACTGATCTTCTTAAACTACTTTAAGTTGCACCTTTCTCCCTCAACGTGAAGCTTTTTTGTTTTTTTTTTCTTCTTCTAAATTGCAAGTCAGTCTCAAATGTTTGTTGCATTGTGTTGGGTAGAAATAGTTACAGTTCAAGCATTTAACTGTGATAAATGCTCAGGGAAGGGAAGGACCGTCCTTGGAAAGCATTAAGAAACTCCATGGTCTATAGCAATGGTATCAGTTGCTACTTTGGTATGTTAATGTGCATTCAGAAGCCTTCACTGGGGTGGAGTGCTCCTCCATGGTGTGCCCAGCACAGCAAAGTAGTGTGCTACAGTTATGTCGTCAGGCTAACGGCAGAAATGCTTTGATTTGGTTTGACACTTCTTTCTGCAGAACCAAGAAATTTGGCAAACAACAGTGTGGTCAGTGGTGCTGGGCCATGGCCTTCAAGCAAAAGGCACTATTCAAAGATTATCTTTTAATCTTTATGGTGTGATGGAGTAGCAGTACATGAACTAAGTCGTTCAAACTCTCCTGTAATGTCAGGGTTATTCTACGGATGCCACACACATTCACAAAAATTAAACTAGTAGCCATTTCACCATTCCTCTTTGAGGAGAGGAAATGATGCTAGCCTCTTCTATGCTTGTAAATGGATGGTATAATGGATGGGGAGGGACTTAAGAGCGTCTGGGGTGTCTAACAATTCTGACTTTAACTCTCTTCTGCCTAGAAGAAGCCAGAAGAGCAGCACTGCAAAAGCATGCATGTTTCTGGCCTGTCATGGGTAAAGCCTGGCTCAGTTCAGCCTTTCAGCAAAGAAGAGAAGACGATGCCTACTTAGCTCTTCTGGACTGTGGTGCACAAAACACTTTCTGTGGGTGGAGGGAATGTAATGGAGGGAGAAACGGCAAAGCAGCGGTTTCCTTCTTGACTACGGATTAGTAAAAGCTGAATGGTAGCAGTGACTCCAGTAAACCTGTTCAATGGATTACTGACTCTTAAAGTTTTACATATGCATTAGGTTTTAAAGGCTTGCCTGGAGTTTGGAAGTCTCTCGAACACTGCAGTACTTCTACCTGAAGACTGTGTAGGGTGGGTAATTCCTCAGGGCTCTGAAATGCCTGGAGGTTTTGGGTTGGTTTTTAAGCTTTTATTTTTTCCCTCCAGGAATAGCAATTTTTTTAAAAATCTTAAATTACTGGCAGAAATATTATCAGGAAATATGATGCCAGAGGTAAGCTGTGTTCATGTAAACTAATATAGCAGAGTTAAACACTATATTTAATGGTTTTAAATACTTTGGTTTCTATTGTAAATATATTAGGATTTGAAATTGTAAATAGATGGTTCATTGACTCCATTTAGCACTTTCCAGAGGTAAAGCTGGGGATGATGTATGATGTATTATTGATTTGTAAATGGATATTGTCACTAAAGCGCACATCAGTCTGACAGGGTGAAAGCAGAATGTCAGGCTTGGTAGACTTTTTACATAAACACTAAAGTCAAAGCTTTTAATGGTGGTCTCTTGAGCTAATAAAGTCTTAGAGGATCTTAGATTCCCTAGGTGTCTAGGGGATTACTTAGGATAGCTTGACTAATGTGTGTTAATAGTGACATCTTAAAATAAAAAGAAACCGTGATCTAGCTTTTGTCCCTCTGTCTGTTGTAGACATTTAGCAAAGACTGGAACCAGAATGGAAGCACCTGGCTACATATGTACTTGCCTGCGTGTGTATTCAGGATGTTGTGTACTGATGAGACTGATTACATATGGTTTTGTTCCACATATGGGAAACCTTCCTAAAGCATGTGTGAGCTCAGGACAGCATCTTCTGCTTTTCACGAGAGTCTTCCTAATGTCATAGCCTTATCCTTGCCAAAGCATTTTGCTATCAAAAGCTGGGCTGCTTTTTCTTTGGCTCCTCATACCTGTGCTGATGGCATTAATGCAAACCCTGCTGTCTAGTAACAAGGAGTAGTGACTTCATAGATACAGATTATGTGGGGTGTGGTTTGGTTTTTGTGGGGGTTTTTTTGTATTTTGTTTTTTTTCTGACAAGCTAAATCCACTTGTCATATAACCTTTCCCTGTTCTTTTAGAGAACTACTTAGCTCTTAAGGAAATAGACAAAGACTTCACAAGTTGTATGCTATCATACATCAAATCAAGCATACCAAATGCTTAATTTAATGTGCTGTTATGGATGACTTAAGTGGTTTCTGTGCAGCACTTAACATTGTATAAATGAAGTACTTACTCTGTTTTAGGTAACGTTGAAGTCGCTTGCGTGCTTGCTTGCTGTGTGACGTTGCTTTAAACCTTTTAAAGCTTCTGCCTTTGAGATACAGCGGTTTCCTGGGGCTGCCTGGAGTGTCCCTAGTACTGCTGGAATTCCTCTTCAGACTGAAGAATGCAGAGGGAGTGCAGAGAGCAAGGATGCTTTTTAAGGCAGAGAAGGAAGTGCATCCAAAGTTGCATTTCTTGGGGCCCTTTCCGCATCTTGTAAAGTGTCTGGTACCTATGTTCTTGACTAAATGCTAAATTGTTCTATCTAAACTTTAGTATATCCGCTTATACTCTGTGTAGTAAGAGAAATATAATTGTCTCCTTCCTAAACAAATTCAAGGTTAAAGAGGAATTCTAAGCATAAGTGCTTCTGAGCAAGGTACTTGCAACTGAACTATTGTTTTCTGAAAGCTCTTGCAAAGGCTGTATGTGTGAGGTATGGGTCTGTGGAAACAAAGACAGGCTCTGGTCGTGTGAATTAGTACAGCAGATTTAAACATATTTAATGGCTTTAAATGCGCTGTGGTTTTTTTTTTATTGTACACTATATTGAAAGTGGTGGCTGAGTGCAGATCTTCCAAAAGGCTATTTTTGTCAAGGTGAGTCAGTCACCAGGTGAGATGTCTGTGACTTGGTATGCTTTCGTAGGGCAAGAACTCAGTGAAAACTGGGTTTCTGCTGTTTTCAACACAAATCTGTCTCCTCTAGCTCAGCTCTCAGTCCAGCTTTGTTATGAGGCTGAGAAGGGGCATTAAGGTAATGTTATTTTTCTGAAAAAACATGTTACAAAAACAAATTGTTAAGTCCTGTCTTCAGATCAAAAACTTTGAGGAGAGTGCAAAATTCTGAATTGCCACTTTGGTTTATGTACTCTTTTCTATAGTAGGAACATTCTACCTTTTTATTTGAAGATGGTTTTTCTAACATTGGTTTTGCATTCTTTGTCTTGCATGCTAAAGTTATTTTGTAAGAGCAGGACCTGAATGGCAGATAGCTGTAACCCTTTTGTAATTTTTTACATGTATAGAAAAGAAGGAAAAACCTGTGGATCTTGTAAGAAGGCAAGTGATTCTCACTGCTGTGCCTGTTGTCAGTTCTGTGATACGTGCGGAAAGACTTTTGTCCTTCTCTCTCTTCCTTACCCACCATGGGGAAGCAGAAGGAAGCAGAAACCTTGTGGAGCAGTAGCTTAGTGCCACAGCTGTTCCTTGAAAAGCTAATGAGTAACAGTGCTAGAGCATGTGTGTGTGTATGTGCACGCATGGGGTTTTCCTCCTGTGTGAGCATAGAAATTTCCCTGCTTCAGTGATCCTTGGGAAACTACTGCCAGTGTAAAACTGGGGTTTGAACCTTAATTTTTCAGCCTTTCAAGACAAAGAATGTCATTCTTACCCTGTGTTGCCAGCCACAGAAGCTGTCTGGCCCCCCTCCGTGGGTGAGAGGGGGTCGGGAGGCTGTGTGTGCCCGCTCTCAGGTGCGGTGCGTTACCAGAGGTGGCAGGTTAAGGGTGTGCTGGCAGCACCTGTGGTGTCTCTGGGGCCAGTGTGGCCATGGGCAGCTCTGCGGGCCCCATGCAGCTCTGCACACAGCTCCTGGCTTCATCTCCCACCATGGATCTTCATCTCCCTGGGATCTTCAAAGAGATTGAAGACCGTGTCCACCGCTCGTGGAAAAGGGTGAGTGATCTCGCTGCTGATCCGCTCCTTTGGGCGGGAGGCAGGGCGGGATGGGGGGAGGTGGAACCAGTGCCTTGCTCAGCCTCCCTCCTCCTGTACCAGGAAAAAAAGCTCGTAGGGGTGCAGGACAGGGCTGTGACCGTGTCTGTAATGTGGGACTTCAGTTGTTTTCTGCCTCAAATACTGCTGAAATGCTTGGGAGAAGCAAAGGCCTTGAGTGCTCGGGCACATGGGCTGGGGCTACAGACTTGGGGCTGAAGAATGTTTCTTTTGTTGCTGGCCTACCTTTGTCTTGCTTTGTGTGCAGCCAATTGTTACTTAAAAAGAAAAAAATTCTTCACGATGTTTCTGGCTTTTTTTTATTTGCATTCTAGGGAACAGATTTCTGATAATCTCAAATATGCATTCATTCGATTTGGCTCCATCCTCCATGTCACGTGCCACTGGTCGTTAACCTTTCAAACAAATACATGGCTTTAGTCAAACACGACCCTGCTGTTGAGCAGCTTGCTTTCAGTTGTGCTTTTCTGTGGGGAAGTCTCTGGAAGGGGGTTTGGCGCAGTTAAGTGGACTTTAACGCGGTGTTGGACTTGTAAAAGCTTGTGAGAGAAACAGCCAGCTTCCTCAAAACCCAGTAGAAAGGAAAAAGAGGTGGCTCCATGTTGCTTACCTCGGTCAGCTTTCTCCTCGGTGTGGCATTAATGCCCCCATTAGCCTCTGTATCCCAGACAGCGGGCAGGTTATGAGGAATTGCAAGTGCCTTGGGATTGTCAAATGCCTGTTCGGAGTTTGCAATAGCAAAGAGAAATGGAGGAACTGATTTGAAAGCCGCGCTTGTGTTGCCTGGAAAGTGGTGATGTGTTTTTTCTCCCAAGGAAAGCAGGTGGGGAGAGTTTTTGAGGGCTACTGTACTGGCTGTGGGTGTAGCTACTAAAGGGCTGTGAACATTATTCTGTTGCTGCTGTTGTTTCTCTTACAGTTTTCTTGGGAAGGCTGAAATTGAAATGTAAATGCTTCAGGTTTAGCATTAGAAAAGTTTAGTTAAAGGACTGTTGTGTGAAGCAGCACATGGGCCTGGCGTTGTGACTGAGCGCGATGTGCCGGCTGGGCAGGGAGACAGAACTGGAGTCTTAAATGGGAGCGTGATAGTTCCTCTCTATTTATTTTCGTGATTATTCAGAAGCCTTTGTAATAAATCACTGACTTGCAAATTTCCTAAACCACTTAGGTGAAGGACTTGCGTAGAAGTTTAATCCCTTCTAATCTTGGGATGCTCTTTCATCTCAGCGTCAGTCAGCTGGGTAGGTGCAGGACGGGGTTCCTGCTGCTGCGCGGAGCAGCAACGCCACCGCATCCCCACGCTCAGTGATGGGGGGAGTTAAATATGGAGCAAATCCTGGTAATTGTTACCTAATGGCAGCTCAGAGGCTGCGCGGCGCTTGGTTTATTTGTCTGATTGTTGCTGGGGTTTAGAAAAAGCCACAGTTAAAGACCAGTAAAAACAATGACAGGGAAGAACGGTAGAATGATGTAGTAAAAATGATGGTTGGTTGAGTAAGTTTTGTTTATCTTTGAGCTGTTACGGACCTCTGTAGGTCTGGGGTGTAGGTTGGATTGCTCTAAGCTAAATCCATGCTAATAGCAGTTTGCTGAACAGAAAATAATTTTATTTATTTAAAGAATGCTGAATTTTGTTTGGTTTGGAATGAATAATTGGATCATCCCTTTTTTTTTTTTTTTTTTTTTTTAGGTTGAGAGGGGGAGAGAACACTAACTATGTCTTCTGTAATCGGATTTGTGTATTAAAAGAAGCTGTTCCAGGAGCAAGGTTAGGCGAATGAGGAGTGACAGGATACCACTGGCATCAATTCCTGTCTCCTGAATTCAGCTGTCATCTTTCCTACTACAGGTATATCGTTTAGTGGAAAATTATCTGAAAACCTAAATTTAAGTCCTTGATGAAGTGGCATTTTTGAATATCGTATCTTTGCCATTCTGAATTCTGTAAAGAATATTTTGGAAAGAGCAATGAGAACTCTAAGTTATGCTAGAGTAGTCTTAAATAGTTCAGTTTGCAGTTGGACAAGATGATCATGGTAGGTCCCTTCCAACCGGCCTGTTCTATTCTAAGGCGTGAAAGAAATGGCGTGAAGCTACTTGAGATCTTTTTTTTTTTTTTTTAAAAAAAATCATGTTTAGACACTGGATGTTTTTCCCCTTTGGAACTCCTTTGTTGAAGTAGCTTTTTTACCACTTGTTTCAAAGCGTAAACTGCAGATTGTACCTCCGTTGTTACGTGCAACTGAGGGTTACCAAACAGCTCGGTTTCAGAAAGGGATAGAAACAACAGAAGCTGATGAAATGTAGTGCCAGGGCTACTATGTAAAAATGCAGGGGAAGAACCAGTGCTTTCTTAGCTGTAAAAATACGGTACCTGACTGCCAGCGCCCAAAACGGTTCTTAACAACTTCATTAAGAATTCTTAAAAATTTCCCCTAATTTCCCATGAGCACTTAGGCTACTGTGTATGAAAATAGTTCTTATTTTGTTGGATTAAAATGGGGAATCTTCTATTAAAAGCTCCTGCAAGGAAGACAGACCACCTTGCTTTGTTCTAGGGTCCTTCCTCTTCCGCTATGTAGCCTAGGCAGCCTTCCTCC
The DNA here is from genome assembly GCF_963924245.1 of Chroicocephalus ridibundus. Classification (NCBI taxonomy): domain Eukaryota; kingdom Metazoa; phylum Chordata; class Aves; order Charadriiformes; family Laridae; genus Chroicocephalus; species Chroicocephalus ridibundus. The sequence continues at coordinate 77,972,957 of NC_086287.1, forward strand.
TCCTCCTCCTCTGTGGCGATGAGCAGCGCGGCGAGCGACTCCCCGGTACCGGCAGCCCTGGGCCCTGTGCTGCCGCAGGCTGCCTTCTGCCGCCTTCTGGCAGAGCCGCGGGAGGAAACGCATTTAGAACAAACACGATGACGAAACTGGGGCAAGAGCAAATCCTTTCCCTTCTTGTGTGACTAATACATGCAATTATTTTATTATTTTTTAAATCATTAATTGCAGCGTTGGACCAAAGCTCTTGCAATCAATTGTATCACGTGCCTCGTGGGCCCTGACTGTATGACCATTTTGCCGTTGCACTCACCCGTCAAACCCAGTGCTGGGAGAGCTACCGGCTATTTTTAGCTTTGCACAGCTGTTTTTGCTTTTTTCACAGGGGAACATAAAATTGTGAGTTTATAAATTCTTTATTGAAAAATACACTTGCAGTATTTTCATACAAAGTAACGTAAATGGTACAGAGTAACAAGAATTGTCTGACAATTTCATAAATATTTTTACAGAGACATCGACACAATTTCTCGACTTCAGCCTTTTTGTTATGCAGGTAAGAATGAAAGATGTTTTTATTTTACTTAAATTGAATTTACAGTGGAATTAAGTCCTAAATTTTCCCATTATTCAGAGGAGCAGGAATGACTGAAAGCACAGAGCTTTGAACTTTTTTCTTCCTTATAAAAACTTCTAGACTCCGACTGTGCTACGTTGTACGTGAACAGCCCCACGGTCAGAGGGGTACTGCACCTGTTGTTAGTACGTTTAACGCTTTCCTAGTAGCTCTGGTAGTTTGGAACTATTTTAAATGAAAACAACAAGTAAGTCTAATATATGCATCACTTTATTTTCCTGTTAGTAGGGGAGAGATTTCTCCCAGGCAGCCTGATTTTATGATTTAGTCCATTTAAAAAAAAAAAAAAACCCAAAAAACCAACCCTGCCCCCCGCCCCCAACCCCTGTCCTTTAAAAACAAAGCAAAAAGCTAAATATATGTTTTAAGAGATGGACACCACCATCCTTCTACTGAGTAAGTGAGGTGGCCAGTTCCTGACTCTCAAGAAAAGCGATCGGAAAAACATTACAAGCATATAAAATTCCTTGGAAAAAGCAAACATCCCAAGCTTCCCGCGTTCATTACTGCACATACATCGAGTCAAAATGCATTCTTAATGCCATTTGCCGACGAGGGGAGCCACGGGATGTCAATTTGAAAATAAATACAAAAGTCAAATTGCTTCAATACAGAAAGACATCTGAAGTCAGCCTTTGAAAAAAATATTCACATTTAGAAAGTGCCATTGCAAATATACAGCAAAACTAATCTGCCTTAAAAATGACGCTTCACAGCCCTATCAAAAGTGCCACCTTTTGAACATGAGTTCACTTTAAAACATTGCACAGCTAAAATCGATGCAGAAACAAAATTCTCTACCTTTACACAACAAGGTGCCCAAACATTAAAGCAAAACAACGTGATGGTTTTCAGGGGCACAGGAAACATCCTGAAGATGGAAAGGGGCCGTTGGGACAGCTTCCTTCAGGGCTGAAAAAGATTATTCCTATCTTCCCTTTCCAAGCGGAACTGGAGTTTGCTAGAATGTTACTTGTAAGTCCTTATTTTTGTGGAGGCTGTTACTGTAAAAGCCAGGAGACGGTTGAATATGGTTTTCTGGGTGCAGTGCTGCCGTGTCTGAGGCGTGTGTAACTTTCTAGTCCAAAGATGAAACCGGCGCAGCACTGACAGAAACGGTGTGAGTGGGCTGGTTAGAGCAAAGGGATTTAAATACCTGTTGCAAGGTAGAAAGCTGTATTAGGGATGAGTTTCTCCAAGCACCAAAAAGCTCTTCGGCTGCTTTCTGAAGCCAAAGCCGGGAGAGGGACGGCTGCCTATGCTTAGCTTAGCCACGGGGGGAGGCTGGGTGGCAGGGTTTGAAGCGTGTCCTCGCTGTCCGGGGCAGTGGGAGACTCCGCCGGCCCCTTCTGCCGGGTACAAAGGCTCAGCGCAGTCTGGCAGGAGCCGTGTCCGGGGTGGGACAGGAGGGCCTGGCTGAGGACACTGGCAGAGGCCTGGTGGCGCCATGGGACGGGCCCCGCAGCCTGGCCCAGCAGAGCAGCAGCGAGGGAGCACCCGCGCTGAAACACTGGATCAGTGAGACCCTCTGTCATTCGCCACGTCCTGTAGTCGTCTTAACAGAGCAGTGTGATTCTCCTGACAGATTCGCTTCGCCGGTGCTTCAGTACCATCTTCTAAGAGAATGCCTCTCTTCTTTGTTGGAGTTTCTCCAGTTCTAACCATGCTGTTGATTTCCTTTAGCCTCTGGAGAGAGGAGGGGGGGAAAAGTAGAATTATCTCTCATTAGTGTGACTACCAAAATATAAAGTGGACTTTTGTAATTGCATTACAGCGGGATTACGTATGCTTGCTTTCTGGAGATCTGTACAGGACGAAGCGCTTCCTGTGACAGGCTAACCTTAATCACGGCGCTGCTCTTCCCATTACTAGCGTACGCTAGACTCTTACTCACACCCAAGCAAGCTCGTCGTTTCAATGCCTGTAGAGGCCTTCCACCCCTAGTAACGACGGCTGTCTTACACCATAGGTGCAACAACTCCTGGCCAAAATGAAGGTGCTTCTGAGGGGAGATTTCTGCTCCGTTCCTGGTGACCAGAGATGGCAGGGTTCAGCCTTACATGCTCACCTGGTAAGTCCAAGTCCTCTCCTGTTAAGGGCTATTTGGGTTTTTTCCCACAAGGTAGACAAGAGCAGGTGATTGTACTTAACGTTCTGCTCTTTTAGCAGTTCCCAGACCAGGTAACCCCTCTGTTACCTGAAAGCAAAGGGTACCTTTCCCGCGCCTCCCAGGTCTTTCATGTCTATCAGTACAAAGAGTAACTTCTAAAAGTACACAGGGAGCTCGGACACCTAATTGCTTTACAACTCCTTAGATACCAGAACTGGCAGTTTGAAGAGCAGTAGGTAAGAAAGTACATGTTAAGCAATGTAGACAGAAAGGTGTGTTGCACAATCTTCTCTAATGTCACTACCAGAAAGAAAAGGTAGAGAATTAAGGATTTATAAAAGCAAACTAACCCGCTTTAATCTCACCTTAGATGGGCTGCTGCTGAAGTAATAGAATATTTTCTCTCGAGGAGAGAGAGTAGACTCGTTTTTGTGCGGCGAGATGTACACTGGGTGGTTCTGGGAGAGCTGTACTCTGCGGGGGGAGCCCATCCTTACAAACGGGTAGGGTGAGAGCGGAGGAGAATCGATCTGCTCGAGGGAAAATGAAAATGACGCAATAGTTGGTACCTGATCTCAGGTGTCACTACAGTAAGGCTTTTGTGAGTTGGTCACCTTAAGCACAGTTCAGTTTTCTTCCACTGATGTCATACCATACGCAGTTGGAACACATGCAAGTTTTGTCATCTTATTAGGCCAGATTAGTATTTTTTAAATTTTACTTTTCCGAGCCTGTCTGAGGTTCGGGATGACATTGCTTAGTGCGGTGTATTTTATACAGGAGGAAACAGCAACTAGGCATTGAAAGTACTTAGTATTTTAGCAGCTGAGTATGTCGTTGAGGTGAAATTATTGTCATGCAAATATAATCCCTTGGATTTGCTTGCAGTGGGGTTAGCTAATGGCACTTTACTGCTTGTATAGTTAAAAAAGATCTATTTACTAGAGAAAGGCACAGAATTTAACTTACTGCATTTGAAGTATACTTCAGGGCAAATTCTTTAATCTGCTCGATGTAGATGTTGTTATAGAATTGTATGAGGTCCCCTCGCTCTTCTTCCTCGGTGTCGCTGTTGGCGCCGGTCAGGCGGGTGGGAGTGGGGGGGGCGCTGCTGGGGTGCGGGACGGGCAGGGTGCTGCTGGAGCGCATCACCGGGCTGGAGTCCCTGCTGCCTGCGAGGAGAGAGCAGCGCTGGTTCAGCCTCCGCTGCTGGATGCGCTTCCATCCCTTCAGACCCTGCCACGCAGCTGCGTAAAGAACTGCCTTCCAGGGGTTACATGGCAGCAGAGCGACCGTGGATCTGGGGTCAGTATCAGCCATGCTAATTTTGTTCCCTTAGCGTCCTTCCTTACAAAAAAAGCGGTGTGTTGTTAAAGACCAACAAACTGCTGAGTTCGGGTATGGAAACGCATTGGATTTCTAACTTCTTACTGGATAAACTGCAAGTGGCTTTTCTGTATGAGCTGAGCTTCATCACAATATAAGCAGAGCTAAAAACTCCATTTTTCAGGCATTTGTGCTGTACTTTTAACAGTAGCTCTTTCTTGTTGCCAGCTGGCACAATTTCAAATAAGGAACAGCACTCTTTTTCAGCTGGTAGTAGAAATATTTGCCTTGGTAGTACCTCCTGCTGGTTTAATGTGGGAAGTTGCAAAACATATATAATTTTTTCCTGCCCTCCCTGCCACCTCTCTGTGACAGAAAACGTTAGTACCTACAGTTTATACCATCATCTATTAAATATCGTGAAAACTAGTAGCAGGAATATACAGCATCGCTTATTTGCTTTCTTTTATAAAAGTTAGTTCAAGGAAAATGTGTCAGTTCAAATATCAAGGAAGGAACCTTCAGGGATGTCAGATGTGCTAAAATGGATGCTGTGGGCGGCTGGTTCGTTCCTGTCTCTGAAGACAGGCAGCTACTGCAAAGAAACTGCCGCAGCTCCGTGATTGCTAGACGGAAAGGAGTAACTGAGCACGGGCCTGCGCTGGTTTCCTTTCATTCCACAAAGGCGTGTTCTTTGGTGCACAGGCTGAACTTGCAGAGCTCGGGCCAGCCATCGTGGTCAGCTCTTAAGGTAAGCGCACGTGGTGATAGGTTCAAGACTGTCCAAGTAGGTGTAATATTAAGCTTGAGTTATAGCAACTCTGAGGTGTTATCGATATAACCGTAATTGCGTCCAAGTTTACCAAAGAAGGAACTGTCTGGGGTGGGGCAACACAAAAGCCAGCTCTTACTTGATGCACACTGCTTTGGAAGTGGAATTACAAACAAGCACCTGGAATTCGCAATTACTCACTTCTTTCTTTGTTTCTCTCTTTGCTTCTGTCTGTAGGCGAGTTCTGCTGGCTACTGCTGTCGCTGCTGCCAGAGCGGCGGCGCCTCCTGCCTTTTATCAGGACGCTGCGATACACCTGCGGGGACACAGGTATGAAGGGGAGGGTGATCAGATGTGCGGTTACGTAGTCGGGAAACAACAGTCTGCGTGATAAACCTGCTTTTTAGAAACTTCATTGTGGTATCAAATTGCCTCTTACAGGGGAAAATACAGCCTCCTAAGAGGAGTGTTATCCAACAGGCACTGCTTCCTTGGGTTTTAAGTAAAGATATTTTCTATTTTAGGTGGAGTTTGGACATGACTGCTGTCTTTCGAGGAGAATGGCTCCCAGGCTGCGTTCATTTAACATTAAACATTACTTTTAGAAGCCGTCCATTCCTAATATGGAACTAAGGCATTTAATAAACCGGATACTGCCCCGTTGAACACGAACTGTACTCACATGGCTCTTGGCTTGTGGTTGTGTCCGATAGCATCGCATGATGTTCTGAAATGATCTGTCCTCCTTAGTAACCTAAGAGGAGATGAACAGAAAAGGTTAATAGTTTTTCAGTGGGTTTTTTGTTTTTGTTTGAGGCTTGTTGTGTGTGTTGATTGATTGGGTTTGGGTTTTTTTGAAGAACCGTAATCGTTGGAATATTAAGGGTTTTGTTTGTTTCTTCTTTATCGACCTTACCTTAGCCATTACATAGATGGCACACATCAGCAGCTGATCCAAATGTCTATCCATCATGATTTCAGGGCAGTGCACCAGGGAATACTCAAAGCACGTCCAGATCTTTTTCCGCAGCTCATCAGATATGTCGAGTTTGACACAGAGGTCTCGCAGACGGACACTAGCCAAATGATACACCTGTGGAAACGGAGACTGTGCTTAGGGCCACAGCAATACTGCTGTCATTGCCCAGCCAAAGAGTAGGTCAGACTTGTGCACCCTGCAGGACTTCTGCAAATTATAAGCCAAAAGAAGCAGAAAAAAAAATTAATTCAGTTATTCTTACAAGACACAGACATTCTCAGTACTGGTGTTGATGCTAAGACAGCACTTGGTTGAAGCTTATATTCTGAGTTGTCCTGAGCACAGGAAAAGCACTGCATTGAATAAACCAGAATGTCTCAAAGATGAATTTCTTTCTTTTAAAGAGCCTTAAAGCAAACGGACACCTTTAAGTACCTGCCAGCCAAGTACATAATCTACTTCAAAGCTTGTGGTGGCTGTGGTGACAGTCTGCTCCTTTGCTAGCGAGAAGTTGCCTGAATAAGAAAACTACTCTTCAGGTATGTGCATGAATAGACAAAGGGTAGAAATTAACTTGAAAATCGAATATTCTCTTATTAGTAATAAGTACGTATTTTAAAAATTACTGAAGCCGTACCAAAATACAAACTAAGCAAAGCACAACTGGGACTGGGAAGCACCTTTCTAAAGAAGAGCGAAAGCGAGCCCATCTTGCGAGGCCTGAGGGAGGCGGCAGTGGTGAATGGCTGGCTCTGTCTTTGCTCCCCCGGCGAGACCTGCTGAACAGTTAACTGGCCCGGCAGCTGCAGCGCCGCCCCGCTCAGCTGCGTGTTGAGGGGACCAGCCAGAGCCTGGGCACTGAGGGGCTGGATGGGGCCAGAGACAGTCTGGGGCTGCGTCCCGACATTGACCTGGACCGGGAAGAAAGTTATTCCTCCATTTTCATTGGCGATACCTGTAATTTAAGAAAAAGAGTCTGAAATAAGAGCAAGTTGGGGGGAAGGGAGTGCATTTGTAGTTGTTTGTGTGGTTTTTTTGTATGTTTGGTGGTTGTTTTTTTTAAAAGAATTCAGTAATTCTTTTATTAGTTGCTTATAACTATATATTTAGTATATTATATATGAAATTGTTTCATCAAAATACTTTGGACTTTTCATCATAAGGAGACAAGAGGCTACTGAAATTGAACTAAGTTTTTCAGTCTAATGCAGCTTTCATCCCATGCCAGTTCAGGAAGAAAGACTTGCTGAGAGAACTACATTTTATAAAATAGATGTTGGCAGTCCGAACATCCTTGTGCTGTACATCTTCTGTCTCTAAATTCTGCTCCTCTAGTTATACGATTTTTCCCAATTATGAGTCCTTAAACATACGGCTTCTCCACTGACGTACTGCTCTCCCCTCTCCCTGTTACCGTGTACCAATGCTCTGATGGGAACAAGCCTGGTTAATTCTTCAGTAGCTTTTCTCTCACCTTGTACTGGTATTGTCACAGTCTGCCCGTTATTGGCTGTCACGGTGGCAGTTGCCACTGTAACCAGTGTCTGGCCGGGCACTGGAGTGACTGACATGGCTTCGGGATTCATGTTCTGCACGGGCACCGTGTTTACCACGGGCTGCTGGGAAACTCTTACTGGAGTCCCACTGTCAGAGGTATTATCGTTCTCAACAAAGAGCCTTCGCCTTGTAGGATTGGCTGTAGGAGAACTGTATCTGTCGTACAGCGTAGTTGGAGAGGATGAAAGGCCTGTGGATTAAAAACCACACACACACATGTATATATATATTTAACTGTTGTATAATCCCTTATTGTACTAATACGTGACAGAAATCTAATGAGAACCGAAGTATGTCATGCAAAACTCTTCACGAAACGTTTTTAAAAATGCCTTATGTCTGCATTTGTGACTTACAAATTGCTTTTAGAGATGACTTAGTCTCAAGTGCTGCTGTGTTTAATGTTTTTCTAAGATAATGTATTATGTTTTATTTTTCCAGAGGAAAAACTTTGAGATTTCACATAACTAAATGTATAGTGGAGCTTCTGTTCTAGTATAACAACAAAGCAAACTGTTCAAGTGCTACTGGTTAGCACATACGGGGGTGTGTGTGCATAAATATTATTTACCTTATGCATATGTATACACACAGATACGCTGTTCATACACAAAACCTCCTGAAAACACCCCATTGAAACAGTATTTTGTTCACACTGAAATAACAAATGCAGCGGTCTTAGACATTGGACCTAACTGTGGGAGTTGCACTAGAACTACCACTTACAAATGTGTTTGCAGTGAACTGTACATTGACGTTACAGCACCTTCCTCGCTCTACACCACTTAGATTTAAAAATGAAAGCCACAGTGTAAGTATGCGTGCATGAAAATCTCACCTTTTCCTAGCCCTCCAGTTTCAGCGCGAACCTCGTTTATTCGTCTTGGTGTCAGCGGTGAACCTACAACACTGTTCCCAGCAGATCTCTCAAAATACTGAGGCGGCATTACCTAAAATATTTATGCTTTTATTAAAGTGTCTGTATCACAAATTGACTATATCACATATTTTTTAAAGCTTTTGCACTGCAAATTTTGAATGGCAAAACTTGAATGGGAAAAAATAAGAACACTGAAAAAGTTAGCATAAGTCTAACTACAACTCTGTAGTGATTGTACTACTCTAGAAGATACAGTGCTGTAATAATCCATTACTATCATTAAAAGTCTGTACTTTTTACCACATTTCTAGTGGTCTAGTAATCTTTTAAAGTCTGACTGGTCCAAACCTTCCCTGCTTGTTCGTTTTGTTCATTGTTCGGCTCTGCTGTGCAAATACTGGCTGAGAATTATCTCAGCTGCACGTCTCCGTTTTGGCTGTCTCTGCAGGGATAGCCATGAACAGAGCCGAGCACGCTGCCTTCTGGATTTTCCCTGTACTGATCAGCTTGTAGGGTCGAACTGAAATTTGGACGTGAAAAGCCTCTCCTTCAGGGTATAACATCCGCTCTCTACAATCCTGTCTGATTAGGAAAGCTACGTAAGACATGAAAAGAAGTGCTCACCTCTTCACAACTAGGAACTTTGTTGTCATTATCTCTGATTCTGTCCCACAAAATGGATTCCTGTTTCCAAGCCATACTTTCCAAGATCTGTTCTTCGATGTGATTAAGGTGTTTCACCACTTCTCGACAAAGGCCATCCTCTGCTCTAATGAAAACCTCAATTACCTGTAAGATAGATAATTATGATCAACATAATGTACTTGTTTCATATGTTTCTTCTTACAGAAAGATCTAGTTCAAGGAAGAAGAGACTATGAGAAATGTTAGGGCTGCATTACTATGACTCAATCCTATGTTGTCTTGCAGTTTTATCAGAAGACAGATATTTATATCTTTCTAACCAAACAAACATGTCAAGCGCTGTTGCAGAACAGCTGCAGCAGTAGCTCATGATGAGATGATAATCCATTCATTACTAGATAAATACTTGGATACTGCTCCTGTGTTAAACTGGTAACAGTTGTGTGATTTTCAAATGCCGAAGCCACACCCCAGACTGACAGACACTGGAGTAATATTTTTTCAATACAAAAAGGGGCAAAGCTGAGAACAAAGGGTTAATGAATAAGTAAATATCCAGGTAAAAGATTACCGCTTAATCTAAGTCAACGGCGTACTCCTCATGACTTGATAAGCATTTCTAACTATGAAACACTTTACCTTATAAAAATGATAAACTGGAATGTCAAATATTTCAGTGATGAGTGGGAAGTTTCCAGGCGGCTTATAGGTAAAGGTAATTATCTCAAGGCAACACGCCAGCAGAGATCTATGAAACACGTCTTGCTCCAGGATTGCCTGCAAGAGAGTTGCAAATTTTAATGCTTAATTTACAGTGTAACTATAGAACAGTAAGATGCTTTCTATTCTGCCTCAACAGCACGATTATCATCAGGCTTATGAAAAGAGACTTATTTTATAAGAGACGGAACAGAATCCAAAATGAGACATATTTACTCATTAAAAATTTCATGTATCTTTGTGTTTGCAAACACAAATGATTTCTCGTACGCTTTTTCTTCCATTCAGCTGTACTTACAGGCTATTTTTCAGAGATTTACCCTCTTTACCCTCTTTAAATAGCTGTACAGCTGATTTCCAAATGAGGCACAATTAGATCAGTTTTCCTTACGGACAAGTCAGCGTCTCCCAGCCTCCTCCTCTCTTGCTCAATGACCGCCTCCAAGACCTTGTAGTACAGCACCTCAGCACGACGAAAATGCTTACTAGCAACATCTGCAGGAATTATAAATAGAAGCAATACTGTGAAATGCGATACAAGAATTATATTATTTATCTTAGGCTATAGAGATACAGCAGTTTAGTAGCCTGTGTGGATTTCTGTGCTGCTCTGGCTACAATACTTTCAGGACCAAATGAGTTAATTTCAAGCTAACTTGGGAATCCCTCTCCTCTGCTGCACTGACTTGTGAATGCAGAGCAGAAGAACTGACTTCTGAATCCAGATTTTGATGGAAACACCATATATAAGAACAATCCTTAAGTTGCTATAATATAACACACATTGTTTGAAAAATATACCTATACAGATCTGACTTGCACTGTGCAACAGAAAACACTGAAGAAATTACGTTGACAAGAAAAAACACAAATTAACTAAAGACCCTATTAAGAAACAAGGTCAAGAGCATCTTCATTTTTAATCTGTCTCCATGCACATCACAAATCTTGACCACACTGCAAATAATACTTTATGTTTATACTGGTAGGATTCTGTACTAACCCATCCTCGTATGGAAGCCAAAATTTGTGTAGGACTTCTTTTTTTAAAGACTACAGTTATGCAGATTTTTTCATTACCGTCACAGAAATCCGTGCCATCGCTATTCTTGTACTTGAGAGAAAACGTGGTACCCTTAAGAGGGCTTTTCTTTCCACTTCTTTGAACTCAAAGTATCATCAAATTCCGGTGATTTAAGCTAAGGCTGATTATAAAATTGTATGCGGGGCTGAAATTTGCCATGTCTTAAAAATACCAGGAAAAGAGAAAAGTAATAGAAAAGACTCTCGTGCTAAAGCTTAACCTGTAAGTTAATTACAAGAAATAAGTGTGGTTACGGGCATTTTAAATCCTATCTGTATAAGCAAAATGTTTCCCACCTTTGGAAAAATTACTGAATTCTCCTTCGGCCTGCATGCTCTGGCAGTAGACTTCATGCATTTCTTTTACTCTGTTTGCAATAGATTGAGAAGGATCTCTGGAACATGCCCTGAAAATAAAAAAATAAGTATGTTCAACATACCATTCCGACCAAGAAAAAAACAAACAAAAAAAATCTACAGCTATATTTATGACATGATGGAAGCATGAAACTATAACTGTCTTGGCTAACAATACAAACACGCTCGCATATGCCTCGCTGTATATGTACCATAAAATGTCCACAGCATATTAGTGTTATTGTACATACTGTAGGAAATATGCACAGCGTTTCATGGTCAGGGATAAATATTTAAACAGCATTTTCCACATGATGTAAAAAAAGTCTTAAAATATATTGTGCCTGAAGCAACTGTTTATCTACACGGAGAATAAATTTGATTTTGCATAAAAATACTACAGTATGGTGCAATTTTCTAAGTAGTGACATTTGCTAAGTAGGAAGACGAAAAGTCTTGAAAATTTTGTATTAGGAGTTTGCTGTTGGAGAAGCTCAGAGCTGTTGGGTTTTAAATGTTGTGTGTTCTTAATCTCTTAAAGACAGATGTGTCCAAGTAAAGACAACAGTGTCTTCTGAAATGTCAGTGTCTCTCTGGGTCCTTTTTTACTCCAGAACCTTTCAAGACTCACAGTTTAAATGACACTGTTCAGCATTAACATTTGGTTTTAAAACTATTTTAAAAATCAAAATATTTGGTTAGCTAAACATCAAACTTACCTGAGTATTTGCTCCAGATTTTCACTGGGAGCATTTTTCAGTCCTGCCAGCATGGTGTGAAGGCGGCTCAAACTGTATGTTGCTATGGAAACCGGTGTCACGTACGGGTTGCTCTCTTTAATATACTTGCGGCCAGTAAGTGGGGTTGTAATCCTAAGGGATTTGGACTAAAAAGACAAAAAATAAGCATGTAACTGTACATTAGTATAAAACTTATGTACAGGTTATAACCCAGAAGTGTCAACCTGTAGAATTCTTGCCCTGTTCCGATATATGCCTGGAAAAAATGGCTGGGAATCAAACAGCCCAAACTAGCTCACGTCTCAGATAACAGTCAGCACTCAAGGTATAACCAGAGGGGATGTGACCGCACACTGAAATGCAGATACTGGGAGCCAAGTGTGAAACAACGAGGCCAACCTAAAAAAAAAATCCCCCAAGCCCCATCGGTCGCCTCCTGTCCCTTGGGTCCCAAAGGAAGCTGTAGCTCATGGGAAATGCGCACTGAGGCAGGGGTTCCTTGCAGCAAGCGTAACTCCTACATGAAAACTCCCCCTGAATCTAACAATTGGCATTTAAATTCACTTGCATCAGATGAAGTCATCACATCAAAATAAGTTAACATCAAGGATGCTCCTTCAATTAGTGTACAGCAAAAACCATGCATCTTCTAATTACCTAACCACACAATTACTTCAGCAGGGAGTTATTTTCCTTATTTTAATGAATACGTTACATTTCGCAGTCTTTTCCACCATGAAGTCCAGCTCCCCGCACTCCCCCCGTTTTCCCCACGCCCTGCTAAGGGAGTTGTGTTTGTGTCTCGGCACCCTCCCAGGAGAGAGGGTGCCCCCAGCCCTGCCTCAGGCTCCCCGAAGCAAGAACAGCACCAGCGCTGCTGCCGCAAGCTGCTGCCTTACAGCCACACTGCTTCATCACTACGCAAACCTACCAGAGTCGTGCCCAGAACTACGCCAGCAAAACTTAGCGGTTGATTATTTCTTCAAAGAGATCAGCAGTGAAGAATTAACTATTTACGCTGATTTTGCAGCTAAGGTTATTTTGCTCTTTTCGCTCAGGAACGTTGAAAGCCATTCACCAGCTCTCAGTCTGGAAAAAGATCACCTAACTATTGCAGTGATCTAGACGGTTTCACCATTGGCTCTCTGTAATCTAATGGTGCTAAGGCAGCCTGTATCCTACTTTATCTGCCTGTCTTGTAGCCTTCCTCCTTTAAGCTATCATTTCCATCTTCAGGAACACTTTGATATCCTGCAATCATGGGGATATATGTCTGCATTCAAAGCCAGTGCCTGTTTTTCAAAAGCTGCCCTAGTCACACAAAGGCCTGATCATTTTATAGGTCTTCACTTTATTGTTCTGGAACTTGTAGTGTTCTTTATCCTCTCAAAGACCATATTCTTTGCTGTTTTATTAGTCATATATAAAGACAGATCTATGTATCGTGCTTTTAGGCAAGCAAGGTGAAAATCATTCCCTAGTGACTTAACTCAAACTGTAAACAGATGTAATATTAACAACTGAAGCAAATCTGTTAAAAGGAAACAAAAAATGAATAGAGCGAAGTGCCGAGTGGTTTTGCGTAAGTTGAACAAAAAACTGCGCATATGGGACAGAGGTGTGAGGGAAGCGGAAGTTGGACCGGCAGGTCCAGAGGGCCCCAACAGTTGCAGGACAATTCAGCACCTGCCAAACAGCCACAGAGAAACGCCCTTTCTGTTGGGCTTGAAAATCTTCACCTAAAGATTTACCTACAGATAGCTCTTTAGGTAATTACCTAAATATTCTCTGTACTGGATTTAAACAAAGAAAGCCCAAATGCACAGAGAAATTGTGTCCAAAAACCCCAACGGTAAACAATATAGCGAATCGGTTACAAAATCTCACTCAGCTGCGCTGTGTACACTCCCGGATGACCTCAGACAATACAGATGGTCATTTCTAGTAGCTGCTTCTCTTCATCAGACCCTGACTCAACTCATTCTCTATATAAAACCGGCAACACAGACCACGCCACACTCACCCTGTCAAAGTGCTGCTGCAAATTATGCTTCACTTGGACTCTTTCAGCTGTTTCCATTCCTGAAGTTGTATTTAAGCACCTCGTGAGAGTTCCAATTTCTTCATCTGCATCCTCCCCAAGAAATATTCTCTCGTCGAGATTTCCTACTGACAGAACATACTCCTCATAGGCTTTGTTGATGGCTTTGCTACAAGAGAAAGGAAAAGACTGATACAACCCCGCTCTATTTAGACAGGGCTTTGTTCACCTCCTTGCTGAATGAACACAGCTCTGGCCTGTTGGAACTGTACTTCAGAACTTCTTTTAACTTTGACTGAAGCATTGGAGCTCCTTTAAAGTCTACAGTATCTTAAAACATGAAAGTGGCGAGGACATTATTTTTCCATTACATCTGATGGCTTGCCATGTAGTATAGCTGCAGGAGGAACATGATGAAATACTGAGAACTCATAAGTGTCTGGAAATGCCTCAAAACTTATGCAGCATCACATCATCATAAACTACAATTATCACTTTCATGCCATGTAAAAGAAAATAAGCCCTACTCATAAGCATCTCTGGGTTTATAAAGGAAAAAATACCACCAAACCCAATTTTTCCCTCCCAGTTCCCACTCATTCAATAGGCTCCCACATTTTTTCATACTAACGCTTTGAGTTACATACAACAAAAATTGAAGAAACATAAGAATAAAAGCCGACATCAAGTAACACCATCCTGAAGAACCATTCCTCTTTCAAATATGCTTCAGACCATACCAGCTCAAAGAAACGGAACTGAAATGTGGTGCACTGTATAAACATTAATAAATACACAACTCAACTAGCTGCTATTCCTGTTCAGATACACATAATACCGCAAGTGCAATTGTATTACAATTTTTAGGGGGATACCGGTGACAATGAACCCACGAATAGAGCGACTCACAAGCTGTCTCCGAAGTTCCCAGGATCTAGAAATCCAGTCAAATTTTCATCTTTTCCTTTTAGAAGCTGTAAGACAGTTAAGAACAAAGGATGGACAATTCAGTTTTTAAAAAAGGTTTTGAAGATAATGAGTAAAGAGAATTTCTCTACATTACAAATCTACTGACCAACCTTTTTGTCAAAAAGTTTCCGAATGTATGGCTTCCAAAAATGTTCCTTTATGCCTTTTGCTTCTAGAACTAACCCATAATGTAATGAGCACAGTTTTTCAATGATGCAGGGAGGATCAGATGATACTTTATAATCCTTACTGTGAAAGTCTTCAGGCAGACCTACAATTAAGAATACTGTATTATTTGCAAATTCATATCCTGTCTTCCTATTAAACTTAAATACTATGCTGTGTAGCCTAGGTAGCGTGAAATTAAAATGGTAAACTAATTAGTTCTCTTGAAGGAATTATTAATTATACAATGGCGATTTAATTTGATAATGTTATCAAAACTCAATTATGAGTCAGAGATTTTAAAAAATTAGATATCTAGTATTAAAAGCTTAAAATATCAGTTCTAATAGAAAAGCAGACACTTGTGAACTATAAAATTCATTCGATTAAATTTGAGGTAATGGTCCCAGTTCACATCGCTATAAAGTAAATGCGAATACTGTTCAGCACTGAAAATGAAGTATAAGTCTGTAAAGAATTACATCAGAGATTCAATGGAAACTTCTCACCATTCATTGCGTTTTGTGGTTTTCAAGTCAACCTGCATTTCCATTCTCTTCAGAAAGAGAACAGCAACAATCCAGAAGCGAGAGAGAAGCGATCAAGTTGCCACTCTCATGTTTGAGCACTGGGTCGTTCCAAACTGCTGCCTCGCAGCACCTCTGAGGTCTGGCTGAATCGGTAATGACTGCGTCATTCACTGCATCTTTCACTGACTTTAAAATGTCTTTAACTGACATTTTTACTTTGGAACTTCCTTCTATGATATTTCCATAGTAAACGAAGTGCTTGACTTACTATGTTATTGACAAAACTCAGAAATCTGTTATTACATACTGCATTAATAGAAATTTAACTGTGTAGCCAGATATAGAAAATATTAATTCCCACGTATGTCAAATCAATATTATTCAATTTATTCTCTGCCACATAAATTCACACTAATTTCAGTAGCCTTAGAGCTTCTTGCGGGCTTTGGATAAATATCGTTTTTTTCAACATACCTTTAAAATTAGGATTCAGAAGCTCTTTACGGTTAGGACACTGGAGAGCGTTTCCATACACTAAATCCAAAGCGCATAACAAGAGATGGTAGGAATTGACCAAGTCATCACTGATCATGGGAAAATTACCTTCAATATTAGAAATACATAAGAGATTAATTAAAATTAGCACAGATTTAAAATTCTTTTAACCAAGAAACTGTTGAGATTTGTATTTCAATCAATAATGGAGGCTTGGAAACACAGACTTTGGAGACTATAAATATCTGGATAGAAACGCAGGTAGTAAAACAGACTTGCACTTTATAAAATATAGCAAATATAGTAGTAAGGTACATTTTCAGGAACAGCAGCAATTGTGTAGAAACTCAAATATATTGAGCTGTTTTGAAAACAAACCTTATCAAAATGTTGATAAACATGACATTGCTGACTCCCTTATTCACAGTAATGGGATTAGTCGGTGCATAAATAGCTTGAAGCAGCGTGAACTGTATAATGCAAACTGCCTCGAGGAAGAACAATCTGTTACCATAACCCTGGCAGCACGAGCCCCA
The DNA here is from genome assembly GCF_963924245.1 of Chroicocephalus ridibundus. Lineage (NCBI taxonomy): Eukaryota > Metazoa > Chordata > Aves > Charadriiformes > Laridae > Chroicocephalus > Chroicocephalus ridibundus. Next base: position 77,989,496 of record NC_086287.1, read on the forward strand.
GTGGCTGCCAGTGGTTTGTCCTTCCACAGACTCTTACTCCGCCTGCCTGCAGCAGAATCTTTTTCTAAAGGCGTGTAAGGGGGAAGAATGGGTCCTGACTGAGACTTTCCTTTTCGTCAATTTTGCATTGCTGTCAAGTGTTGCAAAAAACTTTAACTTTTGCTAGGATAGAGCCAAGCGGTCAAGTGTCTAGAAAAAGTCAGCACTGCCCCTCCTTCAGTTCCCCCCCTTCTCCACAATGAATCTCTATGCAACTCAAAGCCGGGAGGTTATTTTTCTTTACCAATCTGTTTTCCTTACAAAAATTCTGTTGGGGTATGCTCATTACAAGCAGTAACAAATTTAACTTTATTTCTCTTGTGCTTTACCAAGGAGTTAAAATGGGTATCTCTGATCTGGTTTACAACGGAGCTTTATTTCATATACCTCTAATGTATATTTATTTATCATCTTCCTGTAGAAAAGAATCCTTGTAACCTCTTCACTCTTTTATCACCTTTCACAAAGATTATGTCCAGATTAAATACTCTTTATTGAGCTTATTAAGGTTTATGATATTCCTTTAGAGGAATGGTCATAGCTAAAAAGTGTCCCGTAAAATAAACTATACCATTCATTAATACCCTGAATCACAATTCCATTAATTTATATGCACAGCATGGTTTTCTATCACTCTTTAAATACTAATAACTCTTCTACTTTTTTTTTTCTTTTAGGTGAGTTCCAAACCACTTATCTGAGCCCACTATGAAGAACAAGTTTAACTCCTTGAAGAAATCCATGACATAGTAATAAACTCACTTAGAACACATCAAAACGTATATATGATTAAAGAAGTTTTCTAAATTATGCTGTTACTCTTCTACCAGTTACGTACCAGTTTGTTCAAATTTATATTCAATTATCTGATTCCATATTAGTGAAAAGAAAAATAATTTCAATGCAGATAATTGGAACTATTTAAAATAATGAAGCCTCCATGAAATTTGTATTAACTGTACACATCAGTTATTTCCAAATCATTAAAGGTTCACAGCAAAGCAATAGAAGTCCTAATCACAATAGCAAAATGTTAATCAATACAAATCTTTAAAAAGCAACTCCCATAATGTAAGTTCCTTTTCATAACCATGAAGTCTAGCATGGCAATCGTTGCTGTCAGCACAGTCAAAAATAAATCTCATTTTACAGTACCAGTAGTTTCATGAAAATTACTTGTCAATGACATTTCAAACAATAGCTTACTACCCCCTTTCACAACCTAGTACCAAATAATGAAAAATAGTTATCTCTGCGCAGCAGAGAGTTGTTTTCTTTTTTTCATTTCCATTTTAAAGAAAGAAAAAAAAGCCAAGATAGAGAGTTTAAAGATAAATTCTTACAAATAACACATAAGAACTGCATATCACTAAACAAAGCCGCTATCTTACTTTGCAGCGTATACCAAAGGTACGAACAAGATCTGTGCTTTCTGCACTTGTGAAATGGAACGCAGTGATCTTCAGGCTTGCAGAAACATCACCGAGACAAGCCTGAACTTGCCACGGATGTGCGGTTGCCACGATAAGGATTACTGCCAACCCTCAAAACACACTGCACAAAACTTAACATGAATACTTAATGCCTTAAATGGTCAACACTTAGTTTACATTTTTGTGCTGCCACACTTTAATAAATGTACCACTAGTCACTTACTAATTTTACAGTTTACAATTACTGTAAATTTTCCTTTTTCCTGTAAAACTGAATTGTCTATGTTAGCATGGTATTCTCTACAAAGTTAATTTGTATGTCTGAAACTGCTTGCCAATTGACATGTAGTCAGTTGATTATGTAGTTACTTAAGCATATTAACCAATAATTTAGCCACAGGAAGACTCCTGAAGTCCCTTTGCACCTTGTCAACTGTCCAATCTACCCATAGGAGTGATGATTTTATAGCGGGGAAAAGAAAAATCTGGTTTTTCAGACTGACCTACTTACTCTCTCAGCTGTCCTGACTGTGTAGTCCTGACTGACTGGAATTTAAGTACAGTACTAACTCTCCTCTGGACTCAGTGGCATATGAAGAGATATTTCATACTACTGGAGAGACCTATTCTGGACCAAAAAAAAAAAAAAAAAAAAAATCATACTGTGTTTCAGTTTTGCAAGCAACATACTTGTTTGAGAAAGATTTATCTTCCTCTATGAAGTGGAATTTGCAGCCTATTGGAAAAAGGCATCTTTCTACATATGATAGAGCGTTCAGTACAGCACTCGTGCAACACCGCACCCTTCCTGACCTTCGTATGAAGCTGTGATGGTGAGGGCCCAGTAATGTTGCCAGGAACTTTTCCAAAAGGGAGCTGCTGGCAACCCTCTGCAATGGGCTACAGTGTAGAAAGAAAGGCTAATCTGTATTGAAAAAAAATTAGTGCCAGATAATTCAATATTGTGACAGACTACTCTGTCTTGTCCTCAAAAGCTGCCAATTAAAGAAATCACAGCACCCTGCAGGAATCTTAACACTGCTTTGCTTTTAAATTAAAAAAAAAACAAAAACCAAAAACAAACACACAAACAAAACAACAACAAAACACCCACCACACACCCCAAAACCAAAACAAAATTCCTTTTATCCCTTTCTTTGTAGAAATTAAACTATTAGTTTTCTTCTACTAATTCTCTTATGAAAAAATACAAAGGGTGTCTGGAAATTATTAATGGACCTGAATCTACAAAGACATTCCTTCAGCGATGAACAGAAATCTTGTCTTTATTTTCCTCAAAACGCTATCCTATTTATACAGGAATTCCCAGTGAATGCTCATCCAAGCAGTACCTGACTAAAGCCCTAGGTACGCAGAAACTCTTTAAAACCCAGGTTTGGTGAAGAAAGACTTTAGACTATATGTCATATGACTGAACAAACTTAAGCCTAAAATAAGGATTTAATCCCAGTCCCTCCTGTGCCTTTTCCTCCCATCAGTTGGGAGAAATCCCCTACTATTATGAGCTTTCAGGCTGCTCTTACGATAAAGGTTTTATATACATTGCAGTATGTTGCCTGTTCGTTACACTGTTTCTGCAGATGCATATTAACAGAGGATCCGCCTTATGTGTTCCAAAAGAATCTGAGTCTTCTCTACAACAGTCAGCTGTTTGTAGATATACTGCTATGTCCAAAACCCAAGAGAAAATCACCCTTGCAAGACAGACATACGCAGACCTATTTAGTAACACCTATGGTTATTTAATACGGTTGCTGTGTGCTCATTTTTTTAAAAGGTAGGGCGGCAAAAAGGCTATCAAAAGAATTAGAATGCTATCTGTGATGCCAGCATGAAAGTATTCACACCTCGAGTTATATGATAATTTTTTACTAGGTTCTAGGAAAAAAAACATTAAATATTTTCAGTGTTGCTGGACACTTAGGAGGAATTTAAATATTCTTTGTTCCTAGTAAACATGCATATACACCTTATATTAAATGCAACAGCATCTAAATATGAATTCACTAAAATTCTAAGCTACTTTTCCCCTTGGAATTACAGCATAAATGTCCACAACTCTGGAAACTTTGTAAAAATATTACACATAAAAGCTACCAAACTATTTGGACATATAGCTTACCTTAGAAGCGTGGTAAAACATACAGCTGGGGAAATTAAACAGAATACATCCTTTCAGGCTGTTCTGAGAAGGCGTCTTCTCCAAATTCAGAATTCTGAATTCAGAAATGCCTGCACCTATTCAGTGTTTAGGGACTGATATAACATAACGACTAACAAAACCAGGTTTGCAGCATTTAATCCCTTTCAAATCTCTTACCTTTTGCATGAACAAACAGCACCCAACAAAACTGGAAAACTTCAGTCACAGTGCACGGTTGTCGTCTTTTGGGGAAAAATACAGAAAGAAGATATCCAGTAAGCTCAATGAATTAAAACTGACAGAACATCATACAACATTTGACCTTCCAAAAGAAAATAAAGCTTTACTATAGCGTGGCCAAAATCTTAAACCCTTCCCACAAAAACCTGACTAAAGGTAATAAAGAAAGCCGCGCGCTGGTTTAGTGCAGACACAAGTGGAACCCCAGTCTCAGTCTGCATGTAAAGATTCAAATCTCACTATGGCAGATGAACACAGCAGGTCCCATTAGAAATAGGCCAGGACTTGAGCAGAAATTGCTGTAAGTTTAACATTAAGCATGGCTGGCCTAAATGTTTTCTTTTAAGGCAAAATTGTGATCTTAGTTCCAAAGAACAGGTAAATATCTGAATTTAAAATCTAGAGAAAATGTTATTTATGCTTCTTCATACAACAAACGGTACATGTAGTCAATTGAAATAGTTCGAGAGCCAAAGCTGAAATTCCTTCTTCATGAGCATTCTGAGTAATATAAGCATGTATACATGTTCTTGGAGGAACGCATTACACAGCGTGTTGATATTAATATACTCAGCACAGGCAAGATTTTCAGAACTGTGTGTCCACAAGACTCTCAAGTATTTACTGTGTGTATTTAAAAAAATAAGAAACCAAACCAAAAAACCCTCCCCTAGCACCAAGTTTTATAACTCCACAACATCATTCCTTGTTTCCATATAACATAACACTGGAACTGCTATTTCATATATCACAGTTCACCCTCCACCAGGTTATGTGAAGAATGGTTTTAAATGTCAAAATTAACATACATTTCACAAAAAAATTTCTAAGTATCATCATCACCATCTCCCAACTTAATTTTCAAAATTATGTCATACCTTGCCATTCCAGCTAACCAACTAGCAGGGTTTACTCTTCTAATCATAGAATTATATATGCTGTATATTTTAATTTCAACATTATATGCAAATATCCATCTCAATACATAATTCTACTCCACCTATAGTCCAATTCCAATTTACTTACCTTTTGCATTCTCCAACCTTGTCTTTTACTATAGATTCAAACACAATTCATTACAAATATCACTAAGTTAGGGTCAGAAGCATATCAAGAGGAAAAAATTAAAAAGCCAAAAAACCCGACTAAGAAATAGCCTGTACATATTAGAAAAAGTAAAATAAAATAATTTTTAAAAACTCAAACAAACCACAAAAGCAACCAAACAATGGCATTTCACAGTAGTAAATATGAAAGAAATAATGGAATGGGAATAAATCTATCACTACTAAGTACCACGAGAAATCACAAGCCGTGTTAAGTGCTGGCACAAACAGAAGAAATCTTGTCGAGATCAGAATAACCAGAAAAGAAGGCCAGCACATAATTTTCACAGCACTTCTAACACGAACAGTAACAAAGAAACAAAGCTTCTATTATAAAGTAAAATGTCCAGAAGATCTGCGTCTATGAAGAAAAGTGTGGGAATTACTAGGCAGTGAAAAAGGCCGAGCTGTTCTGTGAGCTCTTGAGGCTGTACTGATCATACAATGATCAATTCTTCCAACCTTTCCCATCTTAGAAATAGTAATATTTCTCTTGTCTACAGGCTGATTTTAATCTCTCCCCTTTCCCCTGCCCCCCAAATCATAGAAATTTAACAGCTTTGGGATTTCCTGCACCCTGTCAGATCTGACAAACTGAAAAAAAGATTCAAAAATTACTGCGAGCAAGGACAGACCGACCCCCTCTGATATTATAGATAACTACTGTGAAAACACAGTCAAAAAATACAACTAAAACAACTGAGCAACTTCATTATGTTTTTGTACTAGTAATACTCTAAAATCAGTCTGGACATAAGAGAGACATACCTCTGTTTTCTTCCTCTCTGTTGACGAGGTTGATCTTCTTGAGGATATCTGAAAATGTCCTGAAAAATGGGCTCATACTTCTTAAAAATTACTGCAGAAACTGTAAAGTTTCTCTCTAATCTCTCCGTTCGTTCTCTGAATTGGGAGGGTAGATTTGCCATGTCTTCCCATTTTTTCATCTTGTTAAAAAACTCGATCAAGCTGAAAATACCAAATCAGTTAGATCTGACAGTTTGTTTTTTGGTTGGTTTATTGTGGTTTGGGTTTGTTTTTTGTTTTTTGGTTTGTTTTTTTTTTTTTTTTTCTCCACAGAAGTATACTGTACTTTTTATTTATTTACAACAAAAGTACAATTTCTACTTCCAAAACTACTGATAAAATGGCAGTGTTGCAAACACAACAACGTACTCTGAGCCAGTCCTTCACCTATTGACAAGGATGTGCTCACAGAGCTTGCAAAATATTTTTATATCATCATTGGTGACCACGTTAACTATATATTCACAGTTCTTGGCTTTTCCTCACAAAAGAACAATCAGCTCCAACAGTCAGATTACTCTAAAATCAGACTTCCCTCATTTTTCAGAATCATTTATTAACTTATATAAAACAAACTCTACACTGCCAAGAAGACTCTACAAAGTATGAACAAATCCAAAGTTTCAGTAAATTTCGCTTCATAAATTTGGCTTTCATTTATTTTTCACTCCTTTATCTACAGCTTTGTTTTCAATGTTATTAGTCTTTGATAGTCCAGATTACAGAAACTATTTATCCACATTCAATTCCCTGAATTTCTGACAGATGGGGGGGGGGGGTGTGTGGAGGTGGGGAGTGGACAGGGAAGAAGTTTTTAAAGGAACACATTTGTATCATCTAAACCAATAATAATGCTCCAACAGTAAACCAGATAGGGAGATAAAGTGCATAAGAACTTTTTTTTTTTTTGCTCATGTCCTGAATTGTTACGAAACAACCAGATTTCTGATCAACTACTTCAAAAAGTTTTTCTTCATTGCTTTAGGGACATAAACATTTGATACAAATGTCTTCATCGGATTCTGACGTCACTTTGGCTTCATAAAGTAAGTACATCTGAAAAGTGAAGTCTTCTTACAAAAAAAAAAAAAGGTAAATTGTGTGAATATTTTCAGAGCCAATTGAAAATGGTTTCTCTTGTGAGAAGTTCACACTTTGCACATTCTTCTAAAATAGACTATTCTTCAGGGACTGGTTTCTTTCTCCTTTGAGAGAGGGAAGGCCAACACTGATTTTGAAAACCAGTGTTTTCACAACATAGTAACGACCAAATGGGACTGTCCTACTTCTGTGGTAATGAGCTAAGATTCCAGTGATATAAATCCTATCTTTAAAAGCAGAAAACAAGACAGATGTTTAGCCTTTGTTCTCAATTTCTAAATTTCATAAGCTGATAAGCAGTCTTTGAGATTTTGTAAGTGTTTAAAAATTAGCAAAAAGAAAAGTTACCTTTGTTCTGAACAGCGCAAAATTCTGGTTAAAGATACATAATTTCCCTCGGCTGTCCCTCTGCTGACAGTTGGAACTGCTTTTCTGCAAGCCACATACAGGGCACACGCCAGCCAGTGCAGATCATTTCCCTGTGAATTAAAACATCAGGCACCTGAAAGGCTTCACTGAAAAGAAAACCCACACTTTTCAACTACGCACCCAACATCAGGAAAAAAGATCGGACTGTGCCTGCAACCAATGAAGTTCAACCAGCAACAAAGTTGATTCGTTGTTTCAAAGTTCTGTTGAGCTACCTTGTGTTTTTAAATAGGAGAAAAACAGGTGGTAAGCAGATACTTAAGGTAGCACTGTGTCAAAACTGAAATTACACAGTTACTAGCTACCTTTATAAAGTTCACGCTTGACCCAATGTTTAACACTATATTTTTGGTGTTGCTCTTCTACAATAAGGTTTTGTACTGCCTTCATTACAAAAAAAACCCCAAAACCAACCAAACAAAAAACACCAACCAAAAAAAGCAAAAAAAAAAAAAAAAAAGAGAAAAAAGCTGCAGTTCCTTGCTATCAGAACGTTCTTCTGCTCAGAACAGACAGTGGGAACAGAAAAATATTTTCCATTTTTCTCTGTATTACATAACAGAAGAATTACTCAATCTGGTACCTAGAGACAGAAATGAATTCCAACAAAAAGCTTTCAAGTCTTATTCTCCTCTTCGATTAAAAAATATCTTTTTAATGGGAAAAATTAATATAAAAAAAGGGGTCACAGAACAGTGAAGTGGATGCTGTGGGTTTCCTGGGCCAGGCGGTGTCACGGTGCCAGGCCGGCACACACCGCCGGGCAAAACACGAGTTTTCTTTCCGATCGCCCCGGCCCGCTGCCGGTGGCGAGGAGCGGGGTGCGTGTGACGGGGCCGCTCCCGGTCCTTCCTGCGGCCACCGCGGGACTCACCGCCGCCCAAGGGTGCCCTTAGCTCTGTTCGAGAGCTGCCCGGCTGGGGAAAAGGAAGCCCTAAACAACCCAAACCTCGCACGACGGACAGGCTTTTTTTCACAAGCGCCGCCTTTATTTTTAAAAAGCCACCCAGCAAAAGGCATCTCCCAGACAAAGCGGGGGCGTCGCTTTGCGTTACCGTTTGAAAGAGCGAGGTGACAGGCCGCGCCCGCCGTCACCCAGCTCCGCGCCGCCTTCACGCACAAACCAGTTTATCACCGTCACGCTGAAAGCACCTACACGGGCAACCGAGCGGCTGCCGATAAGCGTTCACCGAGATAACCGCCTTACGTTTGTCAGTTACACAGCCGCGAACAGGGAGACAGTCGCTTTTATTTTTAACACCTTTTCACCGCTACGGCTCGGGATTACGATCCCCCCCCGCCCCCCGGTTTCAGAGCTGGAGGGCACCGCTGCGCGCCCCGACAGCGGGCGGCTCCGGGCGGGCCAGCGGCAGCCCCGCTCCCCCGGCGGCCGGGAGGGCCGCGGCCGCGCTCACGGCCCGGGGGGAGGCCGGGAAACGTCGCTCAGCGGCGGTTCCCGCGGCTGAGGCGCGGCCCCGGGCGGGACGTGCCCCCGCCGGGGTGCGAGCTGAAGGCCCGGGCGGCGCCTGAGCGCCGGGCGGTGTGAGGGAGAGGCCGTCGCGCCTCAAGGGCCGTCCCCTTCCCTCCTCCCCGCTTAACCCTCTCCCTCCCGCCGCGCTGACCTCGCAGGGCCGGTCGCCTCAGCGCGCCACCAACCCCCCGCCCCGGCCGCCCCTCACCTCCAGGGTGTAGTTGCGCTTCATGCTCTGGTAGCTGAGCCAGGCCTCGGAGCGGGCGCGCTCGTCCATGTTGAGGCTGCTGCAGAGCTCCTCGTAGCGCTGCCGGGTGTCCCCCTCCTCGGCCGGCGGGGAGGGGGTGGCGGCGGGGCCCCCCCCGGCCCCCGGCTCGGTCTCGTCCTCCCCCTCGCCCGGCATGCCGCGCCCCGGCGCTAGGGGGCAGCGCCGCCCGCCCCGCAGTGCGCCTGCGCCACCGCCCCCCGCCGCGCCCGCGCATCCCAGCGCTCCGCCCCGCCCCCGCCCCCGCGCCGCGACCGCTCATTGGGCGGCGGGGCCGGGCCGCGCCCCGCGCAGGCGCGCGCCGCTCCCCCGCCCGGCGTGCACCGCGGCAGCTCCCGCTCCCAGAGGGCCGCGGGGGAACACTGACGTCACGGCGCGGACGTCACGTTAGCAGCCGGAAGTGGGGGGAGGGCCGGAGAGAGGAGGGAGCGGCGGCGGGGCCGGGGCCGCCCCCCCTTACCCCTCCTGCCGCCCCGCCGGCGTCCCCGTCATATTCAGTTTTGATTTGAATCACCGGTTCAAGTCAAAACTTTTAAATGTCGGCCCCAGTAACTGGCATCGCAGGGGGCGGTTTCAGGTGTAGAGATGAACAGCAGCACACGGGACAGACGCCCCCCGGGCTCCCAGCGCAAAGGCCCTACCGAGCGAGAGGAGACTCCCAGAAATAAGCCTCAGGGAGAGGTCAGCCCCAGAGCAGGTACAAGTGAATTACAAGAGATGAGTAAAACAGGCTGTACTTTATTAAGAGAGATTTATTGACTATGCCTGTTTACTTTTGTACTAGTAACATTTCAGATAACAAGAGCTTCAGGGGAAAAAAAGAAATGTCCAGAAGAGAGGATCTGGCTAACCTGAGCTGTGTTCCAGGACATGACTATGCATTTTCTACCCAGCAGTGAGAGCACCAGATGGCAGCAAAGAGATGGCAGTACTCAGAGCATCAAAGAGCTTCAGGCACACATATTTCAGCAGCACACACTTATTTAGGGACTAGGGGTTAGAAACGCTGCCGTACAGGAGCAAAAAGCCGAGCTCCTACCAGGTGCTTGGAGAAGCTGAACGGAGATCAAACAGCATAAGGCAGAGGAGCTGACACAACAGTTCCCAAATCAAAAGCAGCTTGAGGACATGCTATCAATTTTGGAGAGCACTGGCAAAAAAAGAGAGATGACGACACTGTATCTGACATTAGGATCCCAAGAATTTCCCAAGCCAGCCTCCCTTATACACAGAAAAGACTGTGAAAGGGTCAGGCACAAGAGATCTTACCTGGAACACTAATGAGAATTTGCACTGAGTCTCGTTCACAGCTGGAGCAGACAAGAAGCATGAAAAAAAGTCCTCATTTTGCAGAATAAGTTTACGACAGGATCTTGTGAATGGCACTTTCCTTCCTTCCCTTGTGTGTGAGTGCCTGAGAGGAGGCAGTGTTAAAAAAAAAAATAAAAATCATAGCCTTAATCTGGGTAATTTGAAAATGTCTCCTTTTAAGTCGAGAAATGCTAGACTTTGATTAATATCAAGTAGTTTGGGCTTATTTAAAAGGAATCTGAATGTTAGCTAGATAGAGTATAAAATATTCTAAATTGAAGCTAAAATTTAAATTATGTAAGTCAAAGTGTTTTGGGGTCATAAATATTCTGAATGGAGATGCTTACCTGGATGTACTTCTCCATTTTAAGACTTCAGCCCACCCTATTTTGTGGACAATTTTCCTTAATTCTTTGTATTGATTTCTCAGTGAACAGAGTTCCTAAAATGCTGGGTTAAAAGCTGAAATAAAACAATCAAAACATTGTTTATAATTTCTGGCCGGCTGGAATGTTTGGCAATAATGAACAATGTAATTTACTGACACCACCGGAGTGATAAGGCATTTCAACATCCTTCCTCTGTGTATATTGTCAATATTTTCAAAGACTTATCTCACGTGTACTTAATTACTAAAACCTAGAAAAGTTTTTCTCCAAAAAGAACAGTTTTTCTCAGGGAAGTGTTAACTGAAACTTACTTTTGTCATCAGAGACACTTAACCATCAGAAGTCCTTGCTGTATCTTTTAACACAAAAATTTCATTTTACAAATCGTTAAGTTAAAACTAGTGGAGATTTTCTTACTGTTTAGTTATGGAAAGCTATTATCTTTATTTCCCTTTACTCTACATGTATCAAAGAAACAACAGCATCTGCTATTATCTTTATTTTCCTTTACTCTAAACGTGTCAAAGAAACAACAGCGCTTGCCTTTATAACTTTAGGCCCATTCCGATAAGCCAGTAGAGTTATTTTGTAAACTCCCGTAGCTACGCAAGTATAATCAGTCTCCTCCATAGACACAAGCATAAACCCGATGTCCCAACAACGTACGGATGTAAAATTTGAGGTGTTGCTCAACTACAGCAGTGTAAATGCCACATTACACTGATACAGCTTGCTTATGAAGATAATTATAGGTGTAATAGAACTAGCACAGAAACTCTTTATACAACTAAACGTTACTAACTTTCACGTCACAAATAACTTCATATAATGCTACGCTGCAGATCCCTTTAAATTAACCACGTACACCAGGCACACTACAGCTTAAACGCAGGCACTAAAAAGTAAACATTCATTTTGGTGGTGCATCACTACTGTCGTACAGAGTAATAAATGAAAAATAGATTACTAAATAACATGGCAGTGATAATTTTCTCAGAAAGAATATACAATAGAACAGGAATTTGCCTGGGACACCTTGTTAATAGTATCATCTAATCACCATATCCAGATACTGTTTCAAAAAAGTTTAAAGGAGTGCAAGAAATTTAACACCAATATTGTGCCGAGATCATGTGTTCCTTGGAAATAGTCTCATTGAAAAATAAAATAGATCTAGTTATGTTTTAATTTACAGACTGGATTGCAAAATTACACAATTTTTCTCTCCTTCCTCCCACCCCCTTTTCTTTTTCTTTTTTAAAATTTTGACAGTTTGACAATAGACGTGATCAAAATAAATTTAAAAAATACTATTAGGGATTCTGCAAGGCTTCAAAGGAAAAAAGAAACAGAGGAAAACATGAGAACAGAGCATTTTTATCACCTGTGCACAGATTTGAGGAAGCAGCAGCTCTGAACGGATGATCAGGATCTGAAGACAAAATTCAGACTGGAAGAAAGAAGAAGACACCACTGAGTCATTCAAGTGCAATGACAAGTTAAAACATGGTGGCACCTGACAACCAGGAGACAACTCGCACTGGGGAGAAATTTCCGTGCCCTGGGTGAAATATATGAAAAATAGCAATAGTAAGTGCTGCGTACATAATTAAAAGATTTAGTTAACACAGAAAGTAATGCAGGATTTTAAAAACAAGATTCAAAAGGTACTCCACTGCCAACACGCTTACCCTCGAACATTAGATGCATCATTGTTTGAAATTAAGTCAATTTTTGGACCAGACCCTAACTCCTTTCTAACCATCGCTACTGAAGCGCTGGAAGAACAGCGTATTTTGTTTGCAAGACAACAGAATTACAGGAAATGGATTCCCAGAAAAATTATACAACAGTAAAGCACGGCCTTTGGTGGGGGGGGGGTATGTGGTGTGCATGTGTTATATCCTTGGCTTGAATTTTACTTTTTTTTTTTTGTTTTTTAAGGTCTTAATAATAATTTCAGGTTTAGAGCTTAACACTGAAACTTAACTTTTGCTGCTGAAAGATAAATGTTTAATCCTTACGCAGACAGCATTATTTTCACATACTGAGGCCGACATCATGGGTAGTCAAAGAATATGTTTAATAAAAAATAATTAAACTTCCATTTGCTCTATAGAACATCATAGAAAGTAATTCAATAAATTACAAATGACTTTTTAAGACGCTTGTTCAACTACAGAAAGCAAATTCAGACTACACAGAACACAACTGGCAAATATTGCAAATGTCCAAAAAAAACCTGGACTAAGACTTGGATCATGAAGCCTGAAACAAGGGATAGAAATACAAGGCAATAACAGCTAAGGTTCTTTTAGTAACTACCAACACACACTTTATCATCACCTTGGATATCCTTTTAACTTCAGTATTAGTGTAATTCTACTGAGGTTTCCTTATAACCCTTAACTTTATACAACCGTATTTGCATATAGTTTAGCTGATAGTGGGACATTTTTCCCCTTCTGGTTCAAACTGATTAGAAATAAACCCAATATTTTATGTTCAAGTCTACACCAGCCTTCATTACTTGCAACTGTAATTGCCTTACTACATAGAAAGAATCACTAGAATGGTAACCAAACTCACTTGACCATAATTAGGAAAATACTTTATTTCATAAATCTGATATAAATTAGGTTTTAGCCACAAGATTTAGGATTTGTTTTGTGGGGTAAGGGTGGGAAGTGATGGTATTGTTGACATACTCCATCAGCAAACTAAGTTAATAACTGTTTGTTAAACTTTGGCTATTTCATAGATGCATCCTAGTTAAATAAAAGTGCTATATTACAAAGGGCAAAATATTAAATATGAAATACTTTTTCTTTTTCATCATGAAGAATTGCTACCCCCTTCTCTTGGCAGTTTTTAATTTTCACTATTGCTAAGACACTGCATGAAGGGCCAAAAATCAGAATACTATTTGGGAAAATACGTAACCAGCACAATCCAAATGGTACTTGTATAATTGTGTAATTACATGTAATACTGCTTCTAATCATGGGGCTAGTTATTTTGCACATAGAAACTTATATTTCATTGGTAAAGTTCTTGATAAAAAACAACACAGTTGTTTTACTGTACAAGCAAGCAACAGAACTATATCAAAATATACAGTTTTTGTTTTTTATTTTTAAATTTATCCCTTTGTAAAGCTTTTTCAATGACTTCCACTAGTACCTGTACCTATTTTCTCTTAACACTTGCCTATTCTGGGACTGCAAATGATGTAACCAAGGTCAACCGAAGTCTCAGTCAGTTCAGAACGTCCGTAGATGTGAATCTGGGCCTCAACTGTGTCAGAGTAATAGCAGCTTAAGAAGGAGGTGGAATCGTATCACAGATCAAATCTTAGACAGATTTTATATAGTAAAGGGTTCTAAGGATTTGGACTTAGATGTCTCATGCCCTGTTATTGTGGTTTCTAGACAGAAGTTGTCTTCCTTACTATTCAAAGTGCTTTTTCTTTAGTGGGTAACTCAGCATAATATATGAAGTGATATCCCAATAATGATTTTGGGCAATATTTAATATTTAGTCAGATTTAAATCTGCAGAGAAGTTTAAACTCAAAAGGAGTTCAAAACTATCTATACTTTATTTACCATTTTTAACTGGTAACTCCAGGAGGTTTTATGACATAAAACACAAATAGAAATTTACACAAACAAAGCAAACAAACAATTTTTACATGAAGTATGCAGTGTTGAAAGGTCTTTTCAGTGGCACTTTATGACAGTTTGCCTCTTCTGAGTCTTGGGGAAACTACTCCTCATTCTGGGACTTTGAATTCTGCAGAGGGAGCCCAAAACTTTGCAAGGTGTAAACTAAATAGATCTACGTGGTGCCAAGTAGCATGAGATAAGACAGTTTTTGCTTTAATTTCCCCCTACTGCTGTCAAAGAAAACAGCTGTAATAAGGGGGGAGAAAACCCCAACAGTCATATCTCAAATAACTCAGATTTTAACATGATATACAGGATGTCTTTCGAAAACAAAACAAAACCTGAAAACAAGTAATAGAAACCAATGTAAACTTCCTAAACTAACTCAGCTGAGGTAACAGGTAGCCAGTTTAATTGGCTGATTGGGAAAAATTTATCTTCTTTTAAACACACTTGTACCTGAATTGGAAACAGCAGTGCATCACAACACTAGAGCATTTTCATGTAATTAAAGCAATGGATGGTGATGTAGATTCTACAGCTTTCATGACATTCATTAGCTGCCCAAATTATTGCTGAGTTTTGATCTGTAAATTATAAGTGTCAAGGAGGCTGTAAAACTATATTCAAATTAAATCAATAATATGCATAAAGTATTCTGTGTTCACTGCAAATATATTAAATATACAGCTCTTACTTGAGCATTATTTTCATAAAATTAACCCCCCAACAAAATTATAATGCCTTTTGTTGTAATTTTACACCATTGTGTATTTGATAGTACATACAAGTTCAGAAACTTATGAACTTCAAGAAATATTACATGCAAAACGTCTCTGAAAGCAGTTTGCACTTCTAAACAAATACTGAAATGTTCGGTCAGTAAATCATTGATGCACTCAACACTGGGTTATTTACAATGAAATAATTAAAGAATAAATTCAAAATCAGTTTATAATTTAAGTGCAGAGTCTGGGGTCAGTCTTCATCGCTAGAATCTGAATCCTCAGATGAAGACGATGTACTATCAGATCCAGATGAAGCGTCTGCTTTCTCTGAACCCTCATCTGTGCTGTTTTCGTTGTGAGAGCTTGGCTCTGTTCCCCCTTTGTCTTCCTGATCTCTAACCCTAGAATTTTCCTCCTTTTCTTCTGTGGGCTTGGCTGAGCCTGTGTCATTGCTTTCACTGTTCTGTACATCAAAAATATTAGACTGAGACAAAGCTGGGATATGAAGATTAAGGCCTGGAGTGAGAAGCATCCCTGGGTAAAGTATGTTGGACAAAAGTAATGGGTTAAGAGAGAGAGGATTGGCAGCTGCAGCAGCAGAGGATGTTGAAGGAGAACTTGAAACAGAGTTTTCACCACCAGTATCTGTATTTTGCTCTTCTGTCCTTTCTTTCTTTATATCCGCCTCCTTTGAATCGCTTCCCTTTTTTTCCTCTGAAATAGATTCTGTAGACTTTGCTAGAAGTCCTCCCATGCCCAGCAGGTTTGGTAATCCAGCCATCCCCGACAGCAGCATGGGGAACATGGCAGCCATGTTCTTTGCTTCTCCTCCAGCAGTTAAGCCAGCTGGCATTCCCATCAACCCTGCCGTTACTTGCAGCGACTGCAGGTTTTGCAGGTTTTGTTGTAAGGCCTGAAGACTAGGCAGATCCACCCCTGGAAGCAATCCGTTAGCTAGCAGGGGGTTAACCGATACGCTCGCAGCAGTGGCAGCTGCTGCAGCTGCTGTTGCCTTCGCAGTCTCACTTTTGGGGCGCCTTCCTCTCCGGCTTACTTCTTCCCGCACAACAGGTCCAGTGAGAATACGGTCAAACATACCTTCTGGGAGAAACCCCTGCAAGAGACACAGTGGGTATTTATAGTATTTTGAGAGGTTAAAGATGGAAAAGTAAAAGCAAACAAAAGACCCAAGCCTACAGTAACAGCGTTGAAAATCACTGTGGTGTGCTAGCAGAGCAGCTCCATCTCCAGACAACTCAGGGGATCTGTGGTGACTCTGTGCTACCACATCTCAAACATCTAAAGGCTCATTTCCACAGTGAGGGCTACACAGGTTACCTTCTCAGACCCTCTGCTAACTCATCCTTAGAGGTTTGTTTGCCGATCAAGCCAAATAGAGCTAATCATAGGAGCAATCTCAATTTAGGATCTAGAACAGCTTTGCTTTGCAACATTACCACATTCCAATTATTTGACAGTTTAATTAAAAAAATCAGTTACTCAATCCAAAATAAAATATAAATGTGTGATTGCACACAGACCAACAATCTCCAAGCCTTTTTTTTGTTGTTGTCAGATGTCCTCATACTTCACCTCATCCATAAACTTTAAGAATAAACAGTAAAGGCTCAAGTTCAATTAAAAGGAAAGTCAGAGCACTTCTTAGAGCTTGCATGTTATTACTTCACCTCTGTACGCCCTCCTACCTAAAGATGAAGAAAGAATTGCAACAGACACTAATATTATTCTCTTTGAAATGCACAGTCTTGAAAATTCCTCTTAAAAATGGCAATCATAAGATCAACTACTACTCACCTCCATACTAAACCAGCCTGTTTTTCCCCAGCAAATAGCTCTAATTTAAACTAGCCTAGTAAAAATACAGGAATTCAGAACTCATGCTCAATTCTTCTGTCCTGTGGATCGCTACTGAATTCTAGAAGTAATTCTGCAACTATTTATACCTTTATTCACTGCAGTCTAATCCCGTTCCTAGTTACCTATTTTTCTACCAGAATGCCCCACAAGGATACTGGAAAGACTGGCATTTAGAACTTCACAGAAAGATTACAAGTTCTGTTGATAGCGAACTAGAAAAAAAAATTAACTTGGTCATTTCTTTGCCAGAGGCTGAAGGTGTAGCGTAACTACAATACAATTCTGACAAGTTACAGTAGGTGAGGAAATAGACTTCGCAATAATATTGACTAAACCATCTTCACTTCTGTTAGGCACGGGGAATGGAAGAGCAACTGGGTTACCCAGAAACCATTCTTTATTATACAACACAACTTTCTCAAGTTCAGAAAGTTGTTCTCTTCAAGGCAAACAGGGAATGAACTGGGAACCATATACCATACTTGACCCACTGACACTTAAAAGGAAAGAGAGACCAGCTATGTAATAGTTCCCATAATGAAAATGCGTACCTGCTGTTTTGTTGGAATTGTGGACAAAGTCTATCAAAAAACCCTTTCTTCTTTTAAATTGAACCAACTACAAACCTCAAACAAAACAAAGCCTCAAGCTCACTGAATGCATCTTGCTAGTAGTAAGAAGCTGGCTCAGGAGTACTAGGGAACGTAGCAGTAGTCTTATCACTGACTTTGTTGTAATCCATACAGAAGGAATACATCAGCAACAGTGATGCTGTACTGCAGACCTACTCCCAAAAATATATTAATCTTGTTCCCTCCACTGGAATCTCAACACTAGTTTTTAGCTAAAAACAAGACCTCTTAGAAAACAGAAATTCTAAGTAGTATAAAATAGTTATATTAAGACTTGATTTACATTTTGATTGAGGATAGTAATTTCTTAAAGGTGCACACTGTAAGTAAATTAATTAAAAAGTAAAATAAATATTTAAAATTATATTCCTAACTGTAGCTTTAAATTTAAGAAAGTATTCTGTGTGCTAACACCTTTTCTAAAAACCTTCAAGGCTACACTTGAGATGAAAAAGTCACAGTATTATAGCACCTTCAACCAAATCTCTAATTTGGGGTTGCCAACCACTGTCCCTCCCTCCTACTCCCAGCTGTGCCAGCAAACCAGTTTAGGGAACTGAGCAGGCAGAAAAAAAGCTAACATTGACTCACGTTCTTGTTTAACATAATACCAGAAATGAAAAGCAGCCTTTTGGCATGCCTTTTTTTTCCTGTTTGCCTTGGTTTTTTTTAAGATACATTTCGCGCCACGGTTATCTCATTCTGCAAATACTCACAGACTGTTTTACAACTTCTCCCCATTCAGGAGCCACTCCATACTCTGGATTTTCTTTCAAGAACCTGCATAAATCCTTCAGAGGGGGAGCAAATGCACCCCCCACCTGAGAAGCAGAAGATACAAGTCAGGAAACACTTCTCATTCGATAAAAAAAAAAAAAAAAGGCAACATTCATACCTGACACGGTTTCATTTCTGCCTTTTACATAAAACAATGCAATTAAAGTCTCACTTTAAATTACCAATGAGTATTATAGAGCTTTTGACTGATACCCAGTGGTGTATGCGAGATAGTCTTGATTTCTTCTACATTTACTAAACTCAAACTCATCTATTAAACTCATATTTTGCAACTTCAATATTTGGCATTCCTATTTACATTACTATCAGAGTTTATTTAGACATGCAGTGAATGGAAGAGCAACCACACAAATGGAGAACAGCGGTCCAAGTATTAACAAGAAGGTTGTAATTACAATCTCGTTAAACTTTCCCTTTATCCAATACATCACTCCTATTCTATCATTTCAGCCAACTTCTAAAATTACTTCTATTAAGAGGCTCTGCTTCTCTTGTGAAATTATTTCTTGTATTTTTTTCATGTGAAAAAGGCCAAGTTAAGATTGTTAGACAGCCATGTCCTAATAGAATTACATATGCAGCAAAGTAAGCTTTCAAATTAATCAGAAGTATTATTCAGATTCAGAAAGAAGAAATGGTAAAAAGAAGAAAGGAAAAAGAATTCCAGTTTCTGCTCAACTTTCTCTATAAACTGCAACTTAAACTCACATTTTCTAGGCTACTTTTCGTCCCCTCACCCCCTGCTACTAAATGTGTAACTGAACTGAAAAAGAAAATGAGACAAATGAGAAGGTGAGGACAGGTTATAAATGGAAAAACTGAGAGTCTCAACTATGGTGTGGAAATTTATTAGCAAAAAAAAAAGCCATCATGAGAACACAGGCTTTTATGGCAAGCACAGATCGCCCCTTGATCATCAACTTGGCAAAGATTCCTCAGGGCACGGCTTTCTGAGAGCAGCCAAGGATGTGTTTTCAAGAGACCAGCAGCCGTACAAGTTCCTCTTTAGAGCTGCTGTCTCAATGCACTGAAGAGATTAAAGACTCAAGTTCTGCCTCAGTATCCTCTGCAGATGCAAAAAGCTTCTGACCTTAATATAGCAGCATAAAAAAAAAAATAAATCTACCTGCTTTCCTTGCAACTGCTCTCTAACAAAAAGAAAAGCTGCAGTATCACAAGAGAAAACGCTCCATACATTGATGCAAAGACTCCCACTGGACTCCAGCTCTGCTAGTACACTGACACTCAAAGACACCATCCCACACATCTGTCCAAATTTGTTCAATAAACTGCACTGATGTTCTGCATGCTTTTCTCAAATATTGCCTTTTAGCCTTCCCCAAAGCCTAGTGAAATGCATTATCCCTTTTCATAAGCTTCGATCACTTGTCCAAAACCTTGCATTCAACACCTGTCTCCCATCTTCCACTGCTGGGATTTTACACAAGAATTCCCCTTCTACTTTTGTTCCCCTGTTACACTACTGTTTAACCTGGCAATGAGATTTACAATGGATATATACTGGTGAACCAAAAAGGTCAGATGCCAGAGATAACTGAAAAACAGAAAAAAGTAAAATAATTCTGTTATTTTGCAAGAGCAAAATAACAGGATTTAAGCAATTTGAATTTAAGCAATTCCAATGGACAAATTTCCATGCAGAATGCACTAGCAATATAATCATGTCAAAAGTCATAACGAGAAGATGGACACAAAGTTTAAAATTTGTGAGAAAGTTGCTCTGATCAGAACAACATACATTTTAGTGGCCATGCCTCTATATTAGTCAATGGCATTAATGTTGCCTTACAGAGCGTTCAGTTCTATCTGAACATGAACCACTGGGTAAGTTTCTAGCCATATCTTACATATTGTCATAGTTGTAAAAACATTTACTAGAAGATTGTCACTGACTTTCTTGCTCTGTGCCAAAACCTTAAAACAAAACCCTTTCATCTGTACACAGTATTTCAAGCAAGTGTAATATTAGAGGTTCTTCATTTCAGGTAACTTTTTACTTGGGGAACATCAGAATAGGAACAGAAATACGAATACCTTTCTTGCATTTCTTCTATTTATGAGCTGGACACGTTCTTCACCCGTCAAACTATTAACATCCAGTTTATTTGGGTTTCGACAACGGTGTCTTTTTTGTTTGGGCCTCCCATCGTGCAGCTGCATCCTCTGTTATAAAGGAATTTAAAAGCCTTTCTGATATAACTTTTTTAGAAATTATAAGATATCTGTGCATTCTCTTGAGTCTGGCATTCATCTGAAGCCATCTTTGATTTCAGAAATATTTTAGTAACAATACTAATTTACTAGTCACAATGATTTAATAAGAAGCCCGGCAGACAGCACTAAATCCTCTCTCTGATGCCTCTAACCATTGCTTTGTTTTAATAATTTTTCAGTTTTCAACAGTACTTTAACTTTGAGGAACGCTGCTACTGTTTTGTGTTATAACATCTTTAGGGAGAAGTAAGGTTGTTATTCCAGATGTCATAAATGACATTTTCTTACGTTCTGTTCAACACTAACACATCTCAAATTCAGAGGTAAAATGAGAACATCGTACCCACACAAACATCACTACCATAGCACCGTAACGTGGGTATGAGGTACATCCTACACTAAAATCTTTAATCCTCTTGCACATCACTAAATATGCTGTTACACATTTTCAGCTCCCACCATCACTATCATGGTAATATGAGTTTTCTTCGACAGTTTTTCTAGTCCTAGGTGAAACTAGACAAAGATCAAATGTCTTTGTTTAGCATTGCTTTTCTTAGCAACTGCATTTGTGAGGGAAAAGCAAGGCTTGCGGAACTCAAATTACATAAAAAGAAACAGACATTTTCTTTTTGCTAAACAAAATAGAAGAACACAGAAAGGATAATTCCATGTAACATCAAACACAAATTCAAATACAACGAATTATGAGAAACGTTTTACTGTTTAGCTAAACCAGAGCTGAAACGAATACTCACAGGAATACAAGCTCCTGAATCTTCCACGTATCCAGGATGTTCTTTAAGCCACCTTTCTAAATCTTTTCTTTTGGGGGCATCATCCCCTGCAAGCCTCGTTCCATCTTTGAGGTTAATAACAGGAACCGGACTCTCTGCATCAAGCATGCCCTGGGACTGCGTGTAAGTGAGCGCTGGGTTTATTCCTGCAGCAGCTTGACAGGAGTTGATACCTGGATTAACCTGGAGAAATTAAAAACACTTGACTCAGTTCTCCATAGAAAACAAACCATCACAATCACTCCAGTGAAGGCTGCAGTCCTGCGGATCATTATGCACACACTCAAGGACTCAGTGAGATTACTCATGCCAGGAAAGGATGACAGACAATGTTGCTAGGTAAATATCAAGTTTTTAATAATACATCGTTATTTACAGTTCATCAAAACTAGAATTAAACTTACTTTTTAAAAATAGTTATCAATATTGAATATATCTAATATTTAGTAAAACTCCACCAGTTCTCGTTTGTGTAGTCATAAACTGGCAGTGAACAATTTCAGAAAAAACCCAACCCAACCGTTTTGAGTAATAAAGTTTTTGTTGTATGTTGACAGCTGGTCGTGCTCAGTTAAGAGATTAACAGTAATTTAGACCTCATTTTTGGAAACAAAATCAAGTCTACTTACATGATTAGGCTGTTTATTTCGATTTATAAAGAGGACATCAACTCCCTCCACATTCTTCCTTCTTCCTCTTCTCTTTTTGACTACAGGCTGACTGTCAACTATGACTCCATTGGCACTGGCTGTTAAGTGACTGGAAGTACCTAATTAATGATGCAACGAAATCAGTGTCAGATGCTCGAGCTGTTTGCAACAAGAAACATGTTTGAGTAAAAAAAGGAAATAAAGTGACTTGTAACAGTGTAAGCGCACCTAATTTCTACATGTAATATCTAACAGAAATTGCCTGTTGTTTTAGGACTGTTTAACATACTATTAGTATAAGGCTGTGAAAAGCCACTCCACTACACAAGTTTCCTTTTACTGTCCCCTACACCCTCCAAATGCATCTCTACAAGGAGGAGAGCTGTCGAAAACTGCTGACATCACACACACTCAGAGGCAGACAAGCCCTGAACAAATGTTTATAACAAGACGTTAATGGTATGTCACAAAAGAACAAGAACGTATAAAATGCAAGTGAAGGGTAGTAATTTTGAAAGGCAAAGTTTTCATCTGCGTATGTGTGCAATCTCAATGACTTACAGTCAAAAGCTGGCCTAAATCAAGCACCCAATTCTAATAATTTCAAATATTTTAATCCAAATTTTACCTGCTTGCTTTAGACTCATTTTTATTTGTCACCTACTGTTATTTTTTATGAAAATAAGCTATATTTTTTTTTTTTGCTATAAGCCAAAAACTGGCTCTAAACTATTGTCCTCCACTGTTTCTTTACATAAGACACAGGAAATATGAAGAGTGCAAATGGACACACGCATAAATCTGTGACTATTCATTGATGTTTGCTTACAAACTAGCCACAGTAAGTTCTGATTTCAACTGATTACTGTCAGTGTAGAGCGATGAGCTTTATGATCATTAAAATCTTGTGGGGGCATTTATAATGTATAATGGCATCTTTCTAAAAAACGAACGTTACAGTAACTGACTCTGAGAGAGAGCATTCATGTGGCCCAACCTCATGCCTCAACCTAGGTGCCCAGTTTGCCGAACACACTGGGGAGAATTCCTCCAGACTACAGTTTAGAACAAATTACATTGCAAACGCCTCTCTCCACTGCTTCTACACGGAGATCAACAGAACACCACAGAAAATACAACTTAATACCAAACCTTAAGCCCTCTGACATTTTATGTACCTGATTCGGGAAGTGATTTTGGGAAGTTGACAAGGCTGGTTTCTGAAGCGCTCTGGAGCTCACGTAGCCGAGCCAGGTATTGCTGCTGTCCCAATGCACCTTCCTCGCTTTCAAATGGCCTTTTCTGAGACAGTCCCTGCTTCTGAAAAGTCAATTTCAAACCACCTTCCTGTTAAATAAATGCCAGGGTTAGAAGAGTCTCTTCTGAAGCAGAAACGACTACTTGATAATCAGGATTCTCACATACAAACAGTTACTCCAGAAAGAGTTGTGGAAGAATGAAAACATTTTATTAGACCTTAAAACAAGTCTTACTTCTCCTCCAGGTAAAAACCAAATCTGAACGGAGATTTCATGGAATTGCTTCTATGAATATGAATGTTAAATTAGCTGTCTTAACTGAAAAATCCAACAGTGAACAGCTGTCTACCTCCCGAATCCAATCCTGAAGAAATGCCAAACCCAATTACAAGAGGAAATTTTCATACATGTTTCTGTGCTACAAAGAGGTCTCCAACTACAGGTAAAATGTTTGAAGCTTCTAGCCTGCATTTAAACTGGGTATCGACCTATAGCCTTCTAAAGGCCATGAAGTGCTTGCCGGATAGGACATGCTGAAATGTTTATAAACAGCCAAACAACAGAAATACTGTTTAATACTTTTTACTACCCAGATTTCTTAGAAACAGCAGAAAACAGGCTGTCTGAGGAAGTGCCAGAACAGCAAAATTTCAATTCAGAGAGCGAAATAACAATGATTCCTTCCAGTGGCTTATGCAAATAAATAATAATTAGAAAAAACAAAACAAAACAAAAAAAAACCAAAAACCAAAACCCAAACCAAACTCCCAAACACTTAATGCCCAGAAGCAGCAGACCCAAATACCCACAAACAAGTGTGTGAAGGAAGTGAGAGTGAGAGCAGGCAGCCACTTGCAGGTAAAGCATGCCGCACACCGCAATCGCAATCAGGTCCTAGGGCAATAAAAATAAACATACGTCATTGATTTTCACTGTAAACTCCTTTTCTCGTACATGCTTCTTCACCTTTGACATCTGTGGTGATTGATCATACTCTTCTTTAACACCTGCGAGAGGGGGTGTTGGTGCGCTGGGCTCAGTGTAATCTGCAGCTGCACCTGGGCTATCCAGAAGTTTGGTTGTGTAGAAAGATGCCACCGTATTGCTGTCGTAGCTCCTTCGGGCAGAAGGCCATTTCCCTTTCAACACTGTTTGACAAATACTGTCAAGTCGATTAATCATAACTCGATCCTAAAAAAAACCGAGAAAATATTTTTGTAAGAGTAATGCTTACCAACACTGTACACATAAAATTTATGTAGTATCTTCTAATTGTAAAATCACTGGACTTAAAAGATGTCTAAGTTCCTGGACTTGTACTGATTCCCTGTAAAAGTTTGTGAAAGCCGCCTCTGTACTTATTTTCATCACCTGTAAACAAAACACATTCTCTCACTGATTTTTGAGGAAAGATATGGTAACTACTGAAGTAGTATTTGTAGGTCTGGCTTTGTCTCCTTGGTAGCAGGGTCTGAACCAGTGAGCAGCACCTTAACGTATTTGGCAAGCAGCATTTACTAAATCAAATCTAGAGGCTTTTATTCACATCTCGCTTTAGCTTTTGAAACCGTATTATTCCTCACTCACATTCTTTAGACACCAAACACAGATCTGACTTCACACACCTGCATAATACATAGATCTGGAGTCCAATAAACTCAGCTAAGTATGTATAGCCTCCAGAAACTACCAAGTTTTCTGATAATTTCAGAGTGCAGTTACTCGTCAAGTAAAAAATGTGAACTCTAAAATTACCTGTTCTGTAAGCAAAAATTTTTTTGCCAAGTTCAAGACCGTCCCCTATATTTACAAAAAGTCTGGTTTTGTACACTCTGAATGCCATTTTTCACAATCTGCCAAGCACCTGTGACATGAAGGTTATGCTCCCTTTCTCAAAAATCAATGTTCAAAAACTATGAAAAGTAGTATTTAGGTTAAAAATGCACCTTCCAGGAGCAAACATAACAACAACTAAAAGCTGAAGTTCAGATCCTACATCTGTTCTCCCTGTTTCATCACTCTTTTTGTCTCCTGTGTTGCCTTTTTCAGACTTTTCTCAACTGCTTGACCTTGAAACTTTTCCTTCATTACAAGCTTGTGATCTGGCTCTGAATTTCAAGCTGATTTGCAACTCAGGCCTGTTCCACAGGAGGAGATTTTGAAATTATGGGGGGGGTTTATTAAAACGTCAGTGTGTATTTTTTTGTGTTAATACAGCATATGCCTAGCAACACACTAAACATGCTAAAATTTCTTTGCTTCACCTTAGTTAAGCTAGTGATTGCAAGTGTAAGAACCTGCTCTGTGGTCTTCCAAGCTGTGTCAGACATAGAAATGCAGACATGTCTAAAGAGCTTAAAAATATTCAGTATGTATTTCAAACATGAGGAATTTCCAGTCACTTGGTGTTATTACCTTTTCAAAACATACTTTAGAATTTCACTAACTCACATATGGAATCACGTAGTTACATTTTAACACAAAGATTGTATTAAACCAGTGCTTCGGCCAGCCTATACGTTAACATGACTTAGGATTTCACAATGTAGCTGAAGGAGTCCTACTACTATTAAGAATTTTTTTTTCTAATATTTGGCTTAACTGATTTCTTGATCTGTTTCATTTTTTATGTTCTTTTGAACTACTCTAAACAGTTCCTCTCACAGATTTAAGATCATCTAAATACCCGATAAATCATGTCATCTTCGTCTTAAATATGCTTTCTTTAAAGTTCTGTTTCCTGTGTGAATATTCTCTCTTTCATAGCTACAGTTATGCAACTGATGTATAAAATGCTTTGTCGTAATTTTACTATAATTTACCACGAACGAAATTCTGATTTTTCCAAGATCTCACCACAACTCAGTTTTGACATATTTTATCGAACACTAACGTCACAGTCCACCTTCCCCTACAACTTTGCTCTTCAAAGCAGTATTAGAAACTTGCCTTTGGCCAGTAGGATGCAGCCAACATGTATCCACCTTGCAGAAGATAACTGGAATTTGGTGTCCCATTGTTCATCTGGAAACTGTCCTGTGTCTCATCTTGTGTTGTGCTCAGAGAGGCTACGCTCTCCTCATCATACGCTTTTATATGCGGGGTTCCTTCTGCTAAATAAAACCACTAATATCATTTGATTGTCGTAAAGAAGTTATTAAACACTCATTGTAAGAGGTTCAGGTGAACAGAATACACAGAACAATGTTCAGAGAAAGTCCAAACACAAAGTTAAACTGAAGAATTCATCTTTTAGTTTTTTCAGGATGACTGCTGATACTTTTTTAGCCATGTAAACGCCACACATATTCCTGTTAATATTTCAACAGCTTAACACTTCAAACATTTAGCTATTTCAAATCAGAGTAATCTGATAGACAGTCCTTACTTATTTTAACATATTTCCTCTGTAAACCAACATGCACTAAAATACAGAATTAAGCTGAAATGAAAGGTGTCTATCACCAGAACATGGCGTATCTGCTGGGACACTACTTTTAAAAGCCACCCCATTTTATTTACTGGATGGAATGCTGGATGTTCCATGCCATGAACATGTGCATCTGCATTGTTTATTTTTTTAAATTTTAATCACAGATGATTTTCTCTTTCTTGTATCTCCCTCCTCACTATTTTGCTTTTGCCTCCACCCATACAACAACGTAAGTTTCACTATGACATGGGGAAACAGTCTGAAACTTAAAAAAAAAGGTGCTTCCTGAAAAGGTAAATACTACATCAGCACAACCAGTAAGAGCATTGAGGGACGATTCCACAGAATTCAGATTTGTCCTTAAAAATAGCTATGCGTCAAGTCATCTCATACAATTTAGCTCTCCCTTAAAAAATATTTCAAATGTGAAAAGTATGCCAACATACATGATCATTGTGCAACATATGAAATAAAACCCGGACTTAAAATGCAGATGAAATCACAGAATTTTCCAGCATTTACCGATCTCTTCAAGACCAACACCAAGTTACAGCAAAACAGCCACAAAAAGAAAGGCTGATTGACAAGATTTTGCAATCTGAGGATGGCACAATTACTTGCCTAAACAGACTGAGCTGGCAGAAAACAAGCCTAATATTTGGACTTGTACCACATGTTACAGTATCCACCATCTAGATATAAATATTTATGTCATGTAAGCATTCCTTTTCTCTCGCTGTTTTAGTGTTTGCATACAACCCTTTCCTCTGAAAATGCCCTTCCACTGCTACAGGCAGCAGCATCTTAATCATTTTCTTGAAGTTAATTTTCTTTTACTTGCCCAGTAATAATTTTCCCAGTAAATTACTCCTATAGTTTCCATTTGTCATTTCCACAGACAAGAGGATTCCTCTGATTAACACAATGCCTTTTTCCCCCAAGGTATTGGAAAAAAAAAATTAGCTTATTTGCTTGTTGTAAGCCGACCGCCTAACTTCATTCTCTTCCTTTTTCTGTTAGCATTTGTTATCACACAGTAAAGAAACTTTTTCACATTCTGAATTTCAGCAGGGCAAGACTAGGGGATACTTCAGAGTATCAAAATAAGGAATGTGTTAAATAATGCTTGGTTGGTTGATTAAAAAAAAAAAAAATTACATCACACTTCCCCTGATCAGAGGTTTTTGCTTCTACTTTGAAGCTTTCAAAAACGTGTCTGTTTTGTTTGGTCCTACGCTCTGTGATCACCTCCGTCTCTTCTAAGTAGAAACATATTTTTAAGCATTTGAAAATTTTCAGTGCAAGTACACTGCTTGGCCAGCTCCAGCTGAGAAAAAAAAGCAGCTTACATTATGCTATGGCTCAGGCAGAAGGAAGCTTGCATGAAAACACAACGAGGAAGGTACAAAGACAGGTGAGCAAGAGTGGAAAAAACAAACAGGAAAACCAAAAGAATGTATTTAGGAAGAAAAAGAAACAGCAGGAGGAAATACACACACAATATATTTCCATAAAACACTGGCCATTCAACTCTCCTCCCACACGTAAACCACATGCACAGGAAGCTCGCGTAGGGAAAGTCAACAAATCCTAACTGCCTCATCCAAGGCACTGATAAGAAGCAAAGAAAATGCTGTATCTGAAATTCTTCCAACTTACTTGAAGAATCAAGCAAATATGTTTTGAGTGTACTTTTGTGGGATTTAATACCCTTTTTTAGGTATTTTTTCATTAAGAATAAACTTGTTCAGTTTAAGAGTTATAGAGCAGAAATAAGACTACACACATACCACGTTTTTGTGCCTCCTCTTCATCACTATCACTCTCTTCAGATGATGATGACGACGACGACGATGATGATGAGGATGAAGAGGAGGATGAAGAAGATGCTGAAGAACAAGATGAAGATGATGAAGAGCTAGAGCCTGATCGAGAGTGTGAACAAGATGAGGAAGATGAAGAGGATGAAGAAGATGACCTGGAAGAACAGGATGATCTATCTGAGTCAGAATCTGAGTCAGAGCTAGAGTCAGACCCCCTTTTGCTGACTCTCTGTTTTTTGGAAGCTGGGTTTGGAGTTAGAGGCTCTGTCCTTGCTGCCACCATGCGCCTGTCTGTTTCAGTCTTCATGCTAGGCTTGTGGTCTGTATTTTGTATTGGTGTGCCATTTTTGGGACTCAAAGGTTCAGATTTCATTATTGTCTGTGTCTCCTCTGTAGACATAGATTCCTCTTCAGAAGACTGAGGGTCCTCTTTCAGGTTTTCATTTTTAGCTTTTGTGTCCTCAAAAGCAT
Organism: Chroicocephalus ridibundus; assembly: GCF_963924245.1. Taxonomy (NCBI): domain Eukaryota; kingdom Metazoa; phylum Chordata; class Aves; order Charadriiformes; family Laridae; genus Chroicocephalus; species Chroicocephalus ridibundus. The sequence continues at coordinate 78,018,622 of NC_086287.1, forward strand.
TCATTTTAGCATCTGACAATCTTGACTGAGGTGTAAGAGGAGAAGCAGCTAATGCCATCTGGTACTGATGCAAGAGTGGAGTAGACGTCCTTGAGAGCGCCACTTTATTTTGATTATAGTTCCTCTGGGCAGACATAAACGAGAGTTCAGGATCACGAAGAATATGATAATCTGTCCTGCTGACTCCATGTTTAGCAGCTCCAATAAGTAAATCCCTGTCATGAGTCCCACACTCCCACCAGACAGGTAAGTCTGGGTTTGGCTGGCAGAGTTTTAGTCGCTCAAACAACTGTGGGTGTCGAAGAGCCTGTTCTCGCACTTTCCTTAGGAGTTCAATGCGATACAACGTCCGAGAAGCACGCTCCTCTGTAATCGGCTGGATAAAGATGTTTGGGTCTACGAGTTCTGTATTAAAACAAAACAAAGATGAGAATCTGGCAAAAAACCACAAAACACAACCCACTGCAAATCAGTATCAGAAGTAGATGGCTTTAATCATTAATATGTATCTCCCCATTATAAGCTCTCAATTTTACACTTAACATGTTTCCTTGTTTCCTTCTCCCCCATTTTCATTTTGGAACACATGAAAGAAAAGCCTTTTCAAAGCCTTTTCAAGATAAGCACTGGCAACAGAAATTAAAGATTAAACTGAAAGTAAAAATATATACACCCACCTTCTTTTGAGGGGAGACGACAGACTCTCCGGCACATGGACATAAACGCATACAAGTACTTCTCTAAGCTCTCATCAGTTTTCTTATGCAGCCTAGCCATCGCTCGAAATTTGGTCCAATCAAATCTGCCCCTTTCAGGATCAAACACCACTCCAAATGTGGACACAACTCTGTAAAAGTCAGCTTCTTCTCTTCTCGTCCACCTTCATCAGCAAGAAAAAAAATGGGAAATTCTGTCGTTTTCATCACTATTTCACACAGCGAGCAATTATTATTTCTTCAGTATTTATGATGTAAGAATGCATGAAAAATGTGTATTTGCACGCTGCACATACCTTTGCTGTCTTTCAATCTTAGCAGCCATCTTTGGATTTAGAGCCGCTTCTTCATATGGAGGCTGCATCATACTAGTTTGTATTGGGAATGCTGGCGGGATCTGCTGGGCCTGCCTATTTTTACTTGTTCGTTGATAAGCTGTTATTAAGCGGCGAAGACGTGTTGTTAAGGCAGACTGAGTGGGCCAATAGATTTTGTCTCCTTCCATCATTTGTCCATCTATATTAAAACAAAGTCAGAGGAAAATAAAGTAGTTAATCATCGCTGGTGCTGATAGTTCTACACTAGGCAATCTAAATACACTTTAGCTAAAAGTCAGGAGAAGGAAACAGTTCAAAATAGATTGAATTGGCTCAGATTTGAAGTTTTATGTATTTACCTCCATCTGCTATTACTAGATCACCTGGGGATGAAACATCATCCTGTAGAAAAACAGAAGTGAATCAAAATTAAAAACGCAGCCCTCTTGATTTACAATTTATGAATATGACAAAGAACAAGAGTAACATATATTTTGGACAAACGGCTAACAAGGCATGCAACAGAATTATATAACAATTCCCTCCTGCTCCCCGCCACCCACACAACTGCAGAAACACACAGCATAAGTTCTATCAATTTAGAGAAATACAGAACAATGTAATGGCTTGCTCAATGAAAAGGTGGAAGTATTATATTCTAAGTGTGTTAAAAGGAGCTATTAATAGGTGCCTACTATACCTCTATGTCATCTTTAAACATTGCTGGTGCTGGTTTATATTCTGGATCTTCTACATCCCTGTTAAAATTTCAACACAAAAGAACCCATCTCAGTAATATTTCAGAAGTTCTTACACTCTTTTCAATTAAGCAAAACTCATTTAAATTTAGATAGATATATTGTATTTAATTTTCTATTTGAAACCAGGAAAATATTTCATGGCTTGAATCCTGCCCCCCCCCCCCCCCCCCAGTTCATCATCTCATTCAGAGATGTTCTTTATGACCACAGCTGCTAACCTCGCTGATGAAGTGATGAATAAAAGCGCTCTCCCTTTCAGCAATTACCAGTGATACTCAAATTGACCTACTGGGGTCACTGGTTAGCTACACATGACTAATACGCCAACCTTACTGACCTGAAATCAAGTTTAATAGGTCTGTAGTACTCTGCCTCTGAAGGCTTTTGCACTTCAGTGTCTAAGTAATATTTCTGCTAGAGTAACACAAGGTAGAGCCCTTGTTAACAACAAGTCGCTGCATTTTTCCTTTAACTTCCCAAATCCCAAACTTCAACGGTTCTGTTACACACTGTTCCTAACTCTTTTCCACTCTGTGGGAGTAAAAGCAAAGTAGTATTCTTCACAACAACGTCATCAAACTGGTATAAAACCAGTTAAGGAGAGAATAAAGTACAACACATAAATTCAGCCCCCTTTACTTTAAGGCCCCGAAACATTCATGCCCACTTTTAAGTGCTCATACCCATCAATATAATCGTTTGCTCTCTGTTCGGCAGCAACTGCTTTTTCATCTGGCTTGCCAACCCTCTCCAAGAAGCACAACGCTGGGTCTGCTCTGATGGTGTTGTATTTTTCATAACCTATAAAGGAAAAAAGGTAGCACAAATTCAAATTTCAGAGTAAGGTATAAAAAAAAAAATTGAGCATAAGGTGTTTATATTGACAGGTGGGGAAGTACATACGTAGTCATCCATATTACTCACCATGTTTAAAAACGCCAATTAGAAGGGATTTATCTGCATCTGCATCCCACCACTCGGCCGGAACTTCAGAGTGATCTGGCTCAGGGACCCAAACATCAATTTCACTAAGGAGAATCACCAACAGCACACCAACATCAATAACATTCAGAGGAAGAAATAAACTTTTATTTTCTCTTTGTACATTTGTACTTTACATGGGATTTTTAAACTTCTCTCTTCAAGCACACATATACAACATTCCATATCCAGCAAACTAATTCAAATATTACTTTGAAGGTTTTAAAGAGTCCTAGGATTGAAGTGTTTAATTTTTTAATGCACTTTGTTATTTAACAGCAAGTAACAATTAAAAAGTGGATGGTTAGGCTACTAAGTTATATAAGCCACACCATATAATATTGATTTATCATTCAGAATAATTTCTATAACCTAAAGAAACTGAGGCATGCAACTTTTCACCTCTGCATTCAGTAAGACCCTAAAAACAGCAATTCAAAACACCCGGACAGCTTCGTATTTTGTATTTGACAGAGACCAGGAACAGTGAAAGACTAGGAAAGCAGAACCAGCATACAATATTATTCCTCTCTCAGTAAACTCTGTCATTTTGTAGCAGTTTGTGCTTGCAAAACTTAGCAAACCAAGGATTATCTGCTTTTGTGTTTAATAGCATGAGATGGACTGTTCTCCCACAAACGTTTATAACAGCTTTCTGAATCAAATTAAAACTTTCTATCTGCCACAAGCTCCTATAGCAGTGAGTTCAAGAATTTCCAAACGGCAACACTTCCATTAAAAAACTGGAACATGCAGCACATAACCAAAAGTGTGCATAAAGAGGCAGGAAAACCACTGCCAATTAGAATGTAAAGTATAGAATTTTATCTTTCACTCACTTTTGTAGTCTATTTCATTTAAATAATTTTACTTTATCTAGCTAGACTCATAAATAGGAATCAGGACTTCCTCATGTCAATTGGATACAAACTGTTTAGTAAACAAAGAGTAAACAAAAAATTTTTCTCACAGTCTAAGGATACAAATATTTGGTTTTAACTGTCTAATTTAGGTCTAGGAAGATTTCTGAATTTTCATTTGATAGTTTACATTTAAAATAAACAACAAAAAACCTCTTTAGTTCACCTGGAATCAATTCCATCAAACACCTTTTGGAATTCATTACCAATGACTTCTTGTTTTAAGTAATACAGCATCCTTACTCGAAGCAAGACCCTACACAAAGGAAAAAAAAAATGTTAGCACTCTAAATCTTTCAATAGTTGTGGGTGGGTTTGTTTTATCTTTTGTTATATCACAAAGCTTTGAAGTCTTTTTCCAAAAACATACTTCCTTCAGTTATAAAAGGAGATAACCTCCAACTCAGGTCACCTAACGCTTTTTATTGCGATCACTTTTACAGATTGTTTCATTGCAGAAATTCTTTCAAAACCCAAAGACCAGGACCAGCAGAACACTTCTCACTTGCTTCATAAAATACCGCTAAGAATAAACTGCTATTTCTCTTTTCCAACTTAGAAGATTCCCTTGGGGCTGACAATGAACATTTCACATCATCTTTTAATTCCTTCGCACTTAGAATTTGGTGCATGACTCCCCCAGTGGCTTCTACATGCTTTATCTCAATTCTTGACTGCAGCTGTATGAAGTTTTCAAGCACGAGTATGACAAGTTTTGCTACAGAAATATGATTTAGCTAAAACAAGCTCACTCATGGCTATGAACGAGCTTTCAACAAGCTAGTAGCTCAGGTGCCTAGAAAACATGCCAGGTAAACAGCATATAAGATTGAGGGGCAATGACTTCGGTGCTTTCAGTTTCTTTGCTGAACACTCCCAAACTCTGTAGTCCTTTGGCTGCTACAAGGTCCCCCAAAGATGCTAGCAACGTTTCTCTCTCTTTCTCTGTACAGACATAAACATACAGTTTCTTTAAAAATAACACCACAATTAATTGAAATGTGAAATACTTGGTTCACCTCCTAAAACACTGCAACCTATTTATTACAGTCAAGCTAACATCGTTAACACAATGAGGAATTAGAAGAAAAGAAAAATCTTTACATAAACACTGAAAGACATCCACACTTCAGCCACTGCTTACTTGTTGCAATGGTGTTTTATGTGCTTTTTGTATCCTTCATCTTGCAACAGATGTTCTGGATTGTATTTTCGAAGCCATTCTGCTTTGTGTATATCAAAAGTGCTAGCCTGGGTCTTCACTTTTTTTCCTTTTCTTCCTCTAGGCACAGGGGCCGATAAGCCTGTATAATTTAAAATACAACACAGTAACAGCAACAGGTAGGTATAGATCCCCGTGATACTTATAGTTCCCTGTGTCCTAGACCACTATTGTGACCTGCAGTGCAGAAAAAAATACTAGCAAAGCCTCTGGATGGGAGTATTTTCTTTCTTGTCTCTTAGAGCACCTCTGGAGTACATTTCACCAACCAAGGACATGGAAAGCATGTTGTCACCTACTATGAAACAGAACAGGTTCCTATGAACTGAAATGAAAAGCCAGCTTACACAGAGTATACCAATCCTTTTGGGTAAGCCATCAAGTACCAAACAAGGCAGAAATGACACTCCCTTTCCCATCAATTGAACCGCGTATCTGGAATAAATTCCATTTATTTCAAGCAGGACTCATTCAGAGAGGATTTTTAACTGTTTTTATCCCAGTACCACAGGCATTTATCAGCAGAAACACTAAGTCCTTACCAAGGTGATTCTGTAACTCTCGTGTTTGCCCATCCTCTGTTGGGGTAATGAGATCCCATATAAAACTTTTTATTTTCTCATCCCCTCTGTAGTGAACAAGGCAATAGGCTAACAGAGCTCGGCAAATTATCTCCACGTCCTGTTCATTCAGCTGCCTCTTGAAGCGACCGTGTGACAGAATTTCTCTCCATCGACCCCACCTAGTCCAAAGCCAAACACAAATCAGTATTTCAAAGCAAACCACTTGCGTAGCCTGTAGATTTCTGTTACAAAAGGGAGTTTCTCTGTAAAATATTTAGTTTTCCACTTTTTTCCTTCGCCTTAAATTACTGAGTGGAAATACAAAAGTAACATTTGCAACAAAACTACATCTGTTTAAAAAAGAGTTTAAAAGAGAGAAGACCTAAGATTTTACTTCCAAATCAACACATCTAATTTAAGTATACTTAAAATAATTGGTTACATTTTCAGTTCCTATTTGGATGTCATCTAAGTGCAAGATGTTCTGCAGTTATGAACATCAACTCACCTACCAAGCTTTTATTTCAGATATTTATTTATTTACAGTTTTGAGCCTGCCTGCAGCACTTACTGTAATGATTTTTAGAGACACTACTGTAGTGCCCATGTTAAATGTCATAATCTCCTTTGAAGAAAGGCTTTCACATCTCTTCTTTAACGTTTATTCAATCGTAAATTGTCAGAAAGATTTATACCAGGTGCACGATAAATTCACCTAAATTCATATTCTAAATAAATTCTATACATAAACACCAGGTTATTGCCAACATAGCTAAAAGTTATTTCACAAATACAATTTAACACATGGAAAAATACTATTTTTTTAGAAATTTCCTAGAATGAAGGAGGACATATACAATACCCATAGACCAGCAAGTTTTTTTCCACCCGAAAGCACTCTGTTCTTCCATATCCATTGGAACGGTCACAAGGCCTGCGGAGTTTTGGTTTGTCATCACCTTCGCTCTCCACCTCAGACAACTCGGCCAGCTCATCTTTTGTAGCACTAAAGGGCCGTGTTTGTTTCCTGATTCTTGGGGTATCAATAACCAGGCTGTTCTGCAAAATTTCGAACAAACCTTATCAGAGAAACAGTTGATAAGTTTTTCTGAAGTAGACGGCTTCAGTTCAGAAACAACGGTTTCTATGTAATGTCATTAATAGGTATTTTGTAAAGACATCACAGTAAATACCCATAAAGTAAAACATTTTGTGATATTTACGGCAACAAAAAACAGGTTTCATACCATGATGGCAGTACGTTAGTTACAAACAATACTGAACACCTCATCTGAGCTGAACACTTAGACAGACTACGCTGCAGTCTCTGTGAGTAAAAGCGGGCACTGAAACCTTTTAGAACTGACCGCACAGGAATGTCTTCAGGTATAGGAGACAACTTCCAGTATTATAAAATTGCTGTAATTCTTAGTCAGCTATTTTGCAGATTCCAGCCCGGGATTTACAGACAGAGAAAGAGGGAACAATTACACACTATCAACCATTTCCATGTCTTCGACAAAAACCAAAGACCCCTAAACTCTTTTAGGAAAGCAGGAAGCTAGGAAATTCTAAAGCTATCAGCAGGCTGATTACCCATGCGCAAACTAACCTGCACAAAAAGTCTGATTTGTTGAAATATTTATCAAAAAAGCACCAGAAATCCTACAGCTCGTATTTCAGAATTCAACAGCAAGCACATATTTGAAAACAAGTGCATTAAAAAAAAAAAAAAAAAAAAAAAGAAGTACTTACTCTACCACTGATAGCATCTATATCTATTTCTGCTTTTTTGGCCCATTTCTGCCAGAAGTTGGGATCATCTAGTGAAATATCAGTCCTGTTTCCAGATGCAACAAAACTAGCCTGTAATAAATAAAACTAAATCTTACCAACATCATACATCAAAAGTTTGCAGATTTTGAATGCCTCAGTGCTGTGAAGACTGCATAACTTTATTTCATTAAAATCTCCCAAGCAGCTGTTAAGGACTTTCAGAAGTTACTTCCAGCGCCAAGCAACTCAAAAGTTCTCCTCCCCCTTAATTTTTAAAAACGAGATCCATAATATATCAGAAAAATCTAATGAACTTTTATGCACCATCAGGAGAGAAGAACATTAAGCAGCAAGATTCTTCTGCTTCTAAGTCTGAATCTAAATTACTTCAATGGAAGAAAATAGAATCTTTTGAAGAGGCTTATCAGCATTTGGGGATTTCATCTCATGCAAAAGTACTCGCTTGAGGGAAATTTCAAAGGAGTGTTTAAACTACCAACAATCAAAGCTTGAGAGCATGGAATAAGCTTAATTTCAGAAGGCATTTAAAAAACCCTGATACACTGCTTTTGGGAAAAGAGTAAATACATATAAAAATTTCTAACTCTTCTGATAAAAAGACAGTGATGATGTTCCCTAATTCGTTTCCTATCTCTTCTTTAGAAGTCTACTTCTTATTTAAGCCGCAATCAGCAAGATATGAGAGCCTAAATAAATGTATATTTATAAATAATAAATATACATTTGTATTCTTAAAGGTTTTCCTTTTGCTTTGCCTTTTTTTTTAATTGTCACAACCGCATTCGTGAAGTACCCACGTTCCAAACGCAGTTATATAGCTTGATTTTTTTAATTATTTATGGATTTAATTTACCTGAATTTATTTCAGATTCATATTTGCACATACTTTGGAAATTAAGGAGTCCAAATCTTCCAACATAGGCTTTTTGCTGCTATGATATTACTGGATTTTTAACCCACCAAAAACTAGAAAGTGTCCATCCAATTTTATTCTATGCTATTACTCCTAAGACCTTACATTCTCAGCCCCATATACATATATATACTCTCCACCCCCTGCTATTTTAGGAGCTTTCTTATTTTCCTTTTCAAACTCTTACCAAAAAAGCTCAAGGTTCAAACTACATCCTATGTATAGGCATCATTAGGATAAGCCTGACAATTGTTAATCTTATTAATTATTGTCTTATATACATTTTCCCCTGCTCTTAATATATCTGAATGCAAATGGATCGATAAACAAAAGTGGTTTCATCTTCTTGGTTATTGCAGTCTATTATATCTCACACAAGTCCTAGCCTTTTCAAAAGCAGCACGCGCCTATTACTCATCTTTGCTCAAGCACGTTCTTTGCATCTGGCATTTACTCAATCTGTACACGTAACTCTGATTTTGCTATGTGCACAGGTAAGAACCCAAAAAATGTATCTAACATACACACACATTAGGTAAAGATAATTTAAACAAAAAAAAAAGCACAAGCTTTACAACATTCAATTATATTTACAGCTCTATATTGCCAAAGAACAACTTGCTGCTTCCGCACCTTGGCAAATGTGGAGCCCCTTCCTTCTGATTCAATTGTGATAGTTTTAGTACGACGCTGCAAAATTTGGTCAATGTCCTCCTCACAGAATTTAGAGCCTTCATCCTCTTCATCCATAATGGCACCATACGCACCTCTTCGAAGCAAGTCTTCTATTTCTTTTTTGGAGAGTTGTTGGATCTGAGCAAATAAAATAAGTGTTACTTGAGAAAAAAAATCCCCCAAGCCTTTTTTATTTCCCTTTCCAATGTTTCTGCAACCTAACTGTGCCTTATAATTTATAAACTTAAAATCTAGATTATTAAAAACAAAGATAGAAGTCTAGTTGTCCATTGATATGATTTGCTGTGTGGTTACAGTACACATTTTTACAAGTATGCATCTTTTTTGTTTTGGCTATTCTCAACACCGTAATGAAAATAAGTTTAAAAAAAATGACGTGTTAATACTTGATGTAAAACTCATATTAAAGTTACACAATAAATTAATATGGGAAGATACAAGGAAACAGAGGAAAACAAACTTTTCTCCCTGTTTTGACTTTGAAATTCTCTACCTTGGACCTTAAGAGGCAAGAAATAGTGAAAGATTTAATCAGAATTACTGACTCCACTTAAGATTATGTCAACTATATCGTTAGCCCACATCAGAAAACAAAACAGAGATGCAAATGACAAAAAAAAGGTAGCAACTGCCATTTAAAATAGTTCCCACATGATTACAAAAGCAAAAGGAAAATTATTTAAAGAAATAAGTCTACATACACCACCGACACTGTTCTCTCTTCCGCTCATACTCTGTAGGACAGCCTTATCCAGCCCCAGTTTCAGACTTGCTCTGTCAAACATCTCTCTCTCGTAAGAGTTGCGCGTTATCAGCCTGTAGACCTTCACTGCTTTGTTCTGACCGATCCTGTGACAACGCGCTTGAGCCTTTTGGAGGAAGGGACAACAGCAATAAGAATTTAGACTTATCCAGCAATAAGATAAGCTATCAGACATTTCCATGTTGTGAACAGTTTTCTAAATGCAGTGTATTAAATGAATGATCTGTGCTGAATGGTAGTGAATGGTGTTCCTCCTGCAGGAACACTAGATAGAGACATGCTGGTTCCTAAGTTATCTGATCTCCAGATACAAATGGTAAAGGAGCTGCGGCTTGAGAATGGATTCAGTTGCTGAAATCCAGTTCCTAGATTTGATTAATTCACTGTTTCTTAATACATATTAATCCTTTTCTATATATTATGTCTTAGCTGAACAGCTCTATTGCCATAAACTGTTAGTCAGCATATGCAAAATCTAACCCCCCGTTTCAGGTCACCAAAATCTTAAAGAGTTTTATGAACTCACTGACTTCGTTTACCTGTGTTGTGCATTTAAAGAGTAATCAATTTGAAAGCAAAAGTCAGAGCCCAGCCAAACCCAGATGACCTCTCCTATCCAAGTAGAAAGTATACATCAAAAAACATTGAACATATGCCTTAAAAAAAACAACCCTGAACATTTTAAAGTTATACATGTTCAGAACAGAGACAATATTCAAAGTGACCAAATTTATATCAGCCAGGTTTGACTTCTTAGGCCTCGCTATTATGCTAAAAGGAAGTTACCTGCAGATCATTTTGAGGATTCCAGTCAGAATCAAAAATTATACATGTGTCTGCTGCAGTTAAATTAATGCCCAAACCACCAGCTCTGGTGCACAGAAGGAAGACAAAGCGATCGGAATCTGGTTTGCTGAACCGGTCAATGGCAGCTTGTCTGAGATTCCCTCGCACTCGCCCGTCAATTCGTTCATATAAATATCTGGAAATTGCCACAGATGCACACACACAGATCATTACAAAGTTTTCCATAATTTAAAGGGGGATTAGAACAGGTCTACTGCTTGCATGTTTATTCTTTACAGCAAATAAAAGCAATACAAACTAACTTTTCTCATCAGTGGCTAACATAAGCAGGAATCATGACAGAATCACATTTCTGTAGTACTAACGCACATCAGCAAGTCCAAACATCGAGTGTTTTAAGACAAGTTCTTCTGAACTTCGTCCACTAAAGCAAGTATCTGATTATACGTACCAGGAAACATGTATTACCATGGCACTTAGTCACATTAAAACATGCCATAACCTGAAGTCCCATGTGGGCACTTACAAGTTTTTCACATGCTGTTATTTTTAGCTCCCTGCCTAGGGTGACAGAAGCAGGACAGCATACTTTTGTATTATATACCAAATCGTCTGAACACATTTGAGGTAACCAAGTAATCAGCAGAAAGCAGTACTTGGTGAGATGTCACTGGACAAACTGCGTATTGATTCTGTCAAGATTAAGAGAAATGGAACAAAAATGGCACGACAGCACCTCTGACAGTCTTTATCAAGGCATCAATGAATCCAGGGCTTCCTAAACTAAAACCTTTAGTTTAAGGTTTTAAAAGCCTTAAGTAAAACTGTCATTTCTGTTACTTTTGATAATTACAAAGACTCCTATGAAACTTCTGAAATCAAGTGAAATGCTTAAAAAGGGAGCAAAGACTTCTGTACATTGCAAATTGAGTAAGATGCTGAATGTGTATCTACCAGTCAAAAAGCTTCACAACCATTTTTCTTCTAATCAGCTATAAAACGGCACAGCAGATAATCCACAGGACCACAGGCACTTTGGCAGGCAGCCATTCTCCTACAGTCATGAATTCTGTTAAGTATAAAGTCTAATCATGTGTGCACTCCAGCATTTCTAATCAAACGGTAGCATAGAGCAAGTCTCAGCTTCTATGGATTTCAGAAGATTCTACCTGTAGATATGATGCGCTAGTCTAGATGTTATGTCATTACAGAAAAAAAGAATATTTTCCATACTGGGTTATAAGTACTACTATGAAGCTAAAATTAGTTTTTTCAAATAAAACATATAAACTATTGAGCTTTCAACTCAAATAGATAGCTTTACGAAACAAAAACCATAAAAATTATATAAAATTATCACAAAAAGAGGTATTAATATAATCTACTAATGATTTTTAATATACATTCCAGTATCCACTGTGGAAAGGCTTGACATTTTCACTAATTTTTATTTTTTTTTTTACACGTTAACTCTATATCACTATGTAGTTCACTGACAACTATACACTTCAAAGCAGTATGTACGCTCCAGCAAATGGACTATTAAAACAACCAGAACGATGCCTTTTTATAGTTTTTCAGGTTGATATTGCAACTACCGATTGTAACCAAGTTTAAGGTTAGATTTTATGTGCTAAGGCTTTACGCATAGTAATTAGTCATGTGCTTAAATAAACTTGTAGTTTCCATGGAGTCAACAGTATAATCAAAGGGTGCTATTATATGCGACAGCAAAACCCGACCTAAGGAGCCACTTTATGGCTGGCAGGTCAGTTCCGCTGCAAAATCCAAAGCAGTAATAATTTCAGAAAGATAGGAAGCACGTTTTAATCCTTACATTAATAAACCCCAAACCCCCAATTGTTTACCATTTTGTACTTATATTCTGTTGGGAGTGAGAAGCTGCATTACTGCTGTCCGGTCCAAGTTCAACACAATGTAAATAAAGAACACATTCAACGCTTCTGAGGTTTGGGTGAGCAATGTTGAGCTTGAACTTACTTGGTTTCTGACAGGCAACTTACAAACAGTACATACATACAAGCATGTTCAACAGAAAAAGCAACAAACTGAAGACACATGGTTTACTCAACATCATCTCTTTAGCTGTTGTCTGAAGTTTTGTGTTTCTTTTGTTGGTGAATAAGTGGTAAGCCATCACAGAACACAGCAAGTTACACAGTGATTAGCAAAAAATAAGTTCCTATCCTCAGCATGCTGTAATCATTAATCCTTCACTAACATCCAAAGATACACCCACTGAGAACAGTGTATTACAGAAGACAGAATATGCAGTCTCTTACCTTTTATGTATAAGGTAATCCTCCAAAATATCAAGGCAGCGTACCATCTGAGAGAAGATAAGGACCTTGTGGCCTCCTGCTTTCATTTTTGGAAGAAGTTTATCAATAAGAACCAATTTACCAGCAGACTGGATCATTGCTTGCAGATGGAAGTCAGGAGCACTTGGGCTATACGTTTCTTTAAACTCTCCCAGAATTTTCTCTTCAGCACCTACCAAAGAATATATTTCCATATCTATAGGTGTATCTACACAAATATCTCCATACACATACAAGACTAAATTACCGAAAATCAGTGCTTGTACTCTATCCCCTATTAGCCACTACTCCCTCCCCCCAACTGCAAAAACGAAAACAGATCTTGTTCAAGTGTTGTGTAAAAATCAACTAAAAAACAAGTCCTTGTGTCTCTGTGATATTTTAAATGGGACATGAGTATTAAAAACAGTATTTTGAGACCTTTTCTGAAGTCTCACTTGGACTGAAATGATAGCAAAAACTTTAAAAGCTTGAAGTGTATTTTCTTGCGAGCAGGAAAAACATACAAATTAGTTATAACTAAGTGAGAAAAGCAACAAGACTGACACAGACAATATCACTTCCCAGAAGCATTACTTTTAAAAGTTAGATCTAGAAGTTTTTCTTCATAGTGCTTTTAAAAAGATGCAAGATTTCCGTGAGACAACTGTTTCTAAGTGTTCTGTGAATTCCTAAAAAAGAACAAGTTCACCTTTCAGGCCTCAAATACACAACTTTGCCTTGCATCCGTCAAAAAAATGCTTCCACCTAATCCAATCCTTCAGAAGTCTGATGAAAATGTCAAAGAATTACAACAAAAGTTCTTATATATTTTAAATAAAAGTACAAAAAGTAGTTAAAAATAAATAAATCAGTCTTTATTTTGTATTTACCTTTGATGAGGTAAGGGTGATTACAACACTTTCTGAGTTCCATCATAGTGTTAACCAGATTGGGTACATTTGCTTGCCCCGCTCCTTTGGATAAGAAAGCAAAATTTTTCTCCAAAATAGCTCGATAGTATTTCTTCTGAATATTAGTTAGCTCTACTTCAATTATAGTTTCCTCCTTAGGAGCCAGCTTTTTTTCTACATCTTCCTTTAATCGTCTGAGCATCATGGGTTTCAGGATAGCTTGTAGTTTCTGAACCTAAATGAAAGACAACAGTTTGTGGGAACATGCAAAAGTAATACTGTAGTTTAGTTAAAGATTTTTGAACTCCTAGACTTACATAAAATAATTTTCACATGGAATATGGCCTTTTTTTTAACCCCAAATTACTAAAGAAACATACTAAATTTTATATACTCCAAAACCAAAGAATATCCTTTTAGCACTTGTCTGCAAAGACTGCCTACAAAGTCAGAAAACTTCCAATTTTTATTAGTCTCACTATTTAATTGCCAAATTTAAAAAACTGACACAAAAAAGTAAAAATAATTCTTTAACATAAAACATCATACTGAACTGACTTCTACTGCCTGCAGAGTTTAGAGAAATTGCAGGACAAAAGAACTCAGAGGTGATATGTGGGGAGTGAAGGGGAGGGTGCTCACTCTTACACCACCCAAGCTCAAAATTAACCTATTCAACATGTGATACCTGTTCCTCTGTTTTAAGGTCTCCAAATTCTTGCATGAATGTAGATTCAGCAGGAAAGCGCAATGGTTCGAGAAAATGAAGGAGGCTAAATAATTCTTCTACTGTGTTCTGCAGTGGGGTACCCGTTAACAGCACTTTATGCTCCTGTAGAAGGGAACAGAACTCACATGACCCCACGGGCACACGTGCGCAAAAATTTGTGTGTTAAGTCTGAGCATCATAACCTGAAAATACCAGTTTTGCGTATCACTAAGTACACAGGTAATACAGATAAACAGATTTATGAAAGAACAACAGTAAGTATTTCCTACTAGCTTTTCTTTAAATACTGTCTTCCTACATCTGTAATGAAGAAATGATTGAACAGTTCAACTTTTGCCTCTAATATTCACACATGTATAGCGCTCTCTCTCTATAGTGTGGAAAATATATGCTAAGCATTTATCAGAAAGCAAATAAGACGACTTCTGAGAACGTGTAGCAAGATGTGTTTCAAAGGAATAATGAAGTCTAAAAAGCTATGCAAAACTAGTCATGGTGCATCTTGTAGTAATGCACCAAATGCACCAAAAGCCTCAAGATTCATGGCAGTATCCCCTTTTTAAAACCTTGCACTATACCAAATAAAAACTTAACTAAGGGACTAGAGAATAATTTTATTTTAAATTCTACTACCTTGCTTGCTTTTATTGTTAAATAACTTGTTTAAAATACTTTCTAGACCTTTAAACATTAATTACTGCACAAAACCTATTTTATCATTAGAAAGCAAATTTTAATGGAAATCGCTGATCATAATCAAAACAAACTATAGAACAGTAGCATCAGAAATAGTCTGCTATCAGTTACAACTTCCACATTTTATTTAATCAAAAACATACTAGCATCAGCTATTAAAAATTACGTACCTATTCCTGATACTTTCTTCCAACGTATCTCCTGAGAAAGACTGCTTGAAAGCTCTTTTTTGGCAGGTAAAACAAATTTGTGATTTATTACCCTGCTGTACTTAAGTAGAACCAAACCCCCAAAGGGAAATACAGTTACTCACAAGATTCATTAATTTTAGTCCTTCCAACAGTTTGCAGTTTTTGTTCTTCAGTCTGTGAGCTTCATCAATAATAACGCAGCGCCATTCAATTGCATTTAACTCTGGACACCCACCAAGAATCATTTCAAAAGTTGTGATAATGGCTTGGAATCTGTAGGTACCTCGAACGATACGTCCCTAGAGATTCATCAACACACGGGATTTGTTACATCACCTCGAATCTACTCAATTTAAAGATTTTGTTGCTGAAATTTTATCAAGAGCCAGACATCAGATTTTACATTATAAATTGTTTCATCATCCCATACACATTTACTACATCTCTATAACTCTGTAATTAATACTGGTGAGTAATTATCCACAGCCACAAATCCAATACTGTCTAACCAACAGTAAAATATTAACCACTTTTAAATTACAGATATAACCATCTAATAAAGGTTTCAAAGGTGCATGTAGATAATATCACATTTTTAATCCTGAGAAAATCTGAAAAGAGTAACTGACAGGAAAAACCCTACAGTCAATCAATCAAAATATATGACGGTAATACATTTAGCACTCATAAAGTAAAAAAAAAAAAAAAAAAAAAAATCACTTGAGAACTAAATGAACACTTTTAATCGAGCTTACTCTACTCCGTTGGTCTGACAGAAAGAATATGCAAGGCCTTCAATATGGCATTACACATTCACTCACTGGAGAAACAAGGTTTAATATTTAGCACTACTTAAAAAAAAGTTTTCAGTTTCATGAATTTTCTAGAAATACCATGACAATTTAAAAAAATTGTTTATTTATTCAGAATGTACAGAAAAGGCAAAAGCCTCCCTTTTACAATAGTCAGATTTCAAGGTTTTTCCATGTCATTTAATGTGAAGTATTTCAGACGGAAAAGCAAAGGAAATCAACAGCTACATAAAGGTAACGCAGAGCTTAATCGGCTGCATTTTTGTTCTCACTGCTCTTCAAATTCAGGACCCAACTGCAACCATCTGTGTACATTTTAATCTCCACGCGAGTATCAGCGTCACTGCTATTCAATTGCAAATTACTCAGCAAGCCGAAACAACACGCATCTTGCTGCAACCACTTCCACAAAATTCACTCAGTAAGCATATGTTAAAAGATTCCGATATGTAAAAAGGTTAGAAAACACATCATAGGACGTAAAATGACTTTCACTACAACATATGTACTGATAACATAAAGTGTACTTTTTATTACAGCTACCTGAAAGAGGTTTTGGGTAAGTTACTGCATATAAGTGACATTACAATACCTGGGGGTCCCTGAAATACATTTCGTACTGCTGAATCATCTGCCTGCTGATCATACTTCCATGATACACTACAACGTTAAGGTCAGTCCACGTGCGAAATTCTCTTTCCCAGTTGGTTATAGTGGAAAGCGGAGCTATGATCAGAAAAGGCCCTCTTATACCAGCCAGGAGGATTTCATAGAGGAATGTAATTGACTGAATGGTTTTGCCGAGACCCATTTCATCCGCTAAAATGCAATTTCGCCTGAAAGTAAAATATATGTATTTGTTATTAGCGTCAAAGAAAGGACAGACACTAAAGCTGTTACTCAAATGGACAATTTATAAAACCAAAGCTCAAATATACCAGTTTAAAACAACAGCCAAAACTGAGGCACTATAAAAGATGCTTGCAATTGTTCCCTGGTTATGGTGAAAGAATGAAGCTTTCGACCATGTTTAGCACTGGGCAAAACGTGAGCGTGGAATGTTCCATGAATTTCTCCTATAATAATATCCCAAAAGTAACCTTTTGGGACTACGACTGCCCTAATCAAAGGAATTGAAATTAATCAGATTTCCTACATGTACACTCACCTTGACAAAAAAGCTAGAAACGAATGAAGATTCCATAACAGTCACAGATGGGAAGTATCCCAGCTACACTCACATAAAAGGAGTGTGTTATAGCATCACAGACAAATTTCCCCTCTTTGCACAACTGAGGCAGACTCATATAAGCAAATACTGCATGAAGTACCACTAAGAGCTCACCCTCAGCCACACATTCCAGCCCTTCCCTCTCTTTGCACAGATACTCACACAGCTGTGTTGGGCTTGACTGAGAATTGAAACAAAATCTTTTTTTCTTTGCAGCTCATGGAACTGTATGGTAAAAGGGTATGCTCGCTGATATCATTTCTATAAAGGACAGGCAACTTTTGAAGAGAGGTAACTTTAAAAATACATACTAATTCTAGAAATCATTTTGAAAGATGCAAGCATTTCCCAGTTGTTCCAAAAATTCTGAAAGCTTGTACTTTGATGAAGGTTACTTTTTATTTCCTCGTAGCCATTAAAAATTTATTTTCAGTTATGTTAGTTTTACTCTTTAAGATTTGTTTTTTGTTACTCTTGTTGATAAAAACATACTTGTTCAGCCAAAGGAAGAGACTTTTTTTTTTCAGTTACACTCTTCTAGCTATAAGCAGAAAAGTTAAAGATAAATTTAGTTAAAACTGTATTCATCCCCACTAAGTGATTCACTCCATATGGTTTAGAATTTACATTAAAAGACATTGCATGCATATACCTATTGTACCAGTTGAACAGGAGCCAGTTAAGTCCTTCCAGTTGATATTCCCTGAGCTGATTGCCATTTTTATATTCCCTGGACTGCTCTATCTTCTTCCAGGAGTTTGGAGGTGGTCGGTCCTTTAAGGGAAAGATTAACAAACGTGTGAGTTGGTACAAGCTGTATTTTTCCAAGACGTTTTAACCTGCTATTGCCTGAGTATAACAACTTTAGATTTAGAATGTAATTATTCAACCTTAAAACTGGGAAGGTATCATTATTAACATTACTTATTAACGACTAGTCTGCAGAAACCTGAAATTTGTATTTATTTGACTATATAAAGTAACACTTTTCAAATTAATTTAAGACTATATTGTAATAATAACAAGCATTTGATTTCTAAAACTAAGCATACAAATAGCTTGGCACTGGTAATTTGAAACACTAATGTATTTGTATGAGAAACTTCAAGGACCTACGAAGTTTCACTTGGGAAGCTCTAAGAACAGCTGTCCTACAACCACAGCCAACTGGGTATTTGGGACTAGAAAAATCCCTGAAGTCTGAGTAACTCTGGATTCTGAAGCAGTTTGGGCAATCCACACCGAGTTACTGTGACCTTGCCCTTTCCTTTCGGCATTTGCCCTGGTCACTGCTGATGACTCGATCTCACAGTTAGCCAATTCAGGAAACCAACACCAGGAATACAACAAAGTAGACTTGTGAGCGGTTTAATTCCCCGAATCATTTCACCATGGGGTCAGATGATACGCAGTATCAGCACATGCAGGATCATGATACAAAGGACCCGACAAAACAGACTGTAACAGTACCAAGGTATTGCATCTTAACATCCCTAGCAAGCTACAGGAAAGCTGAGAGGCTATGTATAAAATATTCTCTCTTTCTCTAAAATAAATAAATAAATAAATATTTATATATATTTTACATATATAAAAAAATTATTATATAAAATTAATATATATTAGACATGAAACAACACATATTTTATATATACACAAAATATATGTTACATATATACACACACACTCTCTCTCTCTAATTCGCAAGCCCGGAGACTCAAGAGGCTGGCTATTAGCTTAGCAGGCAACTTAGTAGAGAAATCACGAAGCCAAAGACTGACACCAGGTAGCATTTCAGCAGAGAACACTCTCTTCAGGCAGCATCTGCCTCCCAATGTGAACAAACTCACACTTTCAAGCTAAATATTTTTAGTAAGAACTTTTCTGATCAGTACTTTCCCCCACTACATTTCTCAGTACTTATAAAAGCTTGCATTCACTCTAGACTCATGTGGCCTTATCTGGCAGCTCTGAATTTTAGATTAGCATTTTCTCTCTGTCTCTCTTGCCCACGTCACACCAGGCGACACCAGGTCTGGGTGCAGCGGTAGCTGTAGCTGTCTGCCCACTCCCCGCAGCCGCTGGGGCTTCCTCCCCTCGCCCACCCGCAGCCATCTGTCTGCCCCCCCAAGCCCTGCAGCAGCCCCGCTCTGCGAACACTGGAGTCTGGAATGAAAAATACTTGTTGCTGATGCTACCACGACAGTCAGTTGTATGGCTATGCTTTAATCATCTTTTTCTCTCAAAGCCAAATACGGTAACAGAGAGTTATAAAAGCCCTTCCTCCCACATGCCAAAATGGCAGGATGTTAAATAAATACCAGAAAAATGAACTAAGTATAATATGAAGTCGTTAATCGTGACTACTGTCATTATCTGTAGATGGAAACACCATTAAAATAAAATTCAAAGCCTAAAATTTAAAACTCTGTGCATATTCAGTTATGTAAAATAAATAACAAGTGTTGTACTACACCACACAGGACACGTCTTACTCTGACAATGCCATGGCAGGACTTTAAATAGAAAACTATTTTGTTTTCTCCTGCCCTACGAGACAGAAGATTGATAATTTTAAGGTAAATCACATTTCCTTATTACCTGTATTTTTCTTCCTTTCAGCCAGCCCTTTATGGCAAGAAGAAAAATAAAAGCAGGAAGTAATTACGGAATCTGTCTGACAGATTCTGTTTGCCAATTTCCTTCAGTGTTGAAGCACAAGACTTAGCCCTGTTCTCTATAAAAGGATGTTTATACTTTATTCTGTTTTCTCCTCATCTTAATGCTGTTTAGATTCTGTGATAGCCAGTTTAAATGTACTGCTCATCACTCAGTTAAAAGCTCAGAAAGTTATAGCACTTCATTATTTTTTCCTAAACAAAGATTTTATTTTTTTTAACCGAGTAACAGATTAGATAAGAATATTTATCTATGGCTACCTGCAAATATTATTATTCTTACATAAGAAGGCTCACAGATCCTGTACACAGAATGTCAATACACTTTATGTTTTAACACAAAAGTTAAAAGTTGGGAAAATCAAATCCAATTTGCCAAGACAGACAAGTAAATTATGTATAATTTTACCAATCTCCTTGAGTCAGGCCTGGAAGCTTGCAATTGTTCAAATTCTTCTATTTTTGCTTGATCTACATCTTCTTTCAGCTCCCACGTACTGTCTTCATATGGCAATGAACACCATTTTACTAAATAGTAAATAACAGGCTGCAGAAGAAAATTCTGAATGTTATCAGCTTTTAATTTAGCGTACAGATTGTTAATATGCCTTACTATTTGAGTCGCTAGCTTTTATGAGAGCTGGAAACAAAAAGCACATTTCTGATACTTTTTTAAAGATTATTTTCCCATACTCTGCCACTTGTAGACCCCTGGAGTACTTTTCAATCCCACTAACCCACATGTCATTCTTAGGAAAGATAAATTACCATGTTCGTGATGTTTGTGGAAACAGAGCAGGGGGACGCTGCCACCAATTAACTACAAATGTTAACTACAGAGGTGCTACCCTTAACATTTCCTCCACTCTCCTAATCAAGCAACCTAAGCCTAAAACAAAGAGCTTGAGAAAGTTCCTAAAACAGAGGTCTTCTCAACAAAATAAAAAGCTTTACAGTTCTGCTGTTCTGCGACAATATAAAAATTTAGGAAAAGTCTCAAAAGATGGAACCAAAGTTAATTATTTTATTTAGACAAAGTCATCTTTTAAGCTGGGGGAAAGACTGATGATGACATTTTCTCTAGAAGTGTAACAATGACAACTCAGCTACACACAATGAAAAGTAATATTAACCCTCAACCCTGCTTTAGGAAGACTAATGCAGAAGCCACTGTGTAAGAGTCTGCTCATTTTGCTATTTAGAAGAAGAGAGTAAGCACCACAGCTACTCCAACAGCCTTGATCAACAACTTTGCCAGTCTGTCATCTCATCTCATATTTTTGTTCTGTAATAGCCTTCCAGAAGAGGCGCTTTAAATTCAAAAAATTTTGATAAATACAGAGGGAAAGGTCCACTGGTGACTTTCAAAATACCTCCCAAATCAGTGGTTGCCTAAAGCTTTGGGAACAGAGTTGGAGAGGAAGAGGGAACCACCGCTGTCCTGCCGCCTTCTGCTTTTTTCAGCAGTGATCCCTTGTCACTATCAGAGGGACAGGACTGTACATGGGATCAGCCTTTTGGTGGAACTCACAAAGCAATTAACAAACCTCAAATTTATGTCAGTAACTATCTAAGCTTTGTGTACCATGATGTATTAATACTAATAAAAATATAAGCCACTGCACTCTGATTTCTATTTCAAAATACATGGCTAGCATAGGAAATGACAACACTGTCATGTCTCATAAAAAATATTGTTGAAGCTTAAAATCATTGAGGCGTTACTCTGCAATCTGCTAAAACTACAATTATCAAACACTACATGAAGGTGTATCTTCCTGGCTTGCTTTAAGATATATTTACCTCACCAGTGTCCTTATCTTCACAAAGAGATACTTCTAATACCCGGTCTACTTCAACATAGTCAGGATTAAAAGGCTCTTCTTCCATCTGCAATACAAGATTAATAAACATCGGTGGAGGTAGGAAAACCTGGCATATGCTAAGACTTGGTCTCAGCCTATAAAAAATGAATTTGGCAGTTGGAAACTATTGAGGCTTTTGCACGCATCTTAAATATTTTTTTGTTGTTGTTTTTTGGGGTGGGGGCAACTGGCACTCAAGAGGGATGTGACACTAGACTTGAAAAGGCACTCATTTAGGGATGAAGCGTTGCCTTGAGAAAGTCGTATATACTAACATAATCTTTCCCTCCTTGACACTTTTAAGTAGTTATCCAAACAATGCCAATTTTAAACCATGGAAGGCAGGTTAGTTCAGTGACTCCAGAAGACTTAAAGTTATGCTCTTAAAGTAATGTTAAACAAACAAGCCCCTGCTGTAACCAAAACCCCAACCCTGATCGATAATTTTTACTTCTCAACATTCAGTTCTTCTATTTAAAAGCAAACGATTTATCACAACTTTACGAGGAAAAAAAAGCTTATTTAATTGTATATTTCATACTCACATCTGCAAAAAAGTGAGCTCTTTGTGCTTGCCTTAGTTTGAAACGTTTTATTTTCTGCTGGATTCTTTTATCCTTTAAAAGCTGTTGTTCTGTGGCCCACTCACAGTGGAGATAAGAGCTAAAAATTACAGAGATTAACATTCACATATTAGTGAAAGCAAAAGCTTACTGTCTATTTTTAATATACAGTTATAATAATGTATTTTATAAACCTGAATTTCACTCAAAAAGGTACATTTTATCATTTAAGACAGAATTGACTGTAAAGATCAAAGATTTATTCCTCCAAATAAACATCTTGCATCATCTAGGTAAGGCAGTGGTTTTGGGTTCTATGAATTCACAAATTTCTTTCATGTGTCCTAAGAAGAGAAACAAGCGTATTTAAAGTGAGCTTAAATAAATCAAGATTAAAATCTGACACCCCTATCAGAAGGTACCCAGAGACGTAAAGTACTTAATATATTGATCTAACTTTTTCATGTACTTCACGTGAACATCTCTTCACGGGTACTGCTGAACTCTATAGCTGAGCCCATGAAACGACTGGTGAGGAGCACCAGAGCCCATGGCAAAGAGCAACATGGCATCAGATTGGGTTGGGAGAGAAGCACGAAGGAATAGCGTCAAAAGGAAGGAGAAGGCATGAGCACCAGTGCCTACACAATCTCACTGAACCCACAAGTGAGCCTTCCCCAAGTTAGACTGGTTTGACAGAAGTACATATATTTCTTCCTCACAACCCCTTTTTAATATATTTTCATCACTTTTTAAGCTTTGCTAGAAACAAAGAAGAGCTATTGCTGTGTATTATACATTCTTGGATGAAAAGACAGATTTTACCCTTTCAGAAAACAAGAGCTAAATTGTCTCCAGAAACACATGAATCCAGTCTCAAATTACATTTATTAGCAAGAACCTACTGAAATTACTCACGTATGTAAAATTAAAAATGTGTTTGCATTTTCAACATCAGGAACCGAGTAGTGACAGGAAGACAGGTATGAAATTTAAAACAAGAAAATATGGGAAAAGTTCTTTCTCTTCTTCAGTATTTATTTCCTGGTTCTGATGTAAAATAATTTCTATTGCTAGAAGTTTTTTTTCTTTTTAAAACAGTAAGACCGCCTCCTACATCAACCTCTCCTAAATATATGACATTGTAAATCTAATCTAGGTTCACAAAACAGCGCTGATTTAAATTAATAAAATTAAAATTAGCCTCAGGCACGTAGCCCCTGCTGAATTTAATAAATATATCTTCTGTAAAAAGTCTGTTCTTTTAGCAATAATGGCCATCATCTTATTGGTCAGTGCTGGTTTCACAGTACCGATAATTTTAAAATTATTACTAACAATGTAACACGGATTCTTAGCATTTTTAAGATTAAATTTGTAAAGAAAAATCTCAAAAGATGTCAAAATCTTGTTATAAGTAATCTTCAAACAACACAAAACTTAAGTACATGAATATGGTACTCAATTTCAGTCAACATCTCCAATGAAAAAACTTTTTAATACTTACTAGTTCTTGTATTTTACAAAAAACTCTTCTGTTTCTACTGTCATCCCAGCAGATATCTAGGAAAAGAAATTCAGGGAAAATGTAAAATGACAGATAAAACCCCCTTTTTTCAACTAAGCAACTTTATATCCCATGACAATCACTTACTTCTTTCTTTATTACCCTGGAGGATAAGATTTTGTCTACAATCGCTGCATCTTCTTCACTTGGATTTTCCTATAAATGCAGGAAAACAATGACATAGATTGCTGTAAATGCCCTCACTTCAAACTGATACAGGAAAACAATGACATTATACATTGCAGTAAATGCCCTCATCAGACTTAAAACCTTCAAACACAAGCGGCTTGTTAGAAGATCAACAATAAAGGCAAATTTGACTTCTGCCAGTACCATTCTCTGTAACAGTCAGGGATTAAAATTTAAAAATCTAGGTCTATATCCAAAGAGAAATACATGCAAAAGTACCGTAAGTCTGGCACTTCCAAAGAGCATCAGATGCAACGCTCACCAGCCAAACACTTCTAGTGCAAGCAATGGTGATTCTGATGCTTTCCCAACACAGACTCACTGCGATTGCCCTGGTGAGTTAACTTGATGCCGTGGGCATACCCAGAATTCGGTTATACAGATACGGAGAAAAAAGAACCCTGGCAGACAGGTTAAAAAAATATTAATAAAACAAAACCGGCACGTGTGAAACTCAATTTAATAGATTTACTCTGAACGTAGATAATAAATGCTGTGGAATCGGGCAGACAAGGTCGTGCCTGGGAATTCCAGCAGGGCTGAGGTGTGACACAGATATGGAAATACTTAGCTCTGCCAAGACTGAAGTTGTGGTTCGAGACAGAGAGCCAACTTCTAAAGTCACCTTCCCTCTTGTCTGATTTGTTTCCAATCACACTATCTTCCTCTTTCCCTTACAACTTTGGCACTCCTTCAAACATGTCACAAATGCTTTTTTCCCCTGTTTCTTTCCTGCCACTTTATTTACCTAGAATGGCTCAACAGCAAACATGAGTACCAGACCTGGCACAAGTTATACAGTGAAGTGTAAACCTGAAGAGGGAAAAATGGGAGGAGCATGCTTTTTAAAAATCTCAGTAAGCACAGATCCCCATAGGCTCAATTAATTTTCTAGTTCTGAAAGTCATGATAATATTAGCATACAGCTTTTTCACATGCCTACACAGCATAAGACATTATTTGAGATATACATATCCTTAGTCTTATCCTTAACTTAAGTCGATGAATGTTTAGAACAGAAAAGAAAAAAAATAGCAATAAGCCATTTCTTCCAGATTTCAAGAACTTAGCAAGATGTCATATTAAATAAACTTTAGCTTAGTAATAGCAATGTATTCCTTTCAAGTTATGAGCCTTATTCACTGAACTACTTGAGACAAACGGAAAGTTCCCAATACAGACCAAGTCAGTTTTTACCTACCACAAATAACTGTAAAGGCTGTTCAGCAGGTAAAGGGGCAGAATTCTTTTTGATTTTCACAGAAACTTTTGCTTCTTCTTCCGATTGTTTTCCTTCTCCTTCTTCAGCATATTTTTTCCTTTTAACTTGACGATTTGATCTTCTCTTCTGCATGCAGGAGAATAAAAATAGAGGTTTTACCAAGAAATTCTAACACGAATTGGAAGTTTTGGGATACTATAAGCAATACTTTAGCTGTATCTAAAACCAAAGGCCAACACTTGATAGAAAACATGAAGCACATGAATCTAGAAGGGACAGTAGCCATAAACTACTGTCAATCAATTTATTATTTTTTTTTTTCATATAAACATTTGATACTTTTATTCTTAGAGTTCAAAAGCAAACATCTAACAATATTTTCAGGGTATTGGAACAAAGCTGATACAAGCATCAGTATTTCTACAGGAATTTCATAACGCAGCATAACAGGTGTGTTACTGTCCAGTTCAAGAATCTCACTGAACCATACAACATATGCTGAAATCTGTCTATGAAACAGCAGTGCTACACAAAAAATTATAAAGATTTTCATTAGATCATATCGGTTAGGTTGCTGATGAAGTCTGGTCTGATGGCTAATGAAGTTTGTTGCTTTGTTGATGTATCTGTTTTCTCCTCCACCTTAATCAAGCTTGTTTAACACCAGCATTTTGATTACTTTGCAGTTTACCTCCCTAATCATCCACTCTCATTTCTGCACGAACCTGAGGACAACGAGTTCCAGTTGGAGAAATAATGTTCGGTGTAAGAAAATAATTCCTTCTCATTCACTGTTTAAGTTTCAAATACTTAGATTGTTAGGATATTGCATATCATTTCCCCCCTCGTTACCAATATAGGAGACACTGCATATTTAATCATAAGATTGATTTGTAAATCCATTGGATAAATAACGATAGCAGAACCAAACTAGTCAGCTAGCAATTGAAAACACTGCAGTCTCTTTTAGAGAACTGAGCATCACAAAAATAAAATCATCAAAGTAAACCAGTCTCTATGAAATGAATTAATTATATTGAGCTACAGAGCAAAGCGCATTTTTGTTTAGGAAAAGCCATTGCTGGTTGCAATACACTGCAGTAATCAGTTGGGAGAAGAATAAGCTGTGGATAGAACGAAATACAAAATCCTGTGGTCATACTGGCTTCTGCAGAGCAGATGTTAAGTAACAGTAAGATTGCAGAACAGCAACTTTCTTCCTGACTGTTAAATTCAGGCCTTGGGCTGTTATCTGGTAAAAGACCCAACTATCCTTTAACAACTACATTATGTTAGTAAGACAGAGTAGTAACACTACATATACAGCAAAAATCAAAGAATGGGCATCACCACTCTTCTGGAGAAGCTGGGACAGTGCATAGATGAAACCAGTCGATCAGCTTTCCACAACAATGTGGCCGGATTAGTATTCTTCAGTAAAAATTGAGTGTGTGCGGGGTGCCGTGTTAGCACAAAAAGAAATTTCTGATTTAAAACAGACACATTAATGAGACATAAAATGTCACATTACAGTTAAATCAACAATAATTTGCTGACAGAAGTAGAAATTGTTTTTTAAATGCCAGCTAATAGGAGCAATGTAAAATGATGTATGAATTAGGAAAAGAAGGATTAAGAACGAGGTTCGAGTTTTATTCATTAAGTACTTGTTGAATTTTTCAAAACCTAATGAGGCATTAACTGGCATTTTCAATCCTTCTCACTACGTCTTTTCTTAAAGCATGAAGTGATTAACAAAACATCAACAGACGCATGTTCTCCAACATATTAATATATAACCCGAGTTGTTCGGAGAAAAACAGACTTTGTATTTCCAGAAGCTGAAAAGCTAAAAAGTACCACACCTTTTTCCAATAAATAAATCAACATATTTAAGGAAGACACTTACTGTGAAACTAAGCATACAAAATGAATTAGGGGGAAAAGAGACCTAAAATTGCGCCCCCTCCCACCCCGAACTTAGAAATAGACAGCTATTTGCAACAGGAAAAGAAAACAATGAAAATGTTCTAAAACCGAAGAGAGAACAAATTAGTGAAATAAAGCAACTTATAATTTTCCTGATATGCTTCTCCCAAGCTCCTTAGAAGTCAGATGGGGCAGTGCTGTGACGTTCTGCAGTGTAATTTTTCCTATCCCATGACATCCCAATTTATCTCTACCCCCTGCTCCCTTCACGCCAGGATCACGCGATTTGGTGATACTCCCTGTCTACCCACACTAGAATTGAAGATGACCCTTGTTGCACTAAAAATCAAATATACAAAAAACCAAAAGCAATGAGACAAAAAGAAATTATCTTCAGTCTTTTGTATTTTATTTGTTGGCCTACAAATTTATACCTATCTGAGTACAGAACACTATTGGTAAGTTACAGACTTAAGAACCACCACACCGGCTTTCACCTCCTTCAGTGTACTGAATGGACCTTCTATACCACGACAAATTCCCTAAGAGATAAATAATTTCACGTTCCCTTCCAGCTACCCTTTACCTAAGACAAGTTAATAAAAAGTCATTCTGGGACATAGCTTCTGATCCTATTTTCCCCCCAGCATCATTATCTGTGAAATACTAAAAGTCAGCTCAGTATCTCATCATTGTTTTCTGATACTGTCATCAAATAATGCAATTAATTTTTACTCAACAACACCTTATTTTGAATATTGATATCACCTCTGTGGATGAAACTGTCCTAGGATAAAACCCTGTGCATTTCCAGCATATAACCTTGCTTTTCATGGAGCCTGCCCTACAGCAAGAAAGTTGTGTTACTAACAGATACTAACATAAATAGGATATAGCCTCTTACAAAGAGTTCATACTTCTTTGTGCGTAAGGGCAATCTATGAAGAAAACTGCAGAGAGAAAGTTAGAAGGGAGATACTTGTTGAGGGAATGACTCCACCACTTTAATTCTTCATCATGCGCTTCCTTCAGGAGTATTCCACAAGCAACTAGAGCCTATCAGCATATCGATCATTGCTCCCTTCAGATCCAACACTCCAAGAAAACAATTCTTTCTGTTTCTACAGAAGCAGAGCTCAAAAAAACCCCAGTGAAGTCTGAAACAAGCCTTTTAAATGTCCTCAAAGAGCCAGTTTCACTGATAAATGTCCCTTCTATTAGGCAATCTCTGCATTTCCCCGACAAAGTCAGCCACAGTAAGGATGAGGTCTAACTGCCAGCTCAGCAGATGAGAACTCAGTCTCAAATCTATGGACTTCTGTACTGAAATGAAACACACACAAGCAGGGCTCTGATGTCCCATTACACAGAAAGGGGACTCTAACCTGTAGAATTTTCTGATTTTCAACTGGGAAAAGTAGCCGATAATGTAAGGTTCTACCTATGAGAAATGGAGAGCAGTGAGAGAGCAACTGTCACTGCGTCACAAGGAGTACAGCTTCTGATAGAGAGGGGAAAAGAATACCTTTAGAAACAACACCACGTACAAATTTAAAAGGGGAAAAACCTGACTACTTACCTGTGAGTCTTCATCTTTCACTGGCCGCTGTGGAGTCTGCTTAGCATCAGACAATTCATCTGAAGATTCATTTTTTCTTTTCTGCTTCTTACCCAGGGTGATGATTAGCTTTCTGTTAGGAAAATACCCAACATCTAAGTGAATGCCATATACTAGTCTACTTAACTTTAAAATTAAAAATAACATCACAACCACTAGCAATTCCTGTATTCTTCTTAATACAAAACTCAAGAAGCACTACTGTCTGAAAAATGAAAAATATGTCTCAAAACAAAAAGCTACAACTTCACAGTAGATGGTATTTTCTACTACTGTTACTGAGTTTCTCTACAGGCAAGCAGTTACCTTACTATCGCAAACTCCTCTGTATCATACATGTTTTAAATCTAGAAATAAGTGAGAGAGATGCAAAATCTAACATTTAAACTAATGGAAAATGGTAAGCTATACAAAGTTAGCATAAATACCATCTGCAGATGACGACAGCAAGTGGTTTATCAGAGACAATTTATCACTGCAAAATACATCTTCTGTTTACTCAAAAAAATTAGCTATGGGCAACAATGTAAAATCATTCAAAGCTGTCTGACATGCAAAACTTGTATATTTAAGTAAGACATTCAATAGTAAAAATGAGGGAATTGCACTAATCGTTTTTGCCCTTTAAAAAAAACAAGTAAAAAAGAGAAGCTGTATTCAAAATCCAGTAGTTTTATCTGTAAGAAACCTTAGAACCTCTCAGAATTTTTTAAGAATCAACATTGTGCTGAATAAATTAGTTAAATTTTAATGAAAAAACAACAATTATTTCTATTCAGATTTAAAGGTTACGCTGTAAATCACGATAGCAATTCATCTGATTTGTTTTTAACTAAAGGGTGTCAAAATATTTATTTTTTCATATTTGAAACGTGCCTAATACTCCTCTTTAAATATGTTTTCAGTGGCATAATTGCAGAATGATGACAAACTATCCAATAAAATCACAGATAAAGAGTTTTTCTAAAATATGTATTTTACATAGTATCTAATCATCCAATCTGTGTAGCTGAAAATGATGCAACTGTTCCAGCATACAAACCTCTTCTGCCATTTTACAGAACAAATGAAACACAAGATTTTAGTCTTTATACAGACAATACAAATTATTTTACACCAAAGTGGCATCAAACGTACTGAACACCTGAAAAGCCACTGATGAGAAGGTAACAGTTGAAACACTTGTATCATTTGCTTCTCTTTGCAAGAGTCCAAATAAGAGAAGTATCACATATTTGGTATGTCCAAACTAACAGTCCACACAGAAAACAAAAATCTTAAATTACCAAAACACTATAGATTGTTTAAGCAACATAGCTTACAAAAGATTATAGGCATAATTTTTTTAAGAAGCAATGAACATTTTCATTATCTTTTAATAGTTAACCACAAAGTATGGTCAGCAGAAAGGTTAAAAAAAACCAAACCACCCAAACATTTTCCACTCCCAGATTTGTTACTTTTAGTGTGAAGCGAATGGCACTGGCGAATGCACGTTGGAATGAAGCTGCAGTAAGCATTACCACAGATCTGCCTGTTCACAGAGCTGCTTGTTCAAAAGTAAATTCTGGCTTGTCATTAGGTGTTCTCAGTAGAATTATTACTTAGAAAACATGTCTTTCTTTTCAAAACAGATTTTTTTTTTTTTTTTAAAGACTGTTGGATTCTCAGGTACTTGTGACTCAGGTACATATGACTCTTTCTGGTGATGGACTTGGATAAACCACTTTTTCCATTTTTATCTCACTTTGTTTCATAGAAACAATTTGTTACATTAGCACTTGTCAGCTAATATGTCAAATTAGCTAATATATTCCAAAGTGATGCAGACAAGGCACACTGTGATTGAACTTCTGAGCTAGAATTTAACATGGATTTAAAGGGAAACCTGATGAACTTACGAGTGTGAATTTCTTGGAAGACCAGTAAATTCGTGAAATGGTACCTCTCCCATGAAGTTCCTGGTTTGCATCTTTGGAGTTTGGGAAGAATCATCATGGGTGTTTACCCTGCTCTTAAATTCTTCCCATTGCATCTGCTTCTGGCCATTGCCGGAGAGAGGACTCTAGGCTAGATGAAACTCTGGTCTAACTGGCACTCTTCTAAACTTTGTCTGTATGTTAGTAAGTGCAACAAGCTGTGCTGATCTGTACCAGTCCCTTACTGATCGTTTCACTGAAACAACTGGACATTGAACATGCTCAGTCTCGTGAACTCACGCAACAGAATTTATAAATTATTGTTTTTTGACCAATAAATAAGATCACCAGTCTTTGATTTGGAGCAAAGGCATTACAGGCCTGATGTACATATGGCATGTAGAGATGATTCTGAATGTGATCCACATTTTGATTTTTAAATGAATAACAAGACTACCCACAACGAAGAAAAAAGATAACTACATGTTCTTTCATCAAGTAAGTGTTGAGATGTAAGTCAAGCTGGAAGGGGTCTCCAGAGGACATCTGGTCCCTACTCAAAGCCAACTTCAGAATTCTTTTATGTTACTCAGTCAAGTTCTGCTTAGCTTCAGGGCTGAAACCTCCTGGGCAACCTATTCCAAATTTTGATCCTCTATTGTAAAATGGTCAATTAAAATGCCTCATAAATGCATGTTGCTATGTTAAGCATTTGTATCTGTGCAACCATAGTTCATTTCATGCACTACCACCTAATATTCTAGGCTCAGGTTCCTTTTGGATTCAAGAAGCACAGTATTAAGAAAGGCCAGGACTATCTTACTATGGGATGAATAGCAGAGGATTTTAAAGACCTTCTGGTTTAGAACATGGGCTTATTTTGTGATCGGATTGCTCTAGCTACACCTTTCTCTGCACATTTTTCCCCTCCTCCTCTGTAGTTCTAGTGTCCCCTCCTCGTGTTCACGTCTTGCTCTGCCCCTGCAGTCTTACACATAATATTCCATTTCTCTGACAGCTTTTGTGTCTTATCTTGATCTTGTATTCCCTACCCCCACTACTTCTCTTCACAAGCACCTCCCTGAAATTTTCTTAACATCATCTCTGCGTGTTGCAGATCAGAATGTTTCCTCCTCTATAGGGATACGGTGCCAATCAGAGGAATGAACGCAGTTTCACTTCTTTCTGATCCAGCGCCCAGAACCATGATGCTCCTTGCTATCGAAAGTTGCTGAATGACAGCATGGTGTGAAAGTCACACATTTCTATTAGTAAAAATGCAATCTGCTCATATTTTGGCCAAAAACTTCTAAAAAAAAAAAATCTGCTATGTGAAAACAATGATTTTCAAAAGCTTGTAAACTGGATCAATTCTGTGTAAATTTTTCATTGAGAGAGCAAGTTCTCTTGCCAGTTTACAAATTTCTGCATGAAAGCATAAAGATCCTTGGCTAAAATCCCTTTTTCCGCCCCGAAACAAACTGTTCTGAACAGAAACTATCTATTCTGTTTCTGTGACAAGGAAACAGCATGCCGTAGACACAGAATAAATAATATCACTAGACTCCATTCCAATTTCACTTTCTCTTGTTTTTTTAAATTAAAAAAAAAATACCTTATTACATTCTGTCTAACTTCTTCACCACTTATTTCCTTCTTCTTTAACTAAAAACTAAAGATGCTGAGAAATTTATACCAATGAAGTTTAAAAAGAAGCCATCTCACGAGCCATTATTACTTCTGATCCTTAGCACAAGACTCTGAATATGGTTTAGATCCACAAACTAGAAGTATGAGCAAGACCACCAGGAACCACTATTTGAAGAGCATTCCAACTTCTTTCTTATAAATTAAGAACCAGTAAGAATCTGGGCCATTCTCCTGCTGTTCGATAGCAGAGAACGTGACGGAAGAGTTGTCAGCACTTTAAACAGCTTTAAAATGATGAACAGCAGTTTTCAAAGCCTTCCAAACAGTGAACATGAGGACATATTGAAGAGGAAAGAAAAGAAAAACAGCAAATATGCATTAGGCATGTCACAGATAATAAGTATTGCTGGCCTTCAATGCATGCCTTTAATACATCATTTTACTTCCATTTTCCCAAAACAGAGAAACACCAACTAATCATTAGTGTCCAAAGCCACCTCCCAACTATTTTAATCTGTAGTCAAAGCACTTTGATATATTACTAGCACTAACACTCTTTTGTGTTATCAACAGTATTAGTATTTCTTCATCACTAAAAACTTAGCTAAAAATCTTATCTATTAGCAAAATACAAAACAGGTATTTCCTTGACAAGATCGCATTAAGTTGGTGGTATAAAAACAATTGCTCTTATGCTTTTAGCATATGTTTAATAAATAATATTAACACACTAATATTAACTACTGTCTCCTTCTCCAGTTATATTTCAAATTAATAACTTTTGGACTGTGCACAGGTTTGGTTTTTTTTTTAAACACTCCTACAGTCTTTTGGAACCAGCAGCCAGTTCAAGCTCATACAACATTGGAATAATAATGCAAAAGAACAAACAAGTATTTAGTTACTCAATCGATAAGACCACAGTATTTTGCATTTACATATTTTGCGGTAGAAACTTAAGATTATGTCACTTAGACCCAATTTATGCATCAAAACTACAATCTGGGAGCAGAGAAAACTTCAACCAAGGAGTCACAGCTCGGCACATATGAACACATCCCAGAAGGATGATGATATTTGGAATTTGTGTACCGTTGCTAATCATGACAGAAGAAGTTTATGATCTATGGGATCTAACAGAAGAAGGTGCTTTAGTGAGATCTCCTCCCTTTGAGCATAGACCTATTAAGCAACGTTTGCCTGACCTACACGAAACACGGAAGACACCTCCCAATGTCTGCCTTCTAGGAAATTCACTTCAGGGCCTATGAATTTAAACTGACATGATACAGGACCAGCGTAACAGGCGAATCACTTCCTTTCCACCCCCCTGCCCCACATCTCCTCTTGCTAACTGAGTATACAAAGGTTTCAAACCATCTTAACAGCATCCTATCAACAAGAGATCACATAAAAATTTTCTGTCAGGGTCTTGGGTCCTGAAAACGCTCTGTCTTGTCAACAGTACAGGCAAGACCTACTTCAAGGCAACAAGGGCATTTACTCGTTTGAGCAGTGAACAGGATCGCATAGGACTTGCCCAATTCATTACTACATAATTTAAGGGTTAATTTAAAAAAAATAAAAATTTCACCAAATTCTTTTAGCACTTGAAACAATACTGCCATTTCTGATAACAGGAAACAGTTTTGAGCTTCAGGACTACCACCCTGAATTGAACTTCTGTAAATCAAATTCTTGGGATTTGAGGGATTTATTTATTTAGTTGAACTATGCAGTGATAAAAAAAAATTCCTAAATGTAGTCTACTGATATTGTCCGTTACATCACCAATGCAGAGCTGCTGCTTTTCATCAGGGCCGTGATATTTAATTTTATGTTTGAGTAGGTGGGAATACATTGAGAGCTATAAAACCTAAATGCCAATCTACTTTTTTGAACAACAGAACGTTCACAAATTCATAATTCTTCTATCCTTCCTATCAAGTGGTAATAAGCAGACTTTTTAGTTTAAATATGCATCACCTTAAATGGAAGAACTAGAATTATAATCAGTTAGAAAAAGATTATAAATGGAACTAAGGTCTATGAAAAAATATTAAGGGTTTAAATAGATTCCTAAATATCAATGCATCTTGGTAAATAGCCAGGATATAAAAAGTGGTTCTGCAGTCCTCAGAAAAATTGTAAAGTTAATTTTAAAGAATTAAGTTTATCAGTAACCAATGCATAAAGCAAACTGGTTAAATTGTTTATCTTTTTAATCATGAGAGGACTGTTTACTGTCTTTAGGTTTTTTTTCCTGCTTAAATAGCAAGCAATGTCACATATACAACTTCGCTAATTTTTTTAATAGTTTTTCTCCTTATTGAGTAAAAAAGAAAAAAATAGTATTTTTTCCTCTTACTATTGTAAACAGATCTCAAACCCCCTTATTTTCAAGAGAAAACTAAAGGTTTTCATAGAATCGAGGGCCTCCCTTCCCCTCCTTGCCCAATAAAGGTATTGTTTTAACACAGAAAAATTTTCTCCCAAGATTCAGTCAGTTTGTTATATTTTAAGATAAATGAGAAAGCCAGTGTAGCAACGCACACATTTAAAACCCCTATCCTATTTTGACATAATAATTTCCAGGATGTGCTTAGATTCGTTAAGAAATATTGTTCTAAGAATCTAAGATAGGAAGAAATCCTTAGAAGAGTTGTTTAACTTTCTAAAACCCTTGTTAGTTATTGGATTTGATTTTGTTCTTCTCTAAATAAAACAAATTTTATTAATCACACAATTTTTTTAACCACCTTTGAAAACAGAAGTGTAGCCATTCTATAGTAAATATTCTTCTTATATAATACCAATAGTTACAATTGCATAGAAAATAGAGCCTGGTAAGATTATTTTTTAAAAAACCCGAGGCCTTCTTGTAATTACTGCTCTTCAAAACCACTGCCATATATTTTTTGCTAAACAGTATTTTATGTATTTATATAAATAATATAAAGTAGTGCTAACAACATAACACACAAAACTGGATACAAAAATGAAGTATGTGGATGCCTCAAAGCATCTGATTTACATATCTCCATCAAAATACATAGAAATTCTGTAAAATCTGTAATCTGTGGCTCTAGAAGACTCTTTTTACTGCTCTGTAACAGGACCTTACTGCTAAATCTTTAGGTATGTGTCCCACATAATTAAAGCAATACCTGGCAGCATGATTAAGCTAACTGAGCGCTACTGGAGCATGAGTTGATGTCCTCACAGCTCAATGCAAAATTATGAAAAGTTGACCCATACTTAATTAAATAAGAGTCTCCACCAGTTTCAGCATACTTTGGATCAAACCCAACTATCATGGTTAAAAACATAGTTTGAGAAATGTCTACTCTGCAATTAACACGGTGTCATGAAATCTTGAAAATTGATCCTAACTGATGTGTTCAGCTAAGCATTTCACGAAGACAGAAAACTGAATGCAGAAGTATAAATCAAAGGTAAAAGTTTATTTCGCTTTTCTGATTAAAAAGAAGTAAAAATGTGGGAACTATGTATGATGATATTTTGGCAGGTTTTGTTAATTATCCAAAAGAATGAATAAAAAGCACGCTAAGAGCAATTCACATAAAGCTTCAGGAAACTGACACTGGCTAAACAGCACTGTGTAAGTTTTTTTGATTAGACAGACACACAAAGTATCTGTTTTATAGAAGGTAAATAAATACAGGAACATGAAAGTGAAATCAACTTTGGAAATAGGTATCCAAAAATCCCACTTTAAACAAGATGGAGAAAAAAAAGAAAAGGAAGCACTATACAGTGCACTAAGTATTATAAGCAGCATTCATATGCCAACCCATAACCAGAAGAGAAAGAAATTACGACCATGAAAGTTCCGGTTAAGAATTGGGCCTGAGTTTAGAGCAGTAGCCTTTATACTACCAGACAACCTCTCAAGGAAGTTGTTTACTTTGAACATGTAAGAAAAGCACTGATCTAGAAAAAAAATAAAAATGCAGAGAAGTTGGCTGATTAAAAGAACATTCATTTCTGCTCCATATACACGAGAATATACATATGTATATGAGACATTTAAATTGGAGAGATATGCCAGTTAATATTTCTCTTACCACAAAAAGAGCACGGATATGAAAAATAAATATCAGACTGTAGCTAAGATATCCATTTCAAGTCATGATTAACATACCTAACACTGGAAATTACACACTTTCCTTGAAAAATATACAGGACAACTAGGTTAGCTCTGGAGTCCAAAGACCTGGCAACCTACTGAATCTCAGAGCATTCTCACACGTAACGTCTTTTGAAAGCTCCTTACCGCAGGGTATCCACCCAGCCTGACCCAGCTGAGTCTGCAACATTTTTAAGAGGGCAGATTAAATTGATTATGACGGAAGACTACAAAGTACTTAGAATACAAATTTTCCAATATGAACTTTACTTTTGATACATGCGCTATCTACAAGAATATTCACTTGCTAACAAGTTCATTAAGCTTCCAGTTTCTTCCTATGCAGTTTATCATGCACACTTTATTGAAGATACATGCCAAAATTGATAAAGACAGCATTTATAGTATCAGATAAACTTAATTTGGAGTCGGAACTGATTACAACACTAGATGAAAGATACTCTGGTCTTGTCTATGCTTCAAAGTAAGTATAGAATAGTTTAGGATACGAACTTAAAATAATTCCTTTCAAAAGAACAGTCCTACAATGATTTTATCTAAAATGAAAACAGAGAGTTCTTGTTCCTGAATGAGAGAGTCCACACATGGACTTAATCAGGAAGAATTTTGTGTAGGCAGTGGAGAACGTTTTATTATCAGTAAGCAGTTTTCATTTTAATCAGGGATTTACAGTCTGAAGGGAAGGAAGAGGACATTTTAATCTACTTACCCAATTTTTGTTTTCTCTTTCATTTTGGATGAGGAAGCAGTTTTCGGTTTTTTGCTCTCCTTGTCCTTTGGTTTGGATTTAACTTTTCTACCCTTCTTTTCCTCTTTTCCTTCAGCTGAAACACTGGGGAAGTTTTCAGGACTCATTACTCGTGGAATGTTTCTCTCTCCTCTTTCTTTTGCTTTTGCAATCGCTTCAGATATTATGCGATTTGCCTTCTCTTGTTTACTTTCCGAGTCTGCTTTTTTCTTCTGCTTCTTTTCAGACATTGCCCTCGCCTGGGTATTCTGCAACTTAGTATATGATCCTGAACCATCAGTCTTCTTGGAGGAAGGAGGCTGTAGCATAAGACAAAAAGTAAATAAAATCACCTTATTTTAAGAAAGTAAACATTTATTGAAAAAAAGCCCAAGTGTTTTTGATCCAGGTATGCATTTGGAAAAAAAAAACAACAAACAAACAAACTGGCAGAGACTCATGACAAAAAAAAGAATTCTGTTTATACCACAGAATGGTGTGGGTTTTGGAATAACTACATCAAATTGTGGGTTTTAAACAACCAGTTCACATACTGAAAATCAGTTAAAAAAAATCTTTATAAAATTCTCTCAGCCTTATTTCCACCTCTGTAGTTAGAGACACCGATCCTTTACCTTTACAGCATTTCCCATACACTTGACACACACCTACACCATTGCCAATAAATGTTCTCCTCATAAAATCTGAAAAAGCAAAGAACTCCCGAAGGCAACAGCATCAGTATTTCACCTTTGGTAAGACACCAGGACCACAGAGACCTTAAAGCAGACGAAAGATCTATGAGACTAACAGCGCTGAACAGAAGAGATGCTCGGACAAAATAAAGAATAAAAAATGGACAAACGATAAAACCAAAACTAAAAACCACACCGCTCTATATTCATAATAAGGTCAGAAAGCAGTATTTCTTTTATTTGGATCAACATAAGGTCTGCGCCTTAGTTAGGAGACGCAACCTGGTTTTGTTTTCAGGTTTTCAACCGCCGTTTCGCGGACACGAACCGCGCACGGCACGGACGCAGTGCCGGGATCACCGGCCTCTCCGAACAGGCCAGCAGACATGTTTTCGCTTTCCTCTTCCCCCCTCCCCTCTGAGGAATGGGAAGAATTTCCTATTCCAACAGACAAAACCCCGCAGATAACGCCTGCGTTCGGCTCTCACCCGCAAACGCGCCTCTGCCCAGAGCGGGGGGAAAAGCCCCCGGGCATTTCCCCCGGCATTTCCCGGCGGGACCCGGCGCCCTTCCGCGGCTGCATCCTCCGCCGGCCGCCGCCGCCCGGGCTGGCTGCGGGCTGGCTCCGGAATGCCACCTGAGGGTGACAAATAAGCCGGCCCCAAGGAAACGGCGACGAGCTCAAGATGGCGATGCAGCCCGGCTCCCGCAGCAGCAGCCAGTAATAAGGAAGGTTATTCAATCCCATTAGCCTTTTAGCCCAAAGAACCCCTCCTCCTCCCACTCACTCCGGCTCGCACTTACCCTTCCTCTCGGCCTCTTGGCTGAAGACATTTTTGGCGTCAGACAAAGGCTCGCCCTCCGCTCTCCCCGCACCCCGGCCAGTGCTCAGGAGAAAAGCATCGAAAGAAGATTTGGCTAAATGGCCTATTTAGCGAGCCGCAGCCGGGAGATGCACATCGCGGTTCACCCTCGCCCAGCCCCGGCCCGCCGGCCTCGCCGCGGCCCGGGCCGCCCCCCGCGCCCCCGGAGCGGGCCCTGCGCCGCGGCCGGCAGCGGGCCGCCCGATCCCCACAAAGCACGGCCGGGAACGGAGGCACAAAGCATCAAAATGCATCAGCAATGAATATTAGAGATGTCGTTAAAAAACACGGGCGCCTTCTGCGGAAGTAGGCCAGCAGATGGTGCTGCCCGTTACCATTCCATTAGGCGCTGCAGTTTAACCCCCAACGGGCCGCTCTGCCCGACATGAGGCGCGGGCACTAACTCCTCCTCCTCATCCTCCTCCTCCCGCAGGTGCCCGGCGGGGACTGCCCGGCAGAGGAGCGGGGCTGTGCCTTAGACACCAATTCACGGCAATTGGCAGCGCCCTCTCTGCCGTCGGAACGGGACGGGGTGGGGGGACAGGCTGAAATCCCAGTCTGTGCCCTCACATGCACTTTGCCCTCCAGTACACTGGTTTAATTAATATTTTTTTAACATTTAATTCATTACTATGAGCTAGCAACAGTGCTTGTATAGCATGCGCTCACAGAGTTCCCTACAGAAAATGGAAGAACTCCTGAACTCGACCTTACCCCGCTCCCTGCCCAGACCCTGCTGTGAACATCTCACATACACGGGGCTACATTGAGGAGGTATTCCTCCTCCTTCCAAGGTTGTTTTAAACTA
Source organism: Chroicocephalus ridibundus (assembly GCF_963924245.1). NCBI lineage: Eukaryota > Metazoa > Chordata > Aves > Charadriiformes > Laridae > Chroicocephalus > Chroicocephalus ridibundus. Next base: position 78,058,437 of record NC_086287.1, read on the forward strand.
TTTTAAAATATCAGACAAGTTTTTAAACACCTATTGCCAACATACCAAATAAAACCAAAAAGCTACGATCAGCTGTGCTTTGAAAGGCCATTAAAAAAAACAAGCAGCTTTTGACAGCATCGCTCCATCCTAGCAATGCCCGTCATTCTCAGAATTCCGTTAAAGAAGAGCGAAGAAAGATCAGGATTTGATTTCTGTTTTGCTTAATACATACTTATATTTTTATTTTGCAATACATATGTGGCTTTTCATAGAAAATTTTAAATACTGCAAGGATTTTGAGATAATGTTAAGATTAGGCCTTACACTTAATCAGAATTTTGCTTCTATTTAAGTTTCATTTCAAAACGTAGTTCACTGTCCACTGAAAATCCTAGTGCTACCAATACATTAAATGGATTATTTTCTTAACAGTACCACTTAAATTCAAAGATATTTCTGTAAACATGCAACTTAATTACAAGGACAATCAATAAATTTTAATTTTACTTCTGACGACTCTAGCCAAGATGCTTTTACGTTGTAGTTAGAGTACCTATATCAAATTGCAGTGATTCATCTTTTAGGGTTATTATTTCATAACTTATTCAAAATACTAAATAATGTACTATTTTGCATTTTGAGATCAGCTAAACAAAAAATATTCATAACGTACCCTTGATATCATTTCCGCTCTAAGCCAAATGCTGCTAAAGCCAGTATGGTTAGAGGATTTTTAGAAGAAATTGGTACGTTCCTCAATTCCAGAAACAAACAAAAAATGCCTAATAATTAAGTGGGCAATACAGAAATGGTGGCTTTTTCATAATTCTTTTGCAATAATCTTCATAGATATTGTATTACTTCTAAAAACAAAGTTTCTTACGCTACATTTCCTCAGAGCTCAAGGCTGCTTCCCAAGTTATTCCTCCACAACTTTTACTACTTTCTTACCGTAAAATTGTGAATGTGCTGGATGAGGCTACCATATGTTTTAATTCCTCAGGCTGACCCCTCTGCTTCTGCACAAACGGTAAGCTATGTGTTAGAGAACTGAGAATGTTGTGTTTTTTTTTAATTTTGCTATGACATTTCTAACCATATGGAAATGACATTCATGAAGCTGCAGGAAGGCACCAGCCAGCCATTCTAAGCTAAATAAAGCCGTAATGAAACCTTCATCAAGGAAGTCACCATTGTCACAAAACCCAAAACTGGAAAGCAACACAAGAGTTTTGAGATAGAAGAACCAGAAACATGCTTGCACCAGAAGACAATATCTGCATGCGCTTAGCAACTAACGCAACAAAAATAATCTTATTCAGCAAAGGTCTTTTATTCTGATAATCGCTTCGTGCTTCCAAACAAGGTGTGTCTATAAATAGTTAAACAGTTATAAATCATCATGCACACTGAAAACAATTTCAAAAGCTACATAGCATCTACAACAAAAAGGACAAAGCGTTTTGCCAAGCCAAAAATAACCCTCCACCTTACTGAGAGGGGACGCAGATCAAATACCCTAAAGGAGCACACCCTTTCACCCAGGGCTTACAAACGTAGTCCCATCCAGCAGCATTAAGACACTAAGACTCTTAACTGACGAACATACAGGAGAAGGTGGAAAGGCAGACCCTGAGGCAGCCACGTACTTAAAACCCGAAGATTTTATTTGGAAAAACCTGTTTTTGCTTTTCATGGTTGCAAAGATAATCATCCAAATAGAACCAAAGGTAAACCAACACACTGCTGGCTGAGTCTGCAGAGAGCGCGCTGCAGGGTACCCGCTGCTGCCAACAGCTCTGCCCAGCAGCAGCCCAGGGCGATCAACAAGCCTGCTGTCGGTTCCCCGCTGCTCCCCGCACTCCCGCAGGCAGTGGGGAAACTGGCAGGAATCATGTCAATCCCATGCTACTGCTGCTGCCTGTGAGAGACACTAACAGCAGCAGGTACAGGCCGTAAGCCCTAACCTGAAGGGCTAGCCCTAAAAACTGCTAGGGTGGAACAGAGAAGACAACCGCTGTAGATGTCCCCACCTATGCCCTGATTCACAGCAGCCAGGGGAGCACCTTCTTGGCAGTATTCAAAAGAATCTGACATGCTGCCTTGCAGGAGTAGAAGGTACACTACACGTCTGAATGATACCTTAATTAAACTCATGTAAAAGCAATCAAGTTACTAGACAATATTGAGAGACAGAATCATGACAGCAGTCTTTCCAAGAGCTAGCAGTGCTCTGCTGACCGGGCTTTTCCTAGGAAGGCATTTCTCCAACATTTTGTTGTGGGTTGCGTAAGACACACATTTGAAGACCTTCCCTGGCATAACAGTAATTCCCACAGCAAGGACAAATCACTGCCTCAATGCCTACAGACATTGGGTTTTTCCCCTTGAAGGCCTCAGTCTTTCAAGGGGACAGTCTCTTCACATTCTCTGCATATCACTACGAAGTCCCAAGAAGAAAGTAAGTTTAACATAGAAAAAAGGTCTATCTCCTAGAAAACCCTCCCAAATCCTGCCTTATCTGTTCCACGAGTAAAACATTGCTTGTTACTGTAAGAACAGCTTTCTTACAGTAGGTATGGCCATTCATGGTAGAGAAGTATTACTTTCTATTCTGTGTGTGCACAGACTGTTTAAGCCTAAATATCTCTCCTGAGTTGCATCCATTCTTGACATACTCTAAGGACTGGTAATGTCTTTCCCTGGAATTTTAATGAGTCACACATTCCTGATTTAATGATATGAAGCACTTTTTTTTTTTTTTTTAAAATAATGATTTTCACTTGCGGATTTACTCACCCAGACACTACCTACTAGTAAGAACTAAATTATGACCCTAACTAGTGTAACAATAGAAAGCTAAGCTTTACATTTGCAATGCCCTGAATGATTGTTTTACATCTACTGGTAGCAGACCACAGCTGCAGGAAGACACACATCCTAGATGCCACATGCCTCCAGAGAGTAACAAGTTCTTGCTGGTCTACCAGGTCCTTTGGAAAAATCAAGATGACCTTGACGTCAACTGCACTGAAAGCAGCTAAAATTAGCCACCTGGAAACCTGATCTCCATGCATTACCACATCAGCTTTGTCCGTGTTTATTCCTTAACAAGGAATCCCTTTGTGCACGTCAAGTCACCAAAATAGTATCAATATCACAACCGTAATACAAACAAATGAATTGCATAACTAATGATAACCAATAGTTTGGGGGGTTTTTTGGTCCAAATTAGCTTCTTGGTTTTTTCACATTATAATTGCATCAAAATTTGAAAACTGCAGTGGTTTTTAAGCTGCTACAGTGAAAAATCTTGAAGAATAGCCCTTCATCATTTCAATTATAAAACTGTATTTAGCAATGCAACTTTGGAAAAAAATGCATGAACTCAGTGACTTCTGAATTCTATTCTAGCACTCTGAACTTTTTTCTTGCAGAATAGCCTGCATAAATAACTCTTCTAGGGATTTCTTTTTAATGGTCATTTAGAATCAAAAAGTTTATCTATTAATAAAAAAAGATACAAGCTCACACCCTTGACTGAGTCAATCTGTAGAAGATTCCTTACAATATTACTGTGTGTCACCCCAGATGCATGCAGAAAGGACTCTCCTTTGCTGAATGGCAATCCCAGCAAAGGAAGTGGTTTTCTTGAGATGACACACTGAAATAACACTTCCATGATCAATCAAGCTACTGCTGCACAACTGATGGGAAGACCTAAACATGCAACAGGGTTTCTTTTCTCCAAAATAGTGCCTTTATCTTCCCCCCCTTCGGAGTTCCTTCTGAATTGCTTTTTATTTTCTTGTTCAACAGTTGCCCCACATCATCTATTGGAATCACTCTACAAAGCCAAGAGCACTGGCAAATGAAGATCCATGGGGTTCTACGTTTTTTCCGTTCTCTTTGGTGCATATATGGAACTATTAAGAGAGCCAATGAAGCATTCCACACTGTGGATCTCTCAATATGCTGATAATACTCTTCCCTCTTTTTCTTGCTTATTATCATTGCTAATGAATGTCTTGGTGTTTAAGGGATACAGAATCTCAGGACATACATATGTGAAACCTAACCCAAATGAAATAGACATGTTACAGATAGATTAAAAAAAAAGGTAAAAGATACAGGGGGAAAAAACCCCCACTACCTTTTCTGTATTCCATATTTGTTATCTGTAATGTCGATAAATAAATCGCTACCAACTACAGCAGTGTGGCCGGGCAATAGCTTTTATCTGTATAATGGTTATTTCAGAATGCAAATTTGGTTACTGTGACTTGTACCTCACAACGCATTTATCACCGAGCTTATGACCAAATTTTACATTTACGTTGAAATGAAAACATTATTGTAAAGATCAGCAACCTTCAACTAGTCATGTTTCCAAGATGAAACAAGCACCTGCTTTGCAGGTCACACGCTCTCTGCGTAGGGTGTTGTTTCTCATCTAAATGGTGCAGAACCCAGTAATATGTATCACTAATCAAGTTTCACCCCTTCTATAGCTAAGACACCGTAGTTGTGATTAGTAGCAGCTTCTTAACCAGTAAGCCCCTGATTTACCATATCATTAATTGGGAGAAAATCAAGCCACTGCCCAATGTAAGCAGAGGCTGCTAACCTGGGTGTGCTGCGAAGGCAGCATCAGATGTGAGAGAATGAGTCTACAGCACACATGAGCTTCCATTTGGAAGATTTTGGAGACAGTTTTTTGGGGCTTAGTGCCAAATATAGTTAGACTGTTTTTCCTGAATATTTAGTAGCGGTATAAAAACTGTGTGCAACTTTCACTATAATTCTTAAAGGAGGTACTATGTAATGGAGCATATTAAATTGCCAGGAAATGAAAGAAATTGAGAACTTCGTCCTGCTTGCTCTGCCAAGCTACAGCATTGGATGCGTGTCAGTTTTCAGTGGCTTGGTGTTCTGTGCCCATCGTGTTCCCTGTAATGGTGAACACAGCTATCTGGCAAATGGCGTACAATACCAATAAAACCTACTCCCTCAGCCAAATCCCTCAGGTGCTGTTTTTCACAGGCAGCACCGGTAACACTGAGTCCTTGTATTGATCCAAGCCTGATTCAGTGCTTATCTTTTGTTCCAGCCACGGGGTGGGATCCCCACTGGAAGTACTGCTAGACTTAACAGGAGAAAACTGTGGGCTCCGATATATCAAAAAATGTAATGATGATATTCAAGTCCACTGGCATTGTGGATGTACAATAGATTCGAATTACTAGGCTCAGACCAACCTCAGAGTCATGCCATACCTCTACAGATTTTCTAAAGCCTTTAATACCTACTCTAAGGGCCAAAATGTTTTAGCAAAAAGGCTCTACCACTGTTTCTTGCACTCTTGACCAATCTTACCTTACAATTTTCACAATTATTTGACTCCTTAAAAGAAGAGCTGACTTAACTCAATACTCTATAAAAGGAAAGTCAGGTTTCAGTTCACTGTTTGAAACAAGTCCTGTGCAAGCATCTGGAAATAAATCTGTAAGATACCTTGCCAAATACTTATGGGCAAGAAAATAACACAGATCTTTCCGATTTTAAAAGACTCATCTTTAGAGTTCAAAACTCCCAGATAAAGCCCTACAAATATATCGATCCACGGAAATCTCACATCATCAAAGACATTCTTAGAAGGTACAGGTAACAGTTGGCCTCTTCTGGAACACAACCCTGATTTTACAATACGAAAACTTTGATTTTACAGGTAAAGCCAGGTAGCATCTATAAGCAGGGAGTGGAATGCTGCAAAAGAGAACAGCCCTCCCCAACTTTTTTTAATGACTTTTTATACTCCAGAAAAATATAACATCAACTGAAACGGCACTAATTGCTAGCCTTCTGTCACCAAACAAATGCTGGTTAAAGTAATCTCTCACACCAGTAAGTGGTGCTTCAAGAACCCGCTGAGCAAGGGTACCGGGAGAAAATCAGAATAATCTGTTGTTCTTTTCTGTAGGAAACCTTGCATTCCCTCAAAAGATTAAATTCAGTTTATTTTTGCATTATATTTTAAATCCAAAGTAAAGGGACTCCATGAACAGATATTAAATGTAAATACAAAGTGCAGTGAGGGATGCTAAAAATAATTATTACACTACTTAAAGATCCAAGCTTTTCTTTAAACCAAACTACCGAAACATGTCTTTTTCTAATGTCTCTCCGATTTCAAAAAGGAAGAAAACTTTTATTAAACTCGTGTTCTTCTTTCAAAAAAATAATACAATAAGAAGACACTTTATTTCCTAACTTTAAGATCGATAAAGGGAAAACAAAACCACCTCACAAAATGGAAGCAAACAACAGGAAGTCCCTAAATAACTTTTGGCTGGATTAAGTTTGGGTTTTGCTCACCCTCTCCCCAAGGTAAACCCTCATTTCAGACAATTTTCCTGGGGTTATTTTTTGAAGCTTTGGAAAAGAGAGAAACAATACACAAGTATTTATTATAAAACTGCAAGAACAAGCACAACCAAGAAAATTCATACACACAGAAAAAATTAATTATTCTGTAACAGAATGATTCATTGTTCCATCTTTCCAGTTTGCAAATATCAGGTATCTTGAAAATATAACATATAGCAACAAAATGTACCAAGTATAAGTTTACCGTGGGCAAGATTTTCTAGTCCTCCTGCTGAGTCTGCTGAATTTTTAAAAAGCAGATGTAGCAGCAATATGAATAAAGAGGGCAGACAAATGCCAGTATCAGTATTGTGGCCCACGTCATCGCTCTTCAGCTGTCTATGGAACTCTCAATGGTAAAGCAGCAAAAAGTTCCGCAGACACCCACGGAGCTCTTCCTAATCCTCCTCAATCTAAACCATCTTTACTAAACCAACTAAAACCCATGCCAGTCTAGCAAACGCCACACATTTTGAAATTTAAAATAGCAGTGCAAAGTAGTAGCCCATTTTTCCCCCAAACTGGATGCTTCATCACTGAATGCATCAGACATCTTCATGCAGTTCTCATGTTCAAGATTAACTACCTAAGGATAACATGACACGGAGCTAACTTTGTTCACTACAACTTCATCAAACCTCACTATCTGTCCCAAGGAAACAGATCATTAATGCCTTCACCTGACTGACCTCTTTCCCAACCTGCTTGATCTAAAACAAAGTAGTAAGATACACTAAATGCCCCTCCACCCGCTAAGTGACCCAACAGTTGTCCCTTAGAGCAAAGAACACTTTTGTCCCTTATTATGAAGCCAGACTTTGATAATCATATATTCTTTGACTAAAGACTCACAAGAATGATTTAGCTTTAATATATTCAGGTAGGTTGTTTTTCAGCTCTCAACGCACACTGAACTACAAGTGACAGCTGTTCAATTTTTACGCAGCTTGCCTTTCTGAAAACAAGGCTATACAACCATGCCATACAAGTTTGTGCATTTACACTTCCAAGCTTGTAGTAATTTCTAACCCATTGATCAAATTTAGGCAAATTAGAAGAACAGAAAATCTCAGAGATGTCCCTACCACTTACATGAAGCAGAGAGACAGGTAAAAGAGATGTCTTACTGAGGGAAATGAAATGTGAGCTCAGTCCTTCTTGGACCTCTGAGAATCCACATAAGACATTACAGCTAGAGCAACCATAAGCTGCAAAATCCAACCCTTTGACTCCACATAATCTACTCATTCTTGCTTTTCTCCCTACTTCCATATAGATTCTTGTCTGATGAAAGAAAACTTGTACACCAGTTCTGGTAACGCAATGCTAAATGGGCCTTCCTGGCACCCACCTCCTCTTCCCCTTCCCTGAAGGCATTCAAATGCACCTGACCCGAAGACCTGTGGAAATGCTACAGGGACTCAGATTTCTTCAGAAGATATTTTGACTAAGTGGCAAAAATATCAGTCTTACACACCTCTTGTTATTCTTGTTTTAAATTCATGCTTGGCAGTATCTAACATTGCCTTCTAACTTGTGGGTTTTTTCCTTCCTACCTATGCATCTGAGCCTCTTAAATGTGCACCTATCGAGAGGACTCCCATGGCAAATTACTGCATTATATAGATTAAGAAATGGCTGAATAAATACTTTTAAAAAGGCAAATGCTGTGGAGTGTACTTGTCCACTTATGACAATATTCAAATTGTTGTTCCTCTGTTGAATTAGTAGTTTGTCTACACATAAGATCACGCTCTAGTGTTAAATTATGATTGAAAATGAACTTTTCAATGTATAAATTAAAATGTATTGATCTTGAAGTTTTGAGGAAATTGCATATTTCCAGAAATGCACGATTTATCACTCTTCCAAAAAGGTTAGTACAGGAAATTTAAAATTTAAGATAACGTATGCTGAAAAGATTCCACTTACTTCCATTCTGATTACTCAAGCCTGTTTCAATTCTCTATGCAGAATAAAAACAAAAGAAAAAAAAAGAAGACTGCTGTAACAGTTTATATTTCCAACCATCAATTTCAGAAACTACTGCTTACTTTCTACACCTTTTTTTTTTTTAAAAGTTCCTGTCCTGAAAAGAACGACAAATTCACAAGTTTGGTTGTCTGAAGTCACTAAGACAATTCACACACTCAGGTTTAAATGCAGAAAAAAGTCTTGCAATATGATGGTCAAAGTACAACTTCTGAAACAATCTTTTTTACTGACACAAAGGCAGTTAGTCTCTACTGGGAAAGATTCTTTCAGAAACTGCCTATCTGGAAAGGAACAAGATCTATAATAACACAGCAGCTCGCTTTAAGGCCGTGTGAGTCACAAAAGGAAGTTAAGCATTAGCACTTTTCCAGAACTGCAAGCGTGATCAAAAAACAAAACAAGGGGCCAAATAAAATCCAAGCTTGTATTTGCTTGGAAATACAGAACGTCAGAATTCTGTCATCAAAGTGCTATGTATTATAATTGCAAATCTGTAACAAAAAAAGGTGAAAACACACTTGAAATGAAATACACTCCATCCACAAAGTAAGACAAAAGAAAGAAATGCTGCACACAGAATATATTGAACTTTTAAAGTTGTTTATAACAGCTCATGAACTCACACTAATTCACTGGGCCTCTGTTGCTAACTTCAGCTTAGTACACAGATATCAAGTGAAACTATCAAGCAGATGCAGCCTAGCATAATCTAACTTTGAGGCACACCAGCTATGAACAAGATACCCAACCTGTATATACAGCAGAATGACTGACCGAAAGCATCCAAGTCATCCAGATAGCAAAGTAATGATATTTATGTCGATGAGCCGGTACCAAAATAAATACAAACTGCAATGCAGACTGTGAAACAAATGCTGTGAAGACCGAAGACACAATTGTGTTTGACCATGACAACAATATGCAGGTGAAAATACACTGTATCTATCATTTGCATGTATAAAATTACCTCACATTAAAAACTGGAAAGGGAGTAAGAAGAGGTGCACAAACTCAACCTAAATAAATTAAAATTTTAAAAGCTACATTTTGCTCTACATTACTAGATAGTCTCTCATACTGAGGAACACCTAAAAACTGACAGGTGTGCAGCTTTTTCACCTGTGACTGGAAACGCAGGTTTGAGCTCACTGGGAAATCTCAAGATACAGGACAACCTTTTCAACACAGTAGATACAGATAGAAGATTCTAAATAAAGGTTTTATTTTATACGTTGCACAAAGCTTTAAATTGTACATAGCAGATGAAATTTTTACTTTATTTTTAAGGAGAAAAGCACATTTGAGTAACCTATACATGCCACACAAACTAGAGGGCATGAAGTTGAGTGTGTTGAGATAGGTTTTACCCAACCTCTTCACTACACACCCAACAATTTAAATAACATAGGCACCATTCAGATTTACAGTCTTCAGTGAATTTCCATATTACTGTAAAAGCATTCAGGTTTTAGCTACTGTTTTCTTTTCAAGAAAATCAAGTAATCAAGTAATTTTATTTACCTTTAGACAGAAACCATGATTTATACAAGACAAAAAAATCCTTACCAATGCCAATTTTAACACAGAACAACAAAGAATTGGCTGCAAGTGTGCAGAACAGAAAACAAAATTACAAAAAACTCCAAATTAAACTGAAAAAAGAGCTTTCCTCTTTCCATTTTCCCATGTTGCTACCTGCCCACTCATGTTCTAAATGGCCACTATATTTGTGTGCCATCAGAGTAATTTTCTCGCGTTTTTCATTACCAATCAGAGGGGAAGACCAGAAGACAAAAACGCACCCAAACTACCTCCGAAAAGAACAACGCACAAGGAGCTTTTTATCCACCTTAATCCAAACGCCTAAGACCAGCTTCAGCATGCCTATCCCTAGCACGCTAAGGAACCCGCCCAGCATACGTCTCTTACCGAGCAAGAAAAAGCAACGGAACCTTAACAGTAGCTGGTTCTTGTCAAAACTTCATTTCAGCTAAAGTGTTCCTTCTACACCTCTCATGGGAGCGGCCTTGTAAGAAAACATTTTTCTAATTGAAAACAACCCTCCTTTCATCCTCATGAAGCTTACTCCTGCCACTATTTCCTTCCACTCTCCGCCTCGAAACCTCTCCATTTGTTTTTTGTCCCAGAGTCAGAAGTCATTACAGTGGCGAAGGGCTGTGAACTGCAGAACCCTCTGCGCTCTAATTTTTATACTCTTCTGCTGCTTAAAGGAGTCACTCACCCTACTGAAGCGATGAAAGCCAAGGGCAAGTAGGCAAGAACTATGCAGAACTAGCAGGGACCTGCCCACCTTTTGTCTCAACGCCTCACTTCTGCAATTACCTACAGAAAGGAAAGCTGGGCTAGCTCAGAGAAACCACCATAGATCAAACAAAGCACAAAGCCAGATTCTCTTCCACAACATGTTTTAACAGCAGAATTTACTAAACTCTACTCAAATTTTGTAGTACGTTGAATCCAAAGGTAAAATAAGATGTGCTGTAAGCACATAAGAAGTGCTGTAAGCAATCATTCTCTTGGTCAGTACCAGGAAAGGATTCTATGATAATATCAGCAACCTCCTTTTTAAATCTTTTTAGTTTTTAAAAAAACCTATGCATTTTCACTGATCATTCACCGCAGAACAATGAAGTAGTGTGAAAGATGACAGACACGAAAAAAGATATGATTTGATTCTGTATTAATAGGGAAATACTGATCATGAGCTATTTTTAAACAGATTTCATATTCAGAAAGGCTAGCACGTAAGATCTCTGTTTAAAATAATTTTATCCACTAGAAGCGGTTAAGGTTAAAAGTTTACTCAATCTCTGAACGTGGCTTTTTTTGTAGCATTCCTCAATACCTAACAGAGTAACCAAAATATTTCCGATTTTTGTAATTTCAGTGAGACAAAAAAAAAAAAAAATCAGCTCTTAACATACATTAAAATTTACTGACAAAAATTGGGAAAAGTAATTTATTTTTAACATTAACAGCTAGGGAGTCACTAATATCATTAAAACCACTAATGACTGCACAGCGTATTTCCATTTAAAGGGGGGGCATACTACTTCCACTACAGTTTAAACCAACTTAAATATTTTGGTGTCGGCTTCAATGACACAGCTTTCTGCGCCAGAATCTCCAATATAAAAAGAGTACTTTAGTGTACCTGCAAGCCTGATGAAACCACTCCTGTTGACTCTAGTTTTCTCAATCAAATATTCCTGAACAAAATCCTCCCTCCGGCTGAGGAGGAAAACTAGATGCCTACAGAAAAGGAATTTATGAAGGAGACAGTGGTTTGAAAATAGAGATCACAAGTCAGAGGACACTACTGGGGACCAACAGGATTCAATTTCAGGCAAAGGGAAAAACCCCAAAGCAAAAAAACCCAAAACTTTTTTCCCCAGAAGTCCCCTAAAATAATTTCTGGAAAAAGAACATAGCATCCAAGAACCTCACAGGGATAACCGTTAAAAAAAAATAACAACCAACAAAACAGCAGGAAGCATGAACTTTTGGTAGGGATCAAACAGAAAATATTCCAAGACGGGTCTCTAGAAACAAAAGCATAGCAATAATTTTTATCTCAACTGAATCTGGCTATTAGCAGAAGAGGCAGGACTAGACCCAGCGTAAAGCTCAAGACAAGAGAAATTCTTATCAATTTTAATGGAGTTAAAGTCAACAGAAGCTGCTATCAGCATAGAGCAGAACAACAGCCTGGTCAGAGATGGCACTGTGCTGCCAAGGACATCCTCAAGCACAGCCACGAGCACGAGCTCCTTCATAGCTCTGTCCCCAACGAGCAAGGCAGGGTCACCGCTTCTGAAAATCTCCTGAAATCAGTCAAAGCCTGTACACATTTGCAATTAACTATATTAAGCCAAAAAGCACACGGGGCTGGCACCATAAAACATGCCTCTTGTGTAGTATCTGGAGTTGATCAGATTTCATACCACCACATGATGGCAGGTCAAAGAATCCTCCATAGGATGATATAAATAGGAGCGACAACACAGACACATCAAAATAAATTCGCCTAATCTTTCTAAAAAAATTGTTCTTACTAAACTTAAAGACCATAAGACACATGACTTATTGTCACTTGTATGTTCCTTAAATGAATTTACCTGCCTTCCCTGTGACAGCCTGTGGTCTGTAACAGCTGGTTGCTGCTTTTAAGACTTAGAACAACCAAAGTTCCTGCTAAAACAAAATTTACACATTAAGCTGAGCCATACCTGGGCCTCATAAGCAGCTGCTACAAAGATTTAGCAAAGAAGAAAAATAATCCAAATGTACTGCATCTTCTAGCTCTATTTCTTATCCTTCTGAAGTATAAAAACAGGTACAGTAAGCCATAGTATGTTGCAAGTCATGAAAGCTATGTTTTTCTAAGTTTGCTTAAAACACTATTAAAGAACTCTCCTACATGTGCGGTACTCAGATGGTACAGTGAAACAATTGTTTTTAAGATTACTTTTAAGATTATTTTAAAAGCCTACCAGTCAGAAGTCTCTGAAACAATGTTTCAAACTATAAGAAACAAAATGCTCACAACCAAAATATTTGCAATGTCTTCTGTAACACTAAGATCAAATTCTCTTTTCTTTCCAACATAAAAACCAAAACTAAATTGTGAAATCATGAATACCTCTTAAAAGAGGCCTTCCTATCAATCTACGAAACTAGTTCTGGTTTGCAATTCAATATGCTATTGAATAGCATTATGCGCACATAGACGATATGCTGCTAACATTGAAATTACTTTCAAATGCAGACTTACTCCTGAAAAGGCAGATGTAAAAGATGGGAACATTTTCCTAAGATATAAATTAAAATGCTAACCTTTACAGTAAGACATCAAGGGAGCAAAAAACCCAAGTAAGTGCAAACACAAGCCAAATAACCCACACAAAAGAAAACCTGCCACATTTATGAAAGAAAAATCAATCTCTACTACAAATTATACAACTTTCAAAAACCTAAGACTTGTCAACTGCTTCTAGCCTAAAGCTACACTCCTAGATTAATTTATAAAAATTATTCAAATCAACATAAGAGTTCTCAGTCTCATCACCCCAGAAATCCACTCACTTGTATTTATTAGCCTTAAGAGTTCCCAACTTCAATCCATTCAACACCTGAAGACAGACACTGCCTTGGAAATCCATGTAAGCAGGAACTTGTGTATATGTTTTAAACTGATAACGCACAAAGGAAACAATAGCTCTCCAGATGCAGGAGGCTATTGCATTGACAAAGTGCAAGGAATTATTTTGTTCTTTTTATATATTTAGAATTAATATAACAGCTAAAACAAATTGTAAAACCTGAGTGCACAAAGCACACAGACATCCGGACAAAAGCCAGATGAATTCCAAATGTACTTCAGATTCTTTGGCTTCCAAACCACTCTACTGGTTAACATCTTTACAAGTTCTGCTGCTCTCTCAGTAATAACACTTCACTAACACTTTATAAAGTGTTGATTTTCTACAAAACGTCTCAAGATGAAGTGCTGCTCTGGAAGTTTTAGAGGCAATGGTATGTCTGAAGCCACTTAAAAACTCTGATTTTGGGTAACAGCGTTAGAGAAAGCAGATAGTGGTTACCTGTGCCAGTGGATGGTCCCACAAGGAGCCCACTCGCACCCCCTTTGCATTTGACGCTGCAGTTCCACGTACCATTATTTTGCCTCTACTGCAGAAAATGGTGCTTCCCACCCCTTCCTTTCTCCTCACCACTGTTTCTATGGCACACAATTCTGTACAACTAAGATGAGAACTCAATCAGGAACTTCCATTCCTGAAAAAAAACCCTGACATAAAAAGTTTCTCTGCACCTGAAGGTATTTCCCAGTTCAGTTCATAGTACAAATAGCTGCATTTGACACACGACGAAGTGGAAGAATAGGAGCTTTTTTCCATAAACTTTTTTCCCTTAAACTAATTATACTTTAGGCATACACTGAACTACAGTTTTAAGAGTCTATAGTATGGGTTGCTGTCTTTAGGAGACAATTTAAGATGGGGTTTGTTTTCTGTTTTCTCTATAATTAGGTACCACTTCTTCCAGGCACTAAGCTTGCACAATTCTATCAGTACACTCACATTACAGAATTGCTTTACACTTCTTCAGTGTTAACAAGACATCTGCTTGCAAATAATTATTTAGATTATTCAATCACACTTATTCTGCAACATAATTAAAAAAATAAGATCTATTTTACTTATTTTTGTCAACTAATCTCGCCTTGATATCTGTAGGATTACTCCTGTAAGTTGACCTAGCCAGAAGCTTCCTTCCTATGCTTGCCATCTGTTAACTACTTTTTACAAAAATGCTTCTCTTTTGGCAGATTTTAAAGACAATTATTGCAGTCATTTAATGAGTGTGCAATTATCTTCGGAAAAACGATATTCTTAAATTATAACCATTGTTACAACAGCAAGTACTTCATTTTAAGGAGGAAACACACACAAAGAATTGGACAGCCTAATTATTTGACAAGTGACAAAAGGTTGAGGGAGACTTAAGAAAAGCATCAGTGATAGCAAGAAAGATTCAAAAAGAGAAGAATGACGAAACAATGTAACTCCACCCAACAGAGATGGTAATTACTAACAAACTCATAAAGCCTTTAGAACAGTAAAGCAGATACTCTAGCGCATTTTTGCTGTTCTTAGAAAGTTCAACAATTTTTGTCTCTCCCTTACTATACAGCTGCATTTTGAAAGGAGAAACAAGGCAAATGAAAAACGGAGAAATTAATAATTATAATAGAAATTCATCAGTAAATGCGTTACCAACTGATCTCAAACACGTACTTCCTTTCCCTCACCTATGCAATTTGTTATTTTTAAAAGAAATAAGAAGTATAAAAAGCTTATATGAAAGTTAGATAAAAAGTATACAAAAGGGAATGCTTCATACACATTCAACTATAAATAAAGCTATCAAAATATCGCTATCTTCAATGAATGCATCGTTGGCAAAAAGCCACAGATTAGTAATGAAAACATACTATATACAGCTAGAGTTTAAAAGACTTAGTTCATTGCAGGAACTGTGCTACTCAGGCTCAGAGATGTTGCCCTGCTCTTCTCGTTAACTCTCTGCATTTGACTCAGCCTCACCACTTTCACTCCCCACTATTTGTGCGGGCCTTTTGGAAAATAATAAGAAAGCAAGCAAAAAAGCTGGAAAATACGGTACAAAGAAGGTCAGTGGAGGGATAACTTTCATTACTTGGACATACACGATAAACCTGTTAGGTGCTGGGAGATGACAACTGAATTCTGCTGCCTCACTGTGGTAGAGAATTTATTAAGCTCCTACAAGGAAGGTGAAAATTGTTCTTTAACCACAGAAAATTAAAACCAGAACATGCAACTCCTAGAAATGTTTAAAAGGAACATTCAGACAAAGATTTATATTTGTTAATATGCCACCTATAAAATTAACCATAATTAAAAGAACAGCAGTATAAATACAGTAGATATGCTGAACGGGAGCTATACCAGCATTATTAAGCATTTTCGGAAAAAGAACAGGGTTTTAAGGCTCTTTTGGTTTGGAGGTTGGTTTTTTGGAGGGTGTCAGGTTTTTTTACATTTCAGGATTACAAGATACCATTTTTAATGCTCTACCCCCAAACACAAATGCTTACTGAACAGACATCTAGATTTCAGTTTTCAGATGATGCAAAGTAGGGTAAATTTTAAGATGTATTTTATTACGCTCAGTCCCACTGAAAACTGCCATCCACAGCTTCACAAGCAATATATATAACAGTATCATAATTTTACAATCTTGTATTTTACCAACGCTTAGGAGCCATATCCTATACACTTACTATGTAAAATAGCCAATCTTTTCTACAAAGAATTTATATACAGTGTGACAAAGAATTTATACATAGTGTGATCAGTTCATTACTTTAAAATATTTCTCATTACAGGCTCCCTTAAAATTAAACTATACAGAACGCAAGAAATACACTCTGACAAATAACTTATATTCCTGACTTTTATACGTTTTCCGTATCTACCAAGTAATTGTCTTCTTGTACCTACTATAACTAGCCAAGAAAACACATCACTGCTTAGCATGTATTTCTGTCATAAAAAAATGGTTTACAAGTACAATAATCCAAGGGATAGTTGACAATTTAGAGTTGTCTACAGTCAATTTAGAGTTGATACAAGAGGGAGGCACCTGCGAACAGAGTGAGAGGTGAAAGGCCTGTGACTATGCAGGACATGCATCTCAACAGCACATAAGCCTGAACTTTGACCAGATGAAACTTATTTCCATCTCTGATGACACGCTCATCTATGAGGTTAGGGCATTCTGATTTATAGACATGTCCTAGGGTACGACCCCAACCAAGCAATCATCTACAATGACCAGGCTTTCTTTGCTAAACTTTCAACAAGGGCAAGACAAATTCACTCCAAAACTACAGTGTCCTCTGTTGCTATAAAACAAGTGGTAGGAAAGCTCGTGCTTGCAAGCACAAAAGCACTTGCAGCAAGATACTGGAATTAATGAATATACTGAATTATCAAGTTAGGTGTCAGACTTTTAGTCACAAAAAGGAAAAAAGATTCACCTGATTTAAGAACTAAGAGTACCACCTTGTCCGATAGCACTTAAGATTATTAATAGAATATTATTGTCCTGTTTAATTTCAATTATTGTGCATTCATGTATGTAGCCAGAAGACATTAAAACCGTTATTACAAAATAACATGTACAGTGAGATGGTTGTAAACTTCTCTTAAGACAGTTTATACTTCAGATTATCTTTCCAACTTCCTTTTTCTTCTAAACATGCAGAGCTGAATATTGAAGCCTGTATTTTTGTTGTCTTTTTTCAACCTTATGAAAAGCAAATAGATTATTTAGCTTTAGCAAACTCAAAACAGTTTTAAGTGGAGTTAAAAAGATCAGAAGTGTTATATTAATCAAAGCTGAGGCTACATGAATCTTCAGTCTGTTTCTCCGCTTCACTTTCTGTCCTCAAACTAACTGATGAAAAATGCATGATGTAAAATTAAGAGGCACAATTTATTTACAATTATAACCTAATTACAGCAGGCACAGAAAGTATAATACCAGCATAAGACATTCTAGATTGTTTTTAATTCTGCAGTATTATTACACTGAACAGATTCTATTAATTTTTAAATTAATTTCTATTAAAGAATAGCTGTACGGCAAAAATGTGATGAGTATGCTTGCTTTCAAATAACAAAACAAGTATTTGATGTTCTTTCTTAGTTTTAAATAACCTCAGCATAATTGTAGTTAAAGATCTTGGGTTGTCTGATGTTGGGTCCACTCCAAGAGCTACACTTCATTAACTATTTCTTAACATAAAAAGCTTTCCTTTCTGTAAAATCCTCAATCATTATCAAAGTGAAACTGATGAAAATAGTTAAATCCACTAGTAATTGCTTCCTTAACACGTACAAAAGCCAGTATGAGACATTGTCTTGTTAAACAATAAACTTTCACCTTAACACATGGAAGTTACCAAAGTCTCTTCCCACCTAACTCCTAGCCTAAAAATAACCAGTTTCAGTAAGATTAATGTTCCCTCCAGTCCCTTACCCCACCTTCTTCCTCTCTGATTCAACTACACACAGGTGGAAAAAGCGTGATCAGAACAAACTCATCTTGAACTCTAAATTCTACAAAGTGATCAAAGAATAGAAGCGAGAATTAGAACTAAAACCCCCTCTTAGGATTGTAATCAGATGAAAGACAGATCTGAAACACTTCTTCAGTAATTGCTGTACTTTTTCTATTACTATTCATATGACATACACTGCGGATTTACAGACTTCTACATTGTTTGCTTCTGTCACTCCCCCATCAATACATTCCTCGCAACAGTTTGACAGCTACCGCTTCACAAACAGTTTCTGAAGGAAACATTAAACATCTGTCTGATTAGATAAACTCAAGGTCAGAATCCAATTTATTGCATACCCTAAAATAATAAAAACCAAACCAAGCAGTTTTATAACTGTTTTCTGTCTGTTTCATCTCAAAGTTCCAGGGGAAAAGCATAAAAAAAAGTTTAAATACTGTAAAGTTGCCTTATTTTCACAGCACGATAAAACCAAAACCCAAACCCCCAAACACTTCTGACACTCTCCACTGGTGTTAGAACTTTCCCTTTATTCCTAGATACAAAATAAAGCACTAAAACTGATGTCAACGAGATTGAAACAAGTCTTGAAAGGTTCTGATGTATGCAACAGCAAAGTCACAGCACTGGAAAATTTTATTAGGCCTACTTTTCACTGCCTGGCTTGTATCCCACACGCTCCTCAAACACGATGCTAACCCCTGGATTTCTCGCCACCACCTGCACTTTTCCTGGAATCTGCTTCCTCTTCACCCTTCACCCCACGGTGAAGCCCACTCCTGGGAGACCACCAGCCTCCACGCTGCTGGTGGCAGCTCTGGGTTCTGCCATTGCGCTCGCCGTCAGGGAACCTGTGCGCTGCTCCGCCTGCAGCACTGTACACACACTCAGAGACAGCAGCACATTTCCCCCGTAGCTACTATACCATCTGTCTTTAGGTTACCAACATAACTGACAAGAGTAGCTACTTGGGCTGTGCCCTCTTCTTCCCCCTCCCCGGCCTAGAAAGTAAGAAATGTTTATCAAAACCAACAGAATACATCTACCGGATCATTCAATTAATCACGCTAATCTCAAATACAGAGCCATATACAAGTTCTATTAACGTCACACCACAATTTTACAGAAGTTTTCACTCGTAGGAATTGAAAGTTACATGCTCCATAAACATAAGCAGAAGTTGTAATGGAGAAGCAATCTACTGAACTGACACCAAAGATTACGTGTGTTAAAACCTTATCTCTACACTGATGACATAAAATTAAAGGGGGGAAAAAAAAAAAAGTGTTACATTGCCCCCTTCACAGCCCAGTGTCCAGCAAACTAAGTAGAATCAAGAGTCAGTGGTTACGTCCCTTTCCTTCCCAATAATTTTTTTCCCCCAATAAGACACCATTCTGTATTCTCAGGTAGAGAGAATATAGTTATTACACCCTTTTTACAGCTTTCTGCATGTATATATTTGATGTTAGAGTTGCCTCTATTTCCAAATGCACAGGTTGAAAATTAGAAGGCGCTTATATTCCCTTTCCTTTCACAAATACAAGATACTTTCACTGTTCACATGTACCTGGATTTCAACAGACAGTCTCACAATTTTGGAAACCCTAGACAACCAGCAATGGCAGTTGAATACAAGCATTTTTCATACAGAAGCTACAGCTCCTTCTGCCAAACCAGCTAGCTGAAGAAGTTTCAGTCATTCCTGTCAAATCGAATTTGAGCTGGAAGCTACCAAGCAGTGCCAAACTGTGATGATTTTGAAGTACTAATTTACAGGTAATGCTGTCACTGATATCACTCTTCAAGCATTAACAAGGAAAGCCACCAGTCTGCAAAACCATAGCTATAAAGACTGATAAGTTTTAAAAACTGAAAGAATAATTATTTGTACCTTTGGTTATTAAGTCTCTCCTAAATTCAAGATGTATTTTCTTTTGATTTCGGAATTTTTTGAGCTGAAAAATTTGCAAGAATGTCGCATATGCTGAGGTTTCTAGCTGTAATAACAGGATTTTGCTGGTTACAGTATTGTGAAAAACATAACTTCACTTGCCCTATTTTGTTTGTTTTTGAAAAGCTTAGCTACTCTCTTCAGAGACCAAAGCAATCCAGAAGCACCAGTCTATATTTCAATTTATTGACACTTATACACTTCCTATAAATGAGAAGATGATGATACAGATGAAGATAAAGGTCAGCATTAAAAAAAAAAGACTACTTAATATCTCAATTAAAACTATTTGAAAATTCACTACATTATGTATGTTATGAGAAAGCACGCCTAAGAAACAGGCTGAGGGATTGTCTTTCTGAACCCTTCAATGCTCACACAATTTTAAATTTCTCAGATAATCCAAAAAGTGCTCCTGTATACCATTGAAAAAGTATAATACAATTTTTATGCTCTCTTGTCCTCCTTGCAGAGGGCTTTAATATGTGCAGAAGTAGTGCATGTTACGCTCAAACGACTGCAGGGGTTTTTTTGGTTAAGCCAAAAGTAACAAAATCAAACATAAGCATAGCCTTTTCTATGTTTTCTATTATTATTAATCTTATCAAAAACAAAACAAGAAAGTTTGTATTTTTATCCAATGAGCATGACCACAAAGACACCAAGCAAAGGACCAACTAACAACAAAACCTGTGCAATACTTGCAGGAAATCAGCCACACAAGCCGTATGAAAGCTCTTGAAAATATATACCTATAAGCACTTTAAAAGACAATAAACCATTATATCTGCACCAAAAATCATAAAACCACCAATTTTCTCTGCTGTACTTGGGAAATATGAACAGTAGATGGACCAGCACCATTTTCTCTGATTAAATATTTCAGGTCATATAAACCTTGTTTTCTACAATGGTAAGAAAACAACAGGAGAAAGCAAGGTCTGCATCAACAGGGGTTTATTCTTCCTAAACTAGCAGTTACCTAGACTTCTTCAGGGTTAAATAACAACAGCTCAGAGACTTCAGTTATCACACTTTGGCACAAGCGCCAGTCAACTATTATTCTTTTCACCAGATCAATCCAATCAAACAGCTCAAACCCTCACCCCCCAAATCCCTACATACCTGTCCTTGTAAGGTTACACGGCTTCGGCCTTGCAGATGCTGATTAGAAACTGAAGAATGCCAAGGATGGATCTGACTCTGAGACTGTGCCCCAACAAGATCAGACGACTGTGTTACTTGGGGTGGCGTTATATGATGTTCCAGGTCATGCTCTAAAACATGGCTTGTGCTATCCTGAACAAATGCAGAATCATCAAACTGTGGCAGAAGGTCTTCCTGAAGGAGGTCATCCGGGTCAAGTCCTGAAAACGGTTCATTATGAGTCTCGACTTGATGAAGTAAGTTATCATCTAAAGATGTAAAACCGTTGCTTTCAATAGGGTCAGCGAAATGGCTTATCTGAGAAGCAGAACCAGCAGAAGCCGGAAAATTAATATTCACAGGAGAGAGTTTTGAACTACTAAAGTTGCCCTGAGGATGTGCAGAATGCAACATTTGAAAACTACTTGAATTCAAAGGCGTATTAGGATTCAACATGTGCTCAGTTGTTTCTTGCTTGGTCCCTGTTTGAGATGTAAAGGCATCGCTTCCAGTGAAGTCAGAGATAGAGTGTGTCTGTTGGGTAGTAGAAAGAGCTGTTGTAGACTGAAGAAGGCTGGTTGGAGAAATGTGGTTATTAGAGTAAGAATAAGGAGATGAAAATTGTTGGCTATTATTGACAGAACATGGAGTAATAGTTGGGGACTGTCCGTCGAAATTTCCTTCTTGATTCCCACAAAAATGTATTGAAGCACTTGCAGTTTGAGAAAACTGTTGAACAGACAGAGGCTGCTGTGAAGTTGATGGATTAGAAACCGGAGGTGGGTGGTTAACACTGACTCTGTGAGAAGTAGATACATTAACTTCCATGAAGTCTTTTGGCTGGCTCAGAGCATCTTGCCCTGCGTTGTTTCTGCTTTGTTGCGACCGTAGCGAGGCACACTGATGCTGCGGTTCATTAGCCTGATATAAGGCAAAGTCATGGTGTGCTACAAAGCTTTTGTTTTGCTGCATAGACTGAGAATGTCCTTGGTGAAAGGGGGACCCATTTTGATTCGAAACAGTTGTGGCAGTTTGGTGACCCCACATAGGACTACCATCAGCCACATCTGGAAACATCCCATTAGACTGGTTTTGCGGATGAATTGGTGAGCAATTGAATTGAGAGTGTGGTGATAAGACGTTGTCAGCTGAGCTATTAAAAGACTGATTTACTGAGTGAAGTTTCAGTGAATCATACTGATTCAGCTGATCAAACTCACTCATCTTTTGTGAATTTTGAGCATCTTGCACATGGTTCAATGAGTCTATGTGCAAAGGTTCAAATTCTGCACCCAAATTCAATTCATCAACAAGTGAAACAGGTCCAGGTTGAACAAAGGCATCATCTGACAAACCTTCTAAAGTCTCACTAAAAAGATTGGCATCATCAAAAAAATCCATCATAGGATCAGTCATCTTGATAGGTCTGTACTGCTTTTTCTCTCAACTCCAAATGGAGTCAATTTTGGCTCTCTGCAGTGAACAGAAACAAATGACATCCAGCGGTCACCACCTTATCCAAGGCATGACAACATCCATCAGTGCTTCTCATGAAACATTCGTCTTAAAGTGTTAAAGCATCCTATGGGAGGGGAGAAAAAAAGAAAAAGATAAAAATTACTTCCATGATTCTCTTCATCGCTTCTTCCCGCCCCCAACAATTCTATGGATTTTTGGTATTTCGCTTTCCTAACTTCACAGTTTAGTTAAACCACAAATCAATTATTTTTGCTTATACTTGATGCCCTGTGCAGTATTTATTGTTTCTGTGCCTTACGTAATTAAAGTAATATTTGATGTTTTAAATGTAATGGTTTCAATTTTTTCATTCTTTGCTCTATTACTCAAGGCCAATTTTAGATTCTCCTCTGCCTTTTTCATGAAAACTACCAAATTGTAACAGAATTGTGGTTTTAGCAGTCCAGAATGAAAATTTGCTTGTAGAAAGAAGTCGTATAATACATAAAATGTACGTGGCAGTTCTGTATATTTAAACAAGAAACTTGAGAGGTTATAAACTACATTTAAAAACAAAGCTACCATGACTTCAATAGGAAAAGCTGAGATACTCTGTTTCTTCTATTTAAGTTATATTAAGTAAGATTCTGAAAAAATGTTTTTTTATCTCAAAGACATACTAGAACTCTTATTTAAAAGAAAGACAAGAGGATGAATACAGTGATACATTCAACAATAAAGACAGGAAAAGAACTACCTTTGGTTCACCAGAGTTTACACGCCTATGTTTTGAAACACAAGTTGTTTATATTCAGAGTATCACTGACTGATCAACAATGAATCAAAGTTTGCAATCAGCGATTTCAGGCAAGGGGAGCTGAGAAGGATGGTTAGTTTTAACTTTAGCCTAAAAACTTACACATTTTTAGTTTAATCAAACAAAATGAGAAATGAATGAAAGTGTGACTCTATGATATTTTACCTCCCCGGATACCAACTAGTAAACCTCTAAAATAGAGGAGCAATCACTTTAAATGAGTATCTTCATGGAATAATTACTCCTTTATCCTGTCAATATATGTATCTAATTACTATAAAGAAAAAAGGAAAGAAAAGAGCCACCTAACCCTATTACCTTCATGCTCTCCTCCTCTACTTCGATTCCAATTCTTCATTAATGAATTCTGCTAAGAATAAAATAAGTATAGGAGCCTTCCAGAAATGAACACCCTGGAAATGTGAAATACTCTCTTATGGACAAGGTTCATGTGAGCCAATTAAGTACAAAGTAGTCTTTGACAAGCTGATGAAAACTTGTTCTGCTTATACTGCTAGTCCACAGCAAGTGTTGTGACCATAGTCAGAATAAAGCCTCACCTAAATTAATAAACCTCATTGAGGATTTGGGTTTATAAAACTTCTAGTCTACACAGAAAAAGGACAGACGGATCTTGTATCACACTGAAAGACACCAGCTGGTGACATCTGTCAAGTATGAATTGGTATGGGTGTTAATTACTATGAGTATAGAGAAGAAGCATGCTATAAAAATGGAAGAGAAGCTTAGGAAGGTGACAGCTTAGCACAGCAAAGTAGCCATGGATTCCAGATGATGCACTGCTTAAATTTAGGACTTCCTGAAGTCCCAAGTTAAAGGAAGCACTAAAATAAATTAGACCACATTATCTTCTAATACTGATTAAGTTGTCTACTTATGATTAACAGCAACAGAAAGATGTTCCCAGTATCAAACACCTTCCAACAGATGATAAACCAACATCAGGATCCAGATAGATGACGTGAGCATGGTTTTAGGTTTCAAGTTGCAGAAAAGCATTCAAAGAAATAAACGTTTTGAAGACTTTCATCTATTGGACTTGACAACTACAAGTTTAACAATGCAATGGCAGGCAGCGTTTTGTTGTACCAGTTCCAAAATACTTCTCACGGAAGAAGCTCCTATTGGAGCTGCATTTTAATCACAATGGGGAAACTAGTTTTGAATCCCTACTCAATAAAGCAATCTACACTAAAAGAAGCAGAATGTGTTAAAAAAAAAAAAATAAGAAGAGGAAAAAGAGCTCTTCTTTCTTCCTGAAAGAGGCAAATTTTTGCTTTGTCAAAACTCAGCATTTCACCACAAGAAATCACTGTTATGGTAAATAATTCCACTTTACAGCAATCTAGAGTTTGATTTCTCTTCGTAGATGCAATTTGACATCTTTGTGCCCTCTTACATTGAGAATTTGATGAGGTTACACTTCTTGTAAAAACTAAATTAATTCTAATGCCTTGTACATCTGAATTCTCTACTGTTCTTGTATACTGATTTAATATTAATCTTTACCCAGCTTAAAGTTAGCAAGAGCTTTCTACAACATCAATGCCTAAGAACTGCTTGGACCAATTGTAGACAATAAAATGAGCACCACAATACAGGTACAACCTGACAAAGCAATCTGACGACTACGGTTGTTGCACTTGAATTCAAGAAGTTACCGCCCCCTGTCAGCTACAATTGCTTCAACAATATTTACCAACTACAGGACATTTGGTAAATTTAGAATTTTCTGCAGTGGATTTTGTTTTGGTTTTTTGTTTTGTTTTTTGTTTTTTCCATATAATGGAACACAGGGGCATTCATCAATATTTCTTACTAGTATTTAGTTTCTCCCTTGGTGTTTTAAACTCAACTTTGTACCAATAAAGCTGATTTTATGTAGAAAACTAACTGACAGGAACTACTACTACTATTACAGGGTAACTACTACATAACAGCTATATAACAAAATCATACGTTAGACACACTATTCTGAAAAAAAAGTGGGTTTTTTTTTTTTAAATAACATGAACTTTTCTGAGATTACCAGCAAATATCAACAGTATCCCCCAAGCTAAGGTGAAACACATTTCAAGGTTTGCCATGTTCAGATACGCTAAAGCATCTAGAATTTAAACAGTAAATTTTTTCAGACTGACACCTGTATGATTTGATGTCTCGCACAAAACCACAGCATTTTCCCCAAGAAGTATTAAGTTATTCTGCAAACATACTTGAATCAGAACAGAAACATCTCCCAGCTCTTGATTTTTTTTTTTGTCTGGTCATTACTCATTAAACTGAACACCTATACTTTCTTTAATCTACTAATTCTTAACATTAAGAGATCTATTTTAAATTAAGGATTTAAACCAACGTATTAGAACAGGAGAAATGGTATTAAAATAGATGTTACAAGTCCAAGTGAATGAAAAAATACTGATCTCTGCATAACGCATGTTTTTCATTTAAAAAACAATGTTGCAGTCTGTACGGTCTAAAACTATCTTTTCCATTACAAACAGAATATAAAGCAATGCGTTATTGTTGCTCCTCTTAATCTGCAAAAGCAGCTCTCATGTACTACTACTGTAATTCTAACTTCTTTAAACTTTAAGATCTTTTTGGAATTTCACCTGTTATATTCAAAACCGCTTAGAAATGAAACTGGCTACACTCAACCGAGTTTGTTTCCTTTCCTTAAGTGTGTGTGCAAGAAGAATGAATACATAGCAGAGCTAGGTTAGAAAACTGAGGTTTCATGTTAATGCAACTCCTTGCAAAGCTTGTGTGTGTCAGGGGGGCATGGGGCAGGAAGACACCTCCTCCATTTTGGTTGCTCATCAGAGTTTAATAACAACCCTTTATTCTTTTCAGAAATAAAGACCAAGAAGAAATTTTATACTAGCACAGGGATAGATCTGAGTTGTAAAAGGACAAGCTGGAGTTAACAGACACAAGCAAGAACAGAAACGAAGGGAATGGTACACGATTTAAAGACCAGAAGAAAAGGAAATAAAGATTTATTTACAGAATACATCAAAAAAGAACGAAAACATAAGAAAACAGAATTGAACGAAGATATCAAATTTTGCTTTCAAAAAAATGAAGCGGGAGTAGCAGTAAAATACAAGATAATAAATACTACTTATGTGTTTTATTTCATTAATTGCATTGTTGATTACTTTTGATGAAGTAACAACAGAAAACGAGCTACTCTAGTTATAAGCAAGTAAATCAGGTAAAGATTCAGCACATTACCATGACATCCACACTTTTATACTTTGATAGACTAAGTATCAATCCTTCACATGGCTGATGTGTGACAGTACCATAGGTAAAAGCAAGGCAGTGACTTTGCTGGCCATTTTTCACAGAAGTTGAAACAACATCTATCCAGACAAATAACAGAAACGATCTCAGAAAGACGCCAGGGATAGTTCATAGACAGAAGGAATTAAAACTGAAGTCATATAAAAGCATGACACAACAGAAATCCAGACTACAGGTAAGGAACACAGAAGGGGTAAACACAAGACAGTCATAACTGATCTCTTATTGTTATCACTAAAATTAGGAGAAAACTTGTTTGAGTAGCTTGTTTCATTAACTAAAGATGCACACATCCAGTTATATAGCTAAATATGCATTATTTTATTTTAAAATTGCTTTTCATTGATAAGCATTTATAATTATTTTCTAGTAGTGAGACAGCCTTTTAGTAAAATCATCCTCAACATACTGATTTTGTTTATTATTCTATTCTGCTACAGAGTTCACAGACATCACGCTAAATACTCAAAAGATAACTCAAGTACCTCGTACTTTGATTTGAAGATTAGGAAGAGAAAGATTTGAAACTGATGATCCTAAATTAAGTTCTCGGGACTAGGTCCCAGTCCATGGCTACAGTTCCAACTCTTGAGTAAGAGCATAAGACTGGAGCAAACCGGCTTGTGTGTGCCGCAACAATAATAATTCCTAGTAGTCTGTTCTCATACCTACACTTCTTTTGCTAGCACCGAACACCTCATGTAACTCTTTACCCCTCTACTCCCCAGACATGCACAAACTCCCTTCTACCACCTCTCCTACTTTCTGCTGAAGCAAGTTGCATCTGGGAAATAAATATTAATGATTTATAGAAAAAAAATAATTCAGTAACTGTCAATTGTTATGCTCAGTCATAAAAGTTCAAGTCAACCAACATGACAAATGGCATTTCACTTGGAAAGACAACCCATCTTTCAATGCAACTAAAGACAAATTTCTACCATTCTGAAAGATGTTTGCCTTCACTGTGAATGGGACAGCTTCTTTATTGAGAGCAGCTTTGCTTAAGCTGAACAGAGCAAAACCCTGCCAAAGAGAAAGTATATCACCCAACTCTCTGTAGAAAACAGCCTGGTATCAGAATGTCCCACAGCATTCTGAGATACTTCTTTGAGAGATCCATTTTAACATTAATTTTTAACTAAAGGTAAATTCATAAAATCTCAAAATGGTATTTCAGCAAACAGTGCTTAATATAATAGAGAGAACACATTATAATAAATTCTGTAATGTATGAAATAATCCTAGCTGTTTTATTTAGAGACCCACAAAAATTAAAAATCCTAGTAGCATTTAGAAAAATCCATATTTTCTAGTAAGATTTTTGTGGTTGTTTTGTTCCTACTGTTTTGAAGTGGGTGTGTGTAATGCCACCAAGTTTCTTCAGATGAAATATCGTTTATATTATTGAAAAAAAAAAGTGGTGTTGTTTTTATTTCACAAAATTCACATCCTCTCTTTTGCTGCTTTTCAGGATGGAGTTTCTTTCTTCTCAAAACTCCAAATTCAAAAAAACGTATGGTGAGATGCCCAATTAAAGTCTGTAGAACTGTTGTATATAATCAGAAAAGGAATCTCAAATCAAAGACCAGTTTTTAAATTATTTATCTATATATCACCATGCTGCTTCTCTAGCTGCAATACTAAGAGTGATTTAGTTAGAGCACTGATACTTAAATATATGAACTCCAACATTTAATAATTAGCTTGGGTCAAAATTAAGAGCTAGCACAGGCACCTAAAGAACCCTATACTACAATAAGTATCTGATTAACCTATAAGACATAAAAATAAGTTGGTGAAATCTTCTAAATTAAAAATGTATCACAAGATATTTAAGAAAATGGCCCAAATCAAGATAAAAACATATTCTTACCCGTGAATATAGAACACATCTCTTCAATGAAGAATTAAGAAGCTCAGAGATGTGCTTTAAATCCAGATGGATACCTCATCATTAGAGACCTGAAAAGGAAACATGTTAAACAAGTCACACAATAACCAACTTCAGGAGTATATATTCAAATACAATAAACTCAAAAATTTAATAGATACCACAAAAGCAAGAACACCGGAATTGATACACAATCATTAGTAGCCATGATTTTGTAAATGTCTGAGAAATGGACAATTAAAGTGATTAAAGTGCCCACTTTGTAGGACCACTGAAAAAAAAAAAAACAAACCACCCCATCCCTACAAACATCTAAGGTCGACGGGCAGACTGTGACAGAATATTAGAAGTTTTAGGGCAGCTTTAAGACACAATATAAGGGCCAAAAAAAAACCCACTGGTTTTGAGGTTAGGTTTTAAACCTGCCAATCCGAAGAGCC